>NW_027528417.1:934548-1098304 GCF_008692635.1 Crocuta crocuta
CCGCCGCCCGGCGGGAAGAGCGCCTCCCGTTGGGTGCGCGGCGCGGGCGTCCCAGCTGGAGGCGTTTCTGGGAGCCCGGGAGCTGCCCAGGGGCAGTTTGTAGGCAGAGGTGCAGTTTGAAAAATAAAGGGAAATTTTTTGAAAAAAGGGGCGGGAAGGGGGCTCTGGGGTCCCTAGCCCCCGGCCCAGTTGCTTCGGGTCCGGTTTCTGTTGGTGAGTCCTTAGGCCGGGAGAAGGGGCCGGGGCCACGGGCCTTGCCTTCCCGGCGCCCAGGTGCCCTGCGCTCCCCGCCAGGCGCCTTTCGGAGGCAACGCTCCTACCCGATGATTCGGTCTTTTGCTGCACATCCAGTTTGGTGCCTCAGTGAAAGGGCCATCGGAGTAGGAGACTCAGAAGTTTGTTCCAACTGTTTCCCAGTCTAGTCTGTTTTGTAGAATCGCAGGCTGGATGACTGAGTTCCAAGTAAGCTTGCCTGGCGCCTGCATCCTCTGCAGGGCCTGGAGGTGGGAGACGTGCGTGTGTGTGCGTGTGTGTCTGTGTGTGTGCGTGTGTGTGTCTGTGTGTGTGCGTGTGTCTCTGTGTGTGCGTGTGTCTCTGTGTGTGTGCGTGTGTGTGTCTGTGTGTGTGCGTGTGTGTCTCTGTGTGTGTGTGTGTGTGTGTGTGGCGTTCACCCCCAGAGTAGGATCCCACTGCTTCAGGATGTGGGAGGTGGGACAGAGAGAGAGAGGAGAGGCAGAATCCAAAGCAGGCTCCAGGCTCTGAGCTGTCAGCACACAGCCCGTGGCTGGTCTGGAGCCCACACACCGGGAGATGCTGAGCTAAGCAGAAGTCAGAAGCCTAAGGGACTGAGCCAGCCAGGCGCCCCTCGCCATCTCTTCTAAACACCCGGTCCCCACCCGCGTACGTATAGAAGGATAAAATTGCAACAGGGACTTTACAGTGTATCATTCTTTTTACAGGGTGGAGCACAAGAATATTTTCTGTTTTATTCTATTTTCGGTTGTTTAAACACGCCGATCCGTGAACTTGCTTTTGTGATCGACTAGCCAGGTTTAGGGCGGCAACTGCGGGCTCTCTTCCGGGCACCCCCAGAGGGGCTGAGGAGAACACCAGCATTTCACCGAGGAGCCAACTTTGGAAGGGGGGAGCTGGTGTAGGAGAGATGAAGGAGGCTGAGGTTCATACCGGAGTAAGAAAATTCATACCTGGGTAGGGAGAGTCCCCCAGGACATGGCTGTGTGGTTCCCATCAGTAACATCCGCGAAGGCAGATGGAGGGATGCTTCTAGTTACTCTGGTTCGGTCTGTCCACACGGAGCTGGCCTCAGAGGGGGACTTGGTTACGTTTTGGCGAGAAGGGGGCGTAATGGCTCCTTGGCATTAGGCCTTTGTTGGGGTGATGGAGGCAGAATGAAGACGGGTGCTACAAGGCTCCCACAAATTCTGGATTCATAAATTGGAAAAGAGGATCCTTAAAATCTCTGCTCAGAATTCCACAGCTGCAGTGTTAGGAGCAGGGCCATGCACATTGTACAGATGGAGAAACTGAGGCCCATCATCACCTGTTAGTCATTACGGCTCATTACGGGCAGCCCTGGGATGGAACACCTGCTGTCTTGATTTCTCAGCCCGTGACTCTCAGGGACCAAATAGAGACTTTGCCCTGGGAGGATCCTCAAACTTCTCCTTCCTGAATATTTCTGTTTCCTGGGTCTCTACCAGATGCATATACCGTCTTATTGTTTAATCTTTGCTTAAAGATTAAACAATAATCTTTATTTTTCTCTTCTTCTTTGCGCTTGGGGTTCTCCTGCATTTGCTGGACTCAGGAGATGCCCTTTGGCGATAAGTTGTGACAATTAGAAGGTTCTCCCTCATAAGTTTCCCATCTCTCAAGATCACTGCCCATCCCCCAACCCTGGCCGTATTTTGGAGTCCATAGCTGTTGAATTTATTTTATTGTTTTTACTTTAAACTCACTTAAGATGTGACCCCACCTTTCCTCTTAAAGCTTTAGCTGTCACTGGGAAAATGTCCCAAAGAGATTTTCTGCATTATAGTACCACCTGCCATTTATTCTCTCTCTAGATACCAAAGATAAATGCTGTACAAATAATTTTATGCATTTACTATTTACTCAAAACATTTGGTGCACATCTACCATATCCTGGTCACTGTTTTAAGGGCTAGCTTATTTTTTTTTTTTTGGCATTTATCATATGCCAACCATATAACCTCATTAATGATCAATTAAGATTTGAAATTGTGCTGAGATGGGGGCGGCATCTTAGATATCTTTGAATCCTTTTCGATTCATAGAACGGGCAACAGCAATTTATTCATACGGGTGTTACATTCAGAGTTAATCGAATGATGGGAAACAAAAATAAATGAAAATCTTTTCTCCAGAGTGAGATATGCAAAGGCAAATCAGTTATGTTTTTCAATTTTGTTTTATTTTAATTAAAAAAAATTTTTTTTTTGAGATTTTTTGAGAGAGAGAAAAAACGAGAAGGGGGGGGGCGGAGAGAGAGGGAGACAGAATCAGAAGCAGCTCCAGGCTCTGAGCTGTCCGCACAGAGCCCGTTGCAGGACTCAAACCCATGAACTGTGAGATCATGACCTGAGCCGAAGTTGGATGCTTAACTGACTGAGCCACCCAGGTGCCCCTTTTTAATTTTCTACTTAATAAATTTATACTCCCTTCACCCGTTTCTCCCATCTGCCTTCCACACCTCTGGCAACCACCAATCTGTTCTCTGTATCTCTGAACTTTTTTTTTTAATTTTTTTTTAAGATCTCATATATGAGAGATCATACAGTATTGCAGATTCTCTTAGTAGCCAAAGTGGAGCCTGCTTTTGAGGAAGGTAAAGTGGATTCTCTGGCTGTTTTTAAGAACTGAACTGAAGGTTGGGGTGTGGGCCTCCGGCCATTGTCAAGAGTGTGGCATTGTTTCATTTGACCTTGAGGAATAAGCTCTCTTTTGCCTTTCCAGTCGGGGAAGTGGAGCGCATCCGTCACTGGGTTTTCCAGTCAGTGACATAGCCGACGGTGGGCTCATGGCTTTTGAGTTTTGAACGTTTCCTTTATTTCTCAATTTATTTTTAATTGTTTAAATTTACATTTTTAGTTAACCTACAGTGCAGTATTGGTGTCAGGAGAGCGGCTCCTGGCTTTTATCACAAGTTTCCTTGGAGTGCAGCCTGCAGTTCTCAAGAAATCTTTCCAAGAAAGAGGAATCTGGGGGGAAATGGAGAGTCTACTTAGAAGATGGCCCTTCCGGTTATAGCGGAGATGCGTGGTGGGGACAGTGGCAGTGACGGGGAGAGCATTCAGGTGTAAACTTAACAAGTATTGGACCAGGTGAACAGACCCCCTGGGACCCCTAGATGTCACAGCACCCAAACCAAGAGCGGAGTTCTTCCTTGGCCCAGTGCGCTCGTCCATCCCGCCGGACCAGACATTTCTTGGTCTCAACATTCCTAAGAAAGCACTGCCTTCTTTCCTTGCTTTTTGTTGGAATTTTGGAAAGGCGGACGAGCCTTACCTGTGATACCCCGGGCCTCAGTTTACCTGCAGTGACTCCATCTTCTGCCCGGTCGGTACCAGTGGGCGCCGGCGCGCACCGTGGCGTGTTTGCCTGAGCTCGTGTGGGCCCGCTGGCCGGCGGGACGCCCTCCCTGTGCGTCTGTCAGAGCCAGGACGGGTCTGGATGTGGCTCTGTCTGTGTCTGAAGTTCCAGCGACGCTTAGATTGAGATTTTTTGGTAAGCGCTGGGTCCTGCCCTCCGCGGGGCAGCGCTGGGAAGGGAACGAGCCTGCCGGGCCTGGGAACCGCTGCTGCGGCCACACAGCGCGGAGAGTGCGGAGAGTTACGGCGCCGTCCTGGGCAGTTTGATTCCCTGGGACTGGAGCGCCTGGCACAGCCTTGAAGTGGAACGAGCTTCATACCCAGCTACGGCCTCCAGGGTGTCTCCTTTGCTCACCTTTGGGCCAGCCCGTCCCTCAGCCCATTGGGGTCCCCTCTCCGTGGAGGCTCCAAAATGGGCGACTTTGAGGGCTCACTCAAGTCTGAACTTACTGGCCAGGTTCTAAGGGTCCCGATGGTCTGGCCCTTAGACTTCCTCTCTGATTTGCCCTTTCCTCCCCCCTCAGTGTCACCTGTTCGCACCTGTTTTTGCTCTTCATTGTGCACGTCAGTTCTACTCCTCATACGTGGAAGGCCCTGCGTTGGCCTATGGAGGATGTAGACATCTGTGACACAGGTGACCCTGGTGTTGGGAGAACAGCTCGTGCCGGGCGGACCCGCGCGAAGGCCTCAGGGGAGATGCAGACAAGCACCCCAAGACCGTCCCCAGCTCCTGAATCCTCCCCGGAGGAAGGAAGGGAGGTCAGTTTGGAGCCTCGCCTAGACAGACAAGAGAACTTCCGGCGGGCAGATGGAGGGCTGCCAGGAGGGAGAGGGCGACAGGCCGCGTGAAAGACACAGCTGCTCATTAAGAATAACAGTGAGCAAAAGAGCTTAGACTCTAAACATCAGTGTAAGACTAGGGACGGTAGTAATAATAACAGTGGGCCTCGAGCCAGGCTCTGTGTTTGGTATGCCTCAGACATTCTGTTACGTGATCGTCACAGAAGAATTATGCGCAATGCCCAGTTTACAGACGTCCCTGCACCAGGACGTAGGCTTCTGGGCAGCAGTTCGGCCGGTGATGCCCATCCACGTGTCCGGGCAGAGTGCCTGGGGCACAGTACGCACTCAGCTCATTGGTGTTGACTGACTGAGGACACAGGATGTCCAGTGGTATCGGTGAGACTGTCCCCGTTTTCCAGGAAGGAAACCGAGGCCTAGGCGGATGTGGTGCCAGGGCCGGAAGACGTACAGTGTGACTGGATCCCGTGTTTTGGGCCTTTCTCTTCTCTGAGGAGGACACACATCATATCTCTGTGTTCTCCTTCCGACACTAGCTCTAGCCTTGCAGAGGCATGTGAAGAGGAGGGAGCCAGCAGAGTTTGGGGTCGTGTGGCTACAGCGTGGCAGGCGTTTGGTGCTGGAGATTTCTGGAAAGCTAAGTTGAAGGGGGTGTTTGGTGGTGGTGGTGGTGGTGGTGGTGGTGGTGTGTGTGTGTGTGTGTGTGTGTGACTTAGAATGGGAATCTGAGCTATTCAGGGTTTATTCTAAATGGGGTTAAGAGACTTGGAAAGCGTTGTGTGTGTGTGTGTGTGTGTGTGTGTGCGCGCTCGTGTGCACGCAAGTGCAGTTCTGTGTTTCAGTAAGAAGGCTGAGATTGTGGATGAATACATTGTTCGCCTGCTCAAAGTTCATACTTTTTTCAAGGCCAAGTTCAAGGCCTGGTGTTTTAGGAATCTGTCAGCTGGTGTTAGAGCCGGAGCCAGACCTCAGGTCCTCGCAGCAGTGCTAAGGGACCTCCCTTCGCGGGGTTGCCCTTCAGGGGCCCCTCTGGGGGAGACTGAGCTCCTGGGCCCCTCCAGCCCCTCCCCGGCTGCAGTGGGTGGTGTTTTAGCCTCCCTGCGGGGGGCGGGGGTGGTTTGTCTTGACTAAGCAGACACTGTGGTTTTGAGGAGGGGAGGTGACTCGGCGTTAATCAGCATTTAAATGACTGCAGAGAGGCTTGGGGGCGCATCTGGAGGAGGAGATGACTGGGCTGTGAGTATTCAACGTCGGCTTCTCCTTTGAATCAGAACGCACCTTTATTCAAGGGCCCTCGTAGGAGGGCGTTGTCACTTCCTGGGGGGCTGTTCCTGACTTCACCACCGTGCACAGCTCTCCGGGGTCCTCCACGGGAGGGGGGAGGGGAGTGCGGCAGCCGTGGGGCAGCCTGGATGGAGTGCAGATGCCACGTCGTCGGGATATGTAAGCAGCCTGTGGCGGCTGATGCTTCCCGTCCTCACCTGTCTTGAAGAAGAGTATGGTTTGCTTTTACAGGGATTTTATTTTTTAGGATTTTATTTTATTTTATTTACTTTTTATATTTTAAAAGTTTATTTCTTTTGAGAAAGCGCGTGCGCGAGAGAGCGTTCTCATGAGCAGAGGAGGGGCAGGGAGAGAGGAGAGAGAGAATCCCAAGTAGGCTCCATGCTGTCGGAGGGCCTGACGCAGGGCTTGATCCCATGAACCGTGAGACTGGAGTGGAAATCAAGAGTTGGACACTCAACCGACTGAGCCACTCAGGTGCCCCATTTTCAAGTAGTCTCTATACCCAACGTGGGGCTCAAACTCACAACTCTGAGCTTGGGAGTCGCATGCTCCACCGGCTGAGGCAGCCAGGAGCTCCTGGGTTTGATTTGAGTTTTGAAGGCCATCCTTTATGTTTTCCCCAGTCACCCTCACGCGTTCTACATCCGTCTCTCCGAGTAGGAGTAGTTGTGAACCCAGATTTTGGTATCAGGCTTGGGTTTGTACCTTGCTTGGAGAAATTCCTTCACCTTGATTAAGAATGTTTCCTGATCTGTACAATCGGGATAATGATTAGACATCCTTCCCTAGCATTGGTAGGGGTGTTCAGTGAGAAAATGCCGGGGGAGGGCTTAGCACAGGGCCTGGTACATAGTAAGTGTTCAATAAATTTTAGCTGTTACTGCCTCAGCAAAAACTCTCGTTCAAACAGCAAAATGGAATGATGCCAGTCTGTGCACACGCTGAAGAGAAATTGTGCCCACTGCTAGCTCCCGGCCTCCACTCCAGAGCCAGGACTTGTAATTGATCCACCTTCGCCGTGTAGTGTGCTATTTCTTGAGTAGCTTCCAGGACCTGGTGTGGTTTTAGGGATTTGGAATGTCTATCTCTCAAACCTCATACAACCTGCACACCCTCTAAGCCTACGATGTAAAGATCTTGGCTCATCCTTTTTCAAGAATGGCATTCTTTAGTCTGAGTTTACGTTCTTCCTTCTTTGTTTTGGAATTAAAATGTTCCTTAATTTGTGAAATTATGGGACAGTAGATGGTACACTTAAAATATTTTTTTAAGTAAAAAACAGTTTTAAGTAAACTTTGTGCCCCATGTGGGGTTCAAGCTCATGACCCTGAGATCGAAGAGTTGCACGCTCTACTGACTGAGCCACCCAGGTTCCCTTGGCTCCATGGTGTACTTTTTATTTTCCTTTTTCAAGATGCTATTTAAATTCCAGTCAGTTAACAAGCAGTGTAATATTAGTTTCAGGTGTAGAATGTAATGATTTATCACTTACCTGCAGTATCTAGTGCTCATCACAAGTGCCTCCTTAATGCCTGTCACCCCTCTAGCCCATCCGCCCACCCATCTCTCCTTCACCAAACCTCAGTTTGTTCTCCGTAGTTAAGAGTCTGTTTCATGGTTTGCCTCTCTCTCTCCCCTCTCCCCCCACCATGCTCATTTATTTTATTTCTTAAATTCCACATAGGAGTGAAATCATATGGTATTTGTCTTTCCCTGACTGACTGATCTTGCTTAGCAGAATACACTCTAGCTCCATCCCCATCTTTGCGAATGGCAAGATTGCATTCTTTTTTATGGCTGAGTAATATTCCATTGTATGTGTATTATCATGTCATCTTTTTTTTTAAAATTTACTTATTTATTTTGAGAGGGAGAGGTGGGGAGGGGCAGAGAGAGGGAGGGAGAGAGAGAATCCCAAACAGACTCCTCACTATGAGCGCGGAGCCCCATGTGGGGCCCGAATCCATGAACCGTGAAATCATGACCTGAGCTGAAGCCAAGAGAAGAATGCTTAAATGTTTAAATAATGGTAATAGGGCCACCTGGGCTATTACCACAGCTTCTTTATCCATGTATCAGTTGATGCACATTTGGGCTCTTTCCATAGTTTGGCTATTGTCAGTAATGCTGTTATAAGTATCAGGGTGTATGTAACCTTTTGAATCAGCATTTTTGTTATCTTTTGGATACACCTAGGAGTGCAATTGCTGGATTATAGGGTAGTTCTATTTTTAGCTTTTTGAGGAAACTCCATACTGTTTTCCAGAGCGGCTGCACCAGTTTGCATGCCCACCAGCCGTGCAAGAGTGTTCTCGTTTCCCCACATCCTCCCCAGCATCTGTAGTTTCCTGAGTTGTTCATTTTAGTTACTCTGACCTGTGTGAGGCGGTGTCTCATTACAGTTTGTATTTCCCTGATGATGAGTGATGTTGAGCATCTTTTCATGTGTCTGTTGATCATCTGTATGTCTTCTTTGGAAAAATATTTATTCATGTCTTCTGCGCATTTTTAAACTGGATTATTTATTTTTCGGGTGTTGAGTTGGATAAGTTCTTTAAAGATTTTGGATACTAACCCCTTATCTGGTATGTCATTTGCAAATATTTTCTCCTATTCTGTAGGTTGCCTTTGAGTTTTGTTGATGCTTTCCTTTGCCGTGCAGAAGCTTTTTATGGTGATGAGGTCCCAAGACTTCATGTTTGCTCGTTTTCTTTGCCTCCAGAGATGTGTCTACTAAGAAGTTGCTGTGGATGATGTCAAAGAGGTTGTTGCCTGTTTTCTCCTCCAGGATTTTGATGGTTTCCTGTCTCACATTTAGGTCTTTAATTCGTTTTGAATTTATTTTCATATATGATGGTACACTTAAAATTTTTTTAAATGTTTATTTATTCTTGAGAGAGACAAAGAGACAGAGCATGAGCAGGGGAGGGTCAGAGAGAGAGGGAGACACAGAATCTGAAGCAGGCCCCAGGCTCTGAGCTGTCAGCACAGAGCCTGATGCGGGGCTCGAACCCATGAACTGTGAGATCATGACCTGAGCTGATGTCAGACGCTCAACCAACTGAGCCACCCAGGCACCCCTGTTTGTTGAATTTTCAACAGGTGCTTTTATAAATTAGTTTTCCCCCAGTGGCCAACAGCTTTGGCAGTTCTATTTTGGGTGGACTTATCTGGTTGTTTCTGGTTTGTGCTTTGTGTGGTTGGCTTTTATTACATTTGTGTCGTTCTCCGAAAGAACAGCTGACCCTCTGGGCTTTCCGGTAGACTGTCAAAGGTCTGAGACCACGAGTGCAAGTGTCCAGCTTGAACTCCAGAACCTTTCTTCCTTTCCCATTTCTCCAGCATAATTATCTGTCTCTGATAAGCAAAGAAATTGCCAGGAAGTCATTTATTCACTTAACAATGCTTAGCCCTTGATTGCAAACACAGGAAGACTCAATAAGCCTTAGCTTCTGCCTTAGGAGTTTAGTCTGCTGGGGAAAGCAAAACAATCTAGCACAGGGGGTGAACCATGAAGGCTGTGCAGGCAGTACACGTTGACAGAATGCTTAGATCATAACTTGGGGTGTTGAACTATGTAGACGCTTTACGAATCACAGGGTCTGGGGCCTTTGGGAACTTGCATGGAGATCATGCTTGAGAAGAGGTGGGGTGGGCGATCCTGAAGGTTTTCATTTTTTTTTAATGTTTATTCATTTATTTTAAGAGAGAGAGAAGGGAGGGCTAGACAGAGAGAGAATCCTAAGCAGGTTCTGTGCCGCCCGCGCAGGGCCCGCTGCGGGGCTCAAAGTCACAAACCACCAAATGGTGACCTGAGCTGAAATCAAGAGTCAGACACTTAACCAACTAAGCCAACGATCCTGGAGGCTTTTTAACCCCACACTTTAGGCGATGTGATGGCTTTGGGGACCGTGTCCGTGGTGGCAGAGAGGAGGCTGAGCTGGAGCTGGGGGAGGGTGGGGGAAGGCGGGTCCTGAACCCCAGGCTGAGGAGGATGTGTCTGGAGGCACATCCCGACTGGAGCACAGCTGTTCTGGGACCCGTGTGCCGCGGTGGGGAAACGGTTGACTTGTCTCCGGCCTGTTGTGTCCTCGTCACGGCCCTCTGGGTGTTCGTGCCTAGATGCACAAGTTGATTTTTGGCCCAGCTGTTTGGTGCGGGACTGGGAATGGCGCATAGGATTCGTCTGGGGGCATGGACGTGCGCCACCTCGGGTCAACGTGGGGGGAAAGGCTCTGAGGCCTCGGCACGCCCTGCAGGAAGGACTACAATGACTCCGGGTGTCAGGAGGGGGGTGGAGGCAGGACACCCCTGCTTTAGACCCCTGTCTGATGTGAAGCTGTAGAGAGGCATGAAATGGGCAAGCTGCTCTCATTTCCCCCCCTTTCTAGCGAATGACACTAAAAACAATTCAAATGGCTTAGGTAGAAGAAGGAAAGTTCTAGAAGGCGGCCAATGCCTTTGGTAACTAGGAAAGGGCAGGGGAGCAGCGGGCCTCAGAGGCAGGGGAATGTGGGGGGAGCCCCTCTTTCCGCCTCTCCCGCTCTCTGGGTATGGGTACTGTGTTCTCTCAGTCCAGAGTGGCTTCTCTCGGGGGGCGGGGGAGGCTGCTTCCCTCCGGAGCCTCCTACCTCAGCTGCCCGTGCCAGAGGAGTGCTTCCCAAAGGTCAGGGGCAAAGTCTCAGGGAGGGTTCTGTCAGGGAACACTGGCCTGCAGGTCTGCCCCACGGAGCCGGTGCGAGGCCCCGGGCTGCCTCTGCGCACCTCACACCTGCTGTCGGAAGGCCTCTGTGACGAGGCCGGACCGCGTTCACGCAGGCGACTGTCCTGCTGACAGTTTATAGGTTCCTTAAGGCCTATTGCAGGTGGTGGGCCCCTCTTTTCAAAGGAACAGTCACAGCAGAGAAAGAGAAACTTGGGGGCCATTTTCAGATGTTACAGTGCTGACCCCCTCTCACCCCTCATCCAAGGCCTTGAATCTCAGATTTTCTCATCCGTAGCTTCTTAACTGACTGATAGTTTCAGGGATCTCCCTGTGGAAACGGGCTGTTTTTGCACCAAATATTTTCTCTTTGCCGGGTAAACAAAGCAAAGGTTCTGTAAATGTTGCAGGGATTACACTGAAATAACCTACGGAGGTTGTCATGGCCGGTACCATGAACCTGAACCAGACCTGGGTTCTGGCCCTGGCATTCCTGCCCACGCCTCCGCCACAGGCGGTGTGGACCGGGGTTCCGGGGCCCGGGGTGCAGGTTTCAGCTCTGGGGCTCACTACACTGTGACTGTGGTCAGCCCCCCCAGATCCTTGAGCCTTGGTTTCCTTGCTCTGGACATTTTAACCCAGTCGTGTCGCTTTATTCAGTCCTTTCTATTTATAGGATTCTGTGAGCATATGCAGCGACGTGTCATGCTCATTTGGGGCTGCAGTAACAAATTGCCACAAACTGGGTGACTTAAATCCATACAAGTTTATTCTGTCATAGTTCTGGACTATGCTTCCCATTCCGAGGCCTACTCCCCAGAGATAACCACTCTTGTTCGCTTCCCAAGGCCTTGCAGAACTTCTCCCGGTAGATCAAGTGTACACACACACACACACACACACACACACACACACACCCTTAAGCTTTCCAAGTGGCTCCACAGATTGTTCTCTAGCTTGTTTTATTCACCTTCATCGCGCATCTTGACATGGCTTCCTTAGATCAGCCTCATGGCTTTTAAAAAAATTTGTTTATTTTTGAGAGAGAGGGAGACAGAGCACAGAAGTGTCAGCATAGAGCCCGACAGAGGTGGGGGGGAAAGGACTCAAACCCACGAACTCCGAGATCCTGACCTGAGCCGAAGTCGGACGCTTACCCAGCTGAGCCACTCAGGCGCCCCTCTTTCTTTCTTTCTTTTTAAACACTTTTGTAAGACTTCGCCGTGGGGAGCTGCACTATAATTGATTAAACCAGTCTCCTGTCAATGGGCATTAATGCTGGTCCCAGTCTTTTCCTATTACCAACAATCTGACAAGTGAGTAATCTTGTATGTGTTCCATTTCCGGTGTGTGCACTCCGCCTGTCAGACGGATTTCCGGAAGTAGAGTCGCCGGCTCAAAGGTTGTCACTTGGTTCAGTATTCCCAAATTTCCTCCTAGAGCAGCTGAAGATGATCCAAAATGTGTTCCTACATTTTCTCTTACTGCTTTTATGGGTTTTTTTCTCAATGTTTTTTTTTTTTTTTTAGTGAGCTATTTGCACGTAATAAAAGTCACAGATTTTAAGCGCACTATTCAATGAGCTTTAACAAGTATATATCTCTGTGTGGCCACCAGTCAATCAAAATGTAGAACATTTCCATTCCCCCCAGAGGTGCATGCATCCCTCTTTGTGGTCCGTAGCCCTCCCTCCCTAGGCAACCACTGTTCTGATTCCTGAGATTTGCCGGGTCTAGAACATCGTCCAAATGGGATTGCACAGTATGTACTCGTTTGAGTCTGGCTCCTTTCACTCATCATATTTTTGAGGTTCTTTGTGTTGCTGTGCCTTTATTGTATGATTTGTGTTGGCTTTCTATTGCTGCCACATCAAATGCCACAGACTCAGTGGCCACGTAAATGAGTTGTGTCACAGCCTGCAGGTCCGAAGTCTGGGTTAGCGTGGCAGGTTCCCCAAGGCTAAAGTCAAGGTGTTGCCTGGCTGGGCTCCTACAGGGAAGGTCTGCAGAGAAGCGCCTTCGAGGCGCATTCACAGCGCAGGCAGGATCTCGTTCCTTGCAGCTGCAGTGTTGAGGGCCCTGTGTCCTCACTGACTGTCACCCAGGGGCCTCCCTCAGGTTCCGGGGCCACCTGCCTTCCTCTTGATGTTGTCTCCTCTCCATCAGCAAGGCAGCCGGTGATGGATCTGGGCTTTTCCTCGTTCCGCATCATCCGCTACCTCTCTCTTGCTGTCTTCTCCGGCATCTTCCTGACTCCAGCCAGAGAAGGTTTCCTGCTTTTAAGGGTCCAGTGATTAGACTGGGTTCACCAGATAACCCAGGATCATATCTTTGTCTAAAGGCCTATAATCTTAAAAATACGTCTACAACGTCCCTTCTGAGTTCCCAGGTTCTGGGGATTGGGGCCTGGGTGCATGTGGTGGGGTGGGCGTGCCCATTGCTTAGCTTACCACACGCTGGGAGTTAGAAATTGAACTTCTTTTCCAGATATTCAGCCAGTTGTACCAAACCGACTCCTTCTTTTCCCGTCTGTTAAAAATCCGTCTTTATCACACATGGAATTCTTTGATAGTAGTGTATGTTTGTTTCTGGATATTCTATTCTGTTCTACCGATCTGCCCACTGTCATGTTACTGTCATCCTTTTAAAATTCAGTAAGTTTTAGGGGCGCCTGGGTGGCTTAGTCGGTTAAGCGTCCGACTTTCGCTTAGGTCATGATCTCGCGGTTTGTGGGTTCGAGCCCCGCATTGGGCTCTGTGCTGACTGCCAGCTCAGAGCCTGGCGCCTCCTTCAGATTCTGTGACTCCCTCTCTCTCTGACCCTCCCCTGCTCACGCTGTCTCTCTCTCTGTCTCCTAGAAATAAATAAACATTTAAAAAAAAAATTCAGTAAGTTTTATAAATATATTTTAAACTGTTAGAGAAGATTTTCTCTGGATCCTTTTTGTTTCTTTTTCCCGTAGACTAGATTTCTACTCGGTGCATCCCTCACGGTCACACGTGACCCACTCTCAGGTTTTTGCGTATTTCCCCAAATTGCATACTTCACACCATTCGAGTCAGTGGCATTGAAATGGCTGTCCTCGGGGGCTAGGCTCTGTGTGTGTGTGTGTGTGTTTGTGTGTGCGCGCGTGCACGTGCGCAGAAGATAATTCAACATTCAATCCATTTATGGATTAATAGCCAGAGCTCCTATTTCTGTCATGCAAGGTAAATTTTGACAAAAAGCTTTGGAGTTGACCCTTCCTGCCCTGCCGTCCTATGGAGTGTGGCTGCCTCCCGAATGTGCCTGACGTCAGTTCATGTCTCTCCATCTTGCCTGCAGCTGGCCTGCTGCGCTGACTTTTTGTTAATCCGCAACTCAAAACCCTCTGGCGCTGTGCTCCATCCGGTGTGGTAGCCGCATCCAGTATGTGGCTATGTAAATTAAGGTTAGGGAAGGTTAAATAAAAAATTCACTTCTTCAGTTGTCCCATCCCTATTTCAAATGTGTAACAGCCACATGAGGCTAGTGGCTCCTGTCTTGGATAGTACAGAACAGAACATTCCCATCGTCTTAGAAAGCTGGAGCAGATGGGGCTGCTTTCCCAATTGTAGTTAAGATGAATTCCGGTACCCCTGCCTGACCTTCACGATCCCAGATTGTTTATCTTTTATAGCCGTTACCTACCTCCCAGCCTCATTTCTGTCCCCTGGCCCCTGGCAGTTCTTGAACTACGAAGCTCAGAGCCTTTGCCTATACTATTCCTTTGGCCCTATTCTTCTTCCCTGGGCCAAATACTCACTATTGGAACTTGGCTTAAATGTCACTTGCCCTCTCCATTCTAAAGTTATATTCTCACTTTGTATGCTTTCTTATACCCTCTACTTTTCTGCTTCAGAAGAAAAATCCATTGGCTATAATATTTGTGTGGTTATTTATTTTATGTCCATCTCTCTAACAGACAGTAAACTTTCACCACCAAACCCCCGATGCCCAGGACAGCGCCTCACCCAGGTTAATTCCACGTAAATATTAAAGTTGGAGCATTCTAAAGTTCTAGGTCCTCTTGAGAGGCACAAATATGTTGGGTGAGTAAGTGAAAATCTCATCAAAAGAGGCCTAGATTTAAACAAATTTTTAATCTTTATTTATTTATGAGAGAGAGACAGAGTGTGAGCAGGGGAGAAGCAGAGAGAGACACACACACAGACTGAATCCAGAGCAGGCTCTAGGCTCTAAGCTGTCAGCACAGAGACTGATGTGGGGCTTGAACTCACAAACCATGAGATCATGACCTGAGCCAAAGTCAGACACCCAACCAACTGAGCCACCCAGGTGCTCCAGAAGAGGCATAGATTTAAAAGCAATCAAGAGACCCCACATTGTTATGTATGGTGGAGATTGTTATCTACGGTGTTTACTTTTTGCTGGGAGTATGGTTTTTAGGATGTAAATTTCACAAGGGTAGTTTGGAGCTGGACTAGCCCACTGGTTTTTGAATCACCATCTTGACTTTGGTGTATGGATAGTTTGGGGTGACTGAGGCTATAAATTAAAGTGGAAGTCATTTAAAACTGATGGATAAAGGGATCGGCTGGAGTGGGACAGCCCCGGGGTTTATGTCAGGCCACTGAGCTGGGCTTCCGTGGGTTGGGGCAGGCTGGTGAGACCGCTGAGGGGGGGTGGACGTGGTGATCTGGTCTTTCTCGTTCTCCTTGAACACCCAGGTAGGAAAAGCTTGGGCCCAGCACTTCATACTTTTCACAGGCCTTTTGAAAAAAATTTGGGAGAGTTTCTTAAGAAAACCTCTACTCCCCATCAGCATTTACAACCCTTCTCCCAGGGAAGAAGGAAACAAAGAAAGAAAGGCCAAGGAAACATATTGGAGTCTCCAGAATGAGTCCTGACTTTGGAGTCATATCCCAGACTGTCTGTGGCCACCTTCTCTCCTGTGGGGAGTAGGGAGAAGTCTGTTTTAAGAATGTTTTCCCCTGGCCTGGGTTCTGAACTATCTCTATCCCTAGTATTCCAGAGTTCGTCTTAGATCAATGACTGTCTTTGGGGAGGTCTTTGGAAAGGATTTTCATAAAACAGGAAAAAACCCCAGGAACAAGACAAGTGAGTTAGCTCTCAAGGTTTCGACCACTCAAATGACGCACGCTGGTGAAGCCTCCCTCCCTCGGCCATTTTAGTGGCCACACACCGAGCCTGTTTGAAGTTTTCGCTCTATGCCTGTAAGTCAGTTGCAGGATTTCATGTGTAGATACACAAGTCATGAAAGCTACAGCAGCCTGGGTCTGCTTTGTTTCAGACTTGCTGGTTTAAAAAACCTACTGCGTGCACTTGTATTTTTCTTATTTCTACTTCCTTGGGTGTAGCCAGGCAGCCCATGACCCCTCCCCACACTGGACCTTGAATCCTGCTGGGGACGCGGTGAAAGTGACTGAAAGCCAGAAGCACAGCTGTGAAACTCTCTGCTTTTAGCTTCCATCACACCACAGCAACTGGAGGTGAGGGCTCAGGGCCGCCACATCCCCACACGCCTTGGGCACTGACTGGGTGCCGACCTCTGGGCCCGTCTTGGCCTTTCAGACTGTAGTTGAAGGTCACGTCACCTCGGTGTGCATTCTAGCGCTGCCACTTTCCATGTGACTGTGGCAAGTAGCTGAACTTCTCTCTGCCCCAGTTTCCCTATGTGTCAAATGGGGATACAATCATGACCATCTCGTGGGTTTTCTTGTGAGAATGAGGTGGCGTGACTGACATCAGGCACATAATGGGTGCGTGGTACGTATTAGCCGCCAAACGTATGTCTTTGCCACTTGTATTTAACAAGCTTATCCTATAAACAGACTGCCCAGTTGTTTTATTTATTTCCTTTTTATTAAAAAGAACAATTTTTTAATGTTTACTTATTTCTGAGACAGAGAACGAGCGGGGAAGGGACTGAGGGGAGACACAGAATCCAAAGCAGGCTCGAGGCTCCAAGCTGACAGCACAGAGTCTGACATGGGGCTTGAACTCGCAAACTGCAACATCATGACCTGAGCCGAAGTCGGGCACTTAACTGATGGAGCCACCCAGGCGCCCCTGCCCAGTTGTAAAAAAAGAAGATTCAGCAACCAAGCCCTCTGTGTTCTAAGGAAGAGATAGAAAGCATTCTTCCCTATAATGAGAATGTGGCAGCCAGTATATCCTATTAAGAAGCAAAAAGCCAGGGGGGCGCCTGGGTGGCTCAGTCGGTTAAAGAGTCAGACTCTTAGTTTCGGCTTAGGTCACGATCTCACGGTTTCATGAGTTCGAGCCCTACATCGGTCTCTGTGCTGACAGTGTGCTTAGGATTCTCTCTCTTGCTTTCTCTGCCCCTCCCCCACTTATGCTATCTCTGTCTGCCTCAAAATAAGTAAATAAAAACTTAAAGAAAAAAAGAGGCAAAAAGCCTTCCTTGTGGCTGGCAATCCCCCAATTTCCTGTGATGTGATTTTACCAAGAAAAAGCAGAAACAAGAGAAGGAATACATTTGATGTTTGCTCACGTGACATTAAAAGCTCACTCTTGATGTCTAGAAGAATATGAAAGAACCCCAAAATTCTGACCTGAGTTGTTTTTATTGTTTTTGTAAATATAGTGGAAATGTTTTGTGTTTGAATTCTTCACTTAAGCCCTTAAAGACTCTCATTTCAATAACTGATTATGAATAACATTCTGATTATTAATGTTGTACATTGCATGGGAGCTGGAAATTCAAAATTAAAACCCTGCCTAATCCTGACGGTGTTAACATTTTGGCATATTTTCAATATATTATATGTGTTGAAAAATCAATTTGGGATTATACGTCTACTTATGTAGACTGTATTTTTCATTTACTAGCATAGCCAATCACTAAATGTTCTTCTACAACACGACTTTTTAATGAATTGTGTGGTGTTCTACCGTATGGATAGTCTATAACCGATTCAGATCCATTACAAGTTATAGGACAGTTAGGGTTACTTCCACATTTTCCCTGAGGCAAACATCCGTAAAACTTAATCTGTCCATGAGGTAGTGCATTTCCCCTGTAAGCAGTGTATCACAGCCCCCAACACTTGGGGTCATTCTTTCAATTCTTTAAGTATTTTCCCATGATACATCGTTGCTGTAATTCTTCATTTCTTTGCTCTCTGGTGAGGGTGGTCTTGTTTATCCACTCTCCATATATTTAGAAATTACTTGTGTTCCTCTGTGAACTGTGGGCTTATGGCCTTACACGTTTTGGACAGATTTGTGGCTTTTTCTTGCAGTGGAAAGGTATTTCTTTTTTTTTTTTTTTTTAAAGAGAGAGAGAGCGAGCGAGAGAGAGAGAGAGAGAGAGAGCAAGTGAGCTAGCAGGGGAGGGGCAGAGAGAGAGGGAGAGTGAGAATCCCACACAGGCTCCGTGTTCAGCTCAGAGCCTGACATGAGGCTTGATTTCACGACTGTGAGATCATGACCCGAGCCAAAATCAGGAGTCAGACGCTTATTAAGCAGCTGAGGCGCTCAGGCGCCCTGGGGGAGTATTTCCAGAAGAGGCATTACTGGGGCACCCGGCTGGGTGACCAGTAGATCATGCCATTCTTGATCTTGGGATTAGGAGTTTAAGCCCCGCCTTGGGTGTAGAGATTCATAAATAAGTTAAAAGAGGCATATTAATCCTTTGTCAGATGTTATGATGATTTTTTCCCCAGTTGTGTGATCACGGCCAGTTTAAAAAGCTGGACATACAGCTGACAATACTCAGAAGAGAAACATGTTTATATTCTGTCGTCAACCAGCTCTGGAACATTTTTTCATGTTCTCTTCAGTCATCTCTGTGTAAATTTGAGCCATGGAATGGGAGAGGTTACTTAGTGGGAAGTGTGGGTGAAGTTTTGTATTTGCTTAGGAACTACGTACCTCCTTCTGATGCAGTTCCTCTGCCTGATGAACGCAGCGCTGTTCCAGAACCCCATCCTCAATAAGCTCATATGGGTTTAAATAAGCCACCACTTATGTCTGCTTGGTCTGCTTCTCCCGTCCCCAAACTCCTCACCACTACTTGAAATGACACGGTTAATAGGAATCATTATCTATCCAAGACGGCTGATAAGATCTGCCATAGATTGTACCGCCTGCCCCCCCAGGAACATGTCCTATGCAAGCGTCTGAATTGTCCTCATAGTTAAGACCNCCCACTGCCGTCCTGGGAGGAGGAGGTCCATGGGCAGGCAGGGCTCCGGACACTTGTCTCCGACCACACACTAGAGGGAATCAGTAATAGACAACCTTCTGGGGGCGCCTGGGGGGCTCACTCTGTTGAGCGTCCGACTTCAGCTCAGGTCATGATCTCACGGTTCGTGGGTTCAAGCCCCGTGTCGGGCTCTGTGCTGACAGCTCAGAGCCTGGAGCCTGTTTCAGAGTCTGTGTCTCCCTCTCTCTCTGACCTTCCCCTGCTCACACTCTGTCTCTCACTCTCAGAAATAAATAAAACATTTTTTAAAAAGTTGTTGGTTTTTTTTGTTTTTATTTTTTTTTTGTAAAACAGACAACCTTCTGGGTTTGGCATTCCAGTCTATTCCACCACGAACACTTAAGTGGCCATTGGAAGGTAGTCTGGGGGACCACAGCAAAGAACGAGGCAGAAGTTGCGATGTGCAGGAAGCAGCGTCAGGGACACATACTCTGGGGGCTGTATTATAGTGTTTTAGGAAGGGAGGGAGAGGCTGTGTCCCTGTGTCCCAGCCCCTTGTATCTGGAGGCCCTAGAACGTTCCCCCTTCAAGAGAAGCCAAGGGCTATCCACTGAGTTTCGCCTGTACCAATAGTCCATGTGGTGCAGGGGTCAAGAGCAGAGACTTGGACGTCAGGTCAGACTGAGGAATGCCTCTCGCAGATCCTGAGGCAAGTGACTCGCACCTCCAGGAACCTCAGCGCCCTCCCCTGCACAGAGGGGACAGTGGCTCCTCGGGGGCCGCGTGGCGGCTAAAGGAGAAGCCACCCGTGGTGCCAGTTACGGGGAGAGCTGCCTGCGGGGGGGGGTGGTCCTGGGCGCCCCCTCCCTCAGTGCCCGGCCGGTCACTAGCACAGAGTCAGTGGAATGGCTCTGGCCCTGCTCCCCCGGGGCGGGAAAGGACTGAGGGAGCCCAGTGTGGTCCCCTGGTGGTGAGGGGCGTTGTCAGGATGTGCTCGCAGCAGGTGGGCGGGGCCAGCGTGAACAAACCTCCGGCCACACTCCCAGCGATGCAGATGCAGCCGTGAAGGGAGCTGGGGCCCGGCTCAGCCTCCCCTCCGCTCTCTCCTCCCAGGATGGACCCCGCAGCTTACGCCGAGCTGTTGAAGGAATCTGGCAACCAGGTTCTTAAGAGCGGGAACTTCTCTCTGGCCATCAGGAAGTACGACGAGGCCATCCAGATTCTCCTGCAGTTATACCAGTGGGGGTAAGTGCTGGGGGTCCGGCCTCCTCTTCCGTTTTGGTAGTAAATGGAAACTCACTCTGCTGCTAAGGTTTTCTTTTCCTTTTCTTATCAGCCCGCCTGGCTTCTGTTTTCTTTCTCCCTCACTTCCTATTTGTCTGCTCTGGACTGTGAGCTCAGAAGCTGCACAGAGAATACCAAGTACTTGGAGGAATGGAAAGTGAAACATAGGACACTGTTGGTAAACACCGCCCCGTTTCCCCTTCTGTCTGGTTAGCGGAATCGGAGTTCCTGGGATGACCTAAGGCTCCAGCCTCTCAGTTGCCACTTATTTCACTTTCTTGGTGATCCTTGCCGGTTACCCGCAGGCTGCGGTGCGCACCCCGGGGGGGCTCAGGCCCACCTCCTCCCCCGCCCCTCCAGCAGACCTGTTTCCAAATATTTCAGTATCACGACGCACTTGGCCACTACAGAGGACCCTGAGAGCAGCTGTCTGTGTAGCTTGTAGCTGTCAGTAGAGCCTCTATTTGAATTTAAAGCTGAGATGAACTTAAAATATATTTTCGTCATCTATTTAACATGTCAATAATAAGCTCATTATTCATTAGCATAAGTAACATTTTAATGAAAAATAAGTATGTTTTCCCAAACTGAAAATTCAGTCAGAAGGGTGGCCGGCACAGTTTTTATTTTTGCAGATAGATCTCTTTACTCTTTATTTTTTATTTTTATTTTTTTTAAATTGTGTTTTATTTATTTTTGAGAGAGAGAGAGATAGTGTGAGCAGGAGAGGGTCAGAGAGAGAGGGAGACACAGAATCTGAAGCAGCTCCAGGCTCTGAGCTGTCAGCACAGAGCCCGATGCAGGGCTCGAACCCACGAACCGTGAGATCACGACCTGAGTGGAAGTTGGACGCTTAACCGACTAAGCCACCCAGGTGCCCCTTTTGGAGATCTCTTTAATGTCAGTCTCATTAGAAGACATCGACTTCTCGTATCTGCTTCTGTTTTCAATCCATTGTGATATCACGCATCATGTAGCCTCTGGAAGATTCCCTGAACTTGGCAGAGAATGTGTGAAAAAGGCACGTACATGGCTCCCTGTTACCGCTGTGACTCCTGACCACAATTTAGTGGTGTAAAACATTTATTATCCTGCAGTTCTGGTGGTCAGGAGCTGAAATGAGTCTCCCGAAGGTAAAATCGAGGTGCTGGGGGCTGGTGTTTTGCAGAGGAGAATCCATTTCTTGCCTCTGTCGGCTCTGGGTGGCTGCCTGCATGGCTTGGCTCTTGGCCCCTTCCTTCATCGTCAAAGCGTCTCCTTCCCCGTGAGCTGCCACATCATGCCACTCCCTCCTGTGCTGTAGCCGCGTCTCCCTCTGTCTCTGTCCCTCATCCAGCACAGTCTCCCCCCGAGATCCCTAAATCGATCACATCTGCAAAGTTTCTTTTGCCAGTAAATGGTAACATTGCTTATGCTTACGTGCCACGCCACTATCGTGAAAGTGGTTTGACCTTGTGGCCCACCCGAAATGGTCTTGAGGAATCACCAGACGCCCCCGGACTGTACCTTGGGAACTGCTGCAGTAGAGGCGAGGTCGGCACGCGTGGGGTGCCCACAGCCTACACCCGTACTGGGAAGCGCCACTGAATTAAACGCCTGACGTGCGGTCCCCACTTCCTACCTCTGTCACCTCGGTGTCTACACACTAGCTGGGTGTGAGTCGAGTGCCATTGGTTTGGGCCTGTAATTCCGCCCCTCCTGGCTCAGATCAGAGCCGGGCCTCGAGCGCCAAGCACTTCACTTTCTTAAACATGCAGCGGTGTGCGTGGCGGCTGCAGGCTGACGTAGGGATTTAGGTGCCTTTGGTTTACGGAGCCAGTGCTCTCGGGAAAAGCGGACTGAGGGACGCAGGATGGGGGCAGGGAACGGCTGCGAGCAGGGAGGCGGCTTCAGCCTGATGGGCCCAGCCCCACCCTGGAGCGTGAGCTGCTCTGGGGCAGGGGAGCTGACCTTTCGGCTCCCAGGCCAGTCGGCCATCAGTTGGTTGCAGGCTGTCTGCCCGGGGAGCCGTCCTAAGAGTGGGGTTGGGTGGGCATCACACCGCGCCAGTGACTGGGTGGGGCAAACAACAGGAACCTATTTCTCCCAGTTCTGGCGGCTGGGAAGTCTGAGGTCAAGGTGCTGGCCAGTTCAGTTCCTCCTGAAAGCTCTCTTCCTGGTTTGCAGATGGCTACCTGAGGGCCCCACTTCCTGACCTCCTCTACACCCAGTTACCTCCTGAAAGGCTTCCTCTCCAAATACCATCACGCTGGGGGCCAGGGCTTCAACGTAAGGTCGGAGGGGCACAATTTCGTCCACAGCGGGGGCCCAACTTCCAGGAGGGAGGGCAGCTCCCCCGAGGCTCAGGGTGAATCTCAGGGCCACGGGAGCCCCTAGTGGCAGCCACGCTCACTGCGGCCGGGGGTGCCCCTGCCCCTGGTGCCCCGGCTGGACACCCGCGGTCACAGCTCCCTTGCTGATCCCCCACTGACGGCCCTCCTACCTCTTCTGTGCACTTCTGGGGCCTCATCCCTTCCCCTCAAGGGAACGACGGGCGGTGACAGAAGCTGGAGACAAAGCACTGACGATGGGGCAGTCGTAGAAGTGATTTTTACTTTGCTTTTTATTTGTGCTTATCTGCATCACCTAACTTTTCTATAGTGATTTGTATTGCTTTCACAATGAAAATATTCAGTAAAAAGGAAGTATAAGCCTTGCTTTTTTGCCCTCGTGTGTCTTGAATCTGATGGCACCCAGGCTGCTTCTGACACATTGTGGTATACTTTGTGTTGGTCTCCACCTTTTTTTTTTTTTTAACGTTCACTTATTTTTGAGACAGAGAGTGACAGAGCATGAGCAGGGGAGGGGCAGAGAGAGAGGGAGACCAGAGTCTGAAACAGGCTCCGAGATATCAGCACAGAGCCCGACGCGGGGCTGGAACCCACGAACCGTGGGATCATGACCTGAGCCGAAGTCGGACGCTTAACCGACTGAGCCCCACAGGCGCCCTGTCTCCACCTTTTGGAGTGGTTTCGGCCCTAATCTGGTAGTTGTGTTATCCCTAGACTAACTGAGCAAGAGGGGCCCTGCCCTGGCGGGTTTCGGAGCACCCTCTTCTGGCCTCCCTCCAGCTGTGCCCACCCCACCGGCAGGAGTCTGTGGGGCCAAGGGTTCTACCCGCCCGGAATCTTTGCCTCCCTCGGTCCACACCACGGATCCCAGGACCCTGGAATTCCCGCCCACGAATGGGCCTTTGCAGACCTCCTACCCGCACCCCACTCATCCGAGGGCCGACCAAGTTCGGGGGTGTGGACAGCACTTGGGACTGTGTCTCTGGCAGTGCGGGAAGAAGGCGGAAGCGCGGGGGGCGGGCGGGGGTGCAGTCCCGGCTCCCTGGGCCTGGTCACACTTCCTGCAATTCTCAGTTTGAATGAGTTATTTTCAAGTAGGAAGACAGAATATATTATATTGAACCCATTGTAAACTTGATTTGTGACCTTCAAATACGTAGACTAGCCCTGTCCAATAGGACTTTCTATGATGACAAAGATGTCCTATAGTATACAGTGTGGCTCCTGAGTACTTGAAATGTGTGGCCAATACAGGGAAAGAACTGAATAAAAAAATTTTTTTAATGTTTATTTATTTTTGGGAGAGAGAGAGAGAGAGAGAGAGAGCAGGGGAGAGGCAGAGAGGGAGGGAGACACAGAATCCGAAGCAGGCTCCAGGCTCTGAGCTGTCAGCACAGAGCCCGACGCGGGGCTCGAACCCACAACTTCTGAGAGCATGACCTGAGCCGACGTCGGAAACTTAACTGACTCAGCCACCCCGGTGCCACAGGACCAGTCACCATTTCCACAGCAGCTTCACCAATGGTCTCTAAAAAAATGAAAAGATCCATGGAGATCAGTCAGAGGTAGAACGAAGGTGCTGAGGACATGTCATGAAAAAGAGCGGGGGGTTTGGGGGGGGACGAAGGACAGACTTGGACTTTGCCAAGGCCCTGGGATTTCCGGGGGGCTGGAGGGTCCGATGGGCTGGGTGTCATCGGGATCATAGCCGGTGATGGTGGCAGCCAGCCCCAGAGCTGTGGCCTCGCAGGGCGTTGTCTGTATTTGCAGACAGATGCTTCTACTGACCATCCGTTTGTTCTTTGTGACAGGGTCCCCCCCAGGGAGCTGGCTATCCTGCTGTGTAACAAGTCCAGCGCCTTTTACAGCCTTGGGAAATGGAACGAGGCATTTGTGGCGGCCAAGGAGAGTCTCCAGTGGGACCCGACCTACGTGAAGGTAGGGTGACAGCTGGGGTGCCGCCTCGGTCCTCCGACCAGCCTCCGTCCCTCCCTTCCTTTTAAAATGGAAATGCGAGGAGCGCATCGCGTTCAAGTCTTTGCGCGGCGCACAGATGCCACAGATGCCGTAGGGCCGGTGAGCCGACCTGGAGAAGACGCAGGACACTGAGGGCAGGTGTGGAAATGCCCCGGTAGGCGGAGCCCAGCTCCGTGTACACAGGCTGAGCTGTACCTGGATGTTTCCAAGTGCCACTTGGGCAGAGCTGTGTTTCAGCTGCAAGGTGGGTGGACCGACCTGGACCTTCCATCGAAATCAGCTCCACTGGAGGGATCGGGAGGCTTGAAGGGCCAGTCATCCCCCCGCGAGGCGTTAACAAGTATCAGTAAACGGGCATTTGTTTACTGATTTTTGTTTTCCTCTGCGAAAACGCGGTCAGTGCCCCGTCTGCAAGGCCCCTTCAAGCTCTTCGTGCCTCAAGGCAAACAAAGGACTGGAGGACACCCTCCGGCCCTTGAGTAACTCACTCAAGTCGGGGAGACGACAAGAAAGCACAATCAGGGACCATAGGGGGCCGCCCTTCTGGAGCCATCTGAGGCACGGACAGTTAGTGTCACGTTAGCCAGAAAGACCACTTACTGCGTGGCTCCCGGGTCAGAAAAGCACAGGTGCCTCTCCGCGGCGCTCCGCTCTGCCGCCGACTGCTTTCAGCAGCCGGGAGGAAATCCTTTTCCTTCCGTAAGGCTTCCGTTCCCCGAGTGTAAAGGGCGTTGCGACCTGCGTCTTCGAGTTGCTTCCAGGATTAAGGAGACTCGGCTCAGCTGTCGGCACGCGGTATGTGGGAGGGAGTCTGCGTTGTCTCCTCGGTGGTCTGCGCTTCGTGCCCAGAGCAGTGGGAAGGGGCGCCGGGCTGTGACCTGCGGATTCTCTGTCCCCGAGGGAGGGATTTGTCTATTTTGCCTTAAGTCTTTTCTTTAAAAAATGTTTACAAAATATTTACTCATTTTTGTGAGTGAAAGAGACCGAGCGTGAGCGGGGGAGGGACAGGGAGAGACAGGGAGACACAGAAGCAGCGCCAGGCTCCAAGCTGTCAGCACAGAGCCCGACGCGGGGCTCGAACCCATGGAGCCCGAGATCACGACCTGCGATGAAATCGGAAGCTTAACCGACTGAGCCACCCAGGCGCCCCTACCTTAAGCCTTTTCTTTTGGAGCAGGGATACTTCAGAAATCATTGAATAGTTTAAAAAATGGGACGAGGAATGACTCAAAGGCATTTTAGGATTTCCCCCCATCTTCCAACTGGGATGGCGAGAGGAGGTGTGGTGTGTGGACTTCCCCAACGGCCAGAAGGACTCATGTGCAGTCCCAGAGCAGCACAGTGACCGGGACCCGCCCCCACCCTCAGTCCTGGGTGTCTCCCTCTCTCCCCATTCCTACTCACCGCCCGTCCTCCCCCACTGTCCTCTGTAAGGGAGGGGGAACGCTTTCCACCCACCTTCTTTCGGTTCGGTGGCTGGGGCCCTGCAAACTTGACCGACCAGGGACACATTAACAAGAGAAGAACATACAAATTTTATCTCCCGTTAATCTCCACACGGCGCAAGGGTCTTCCTCGGAAAGAAGCGAAGGCCCCCGGAGAAGCACATAGGCCAGAGGGCTTCGTACACTTAGTTTTAAAGTTTATTTATTTATTTTGAGGAGGAGTGTGCGAGTGAGGGAAGGGCAGAGAGGGAGTGAGAATCTCAAGCGGGCTCCACACTGTCAGCACGGAGCCGGACGAGGGGCTCGAACCCACGAACTGTGAGACGGTGACCGGAGCTGAAATCAAGCGTTGGACGCTTAACCGACGGAGGCACCCAGGCGCCCCTCACATACGTTTTTAACGAAGAGTGGTGAAGTGTGGACACGGGACAGACCGCAGAGGGCGTGACAGTCCTGGGGCTGCGGACTGTGGGCACGCACACGCACACACGTGGGGGACAGTCATGGCAGGGAATGAAGGCTGTCTGAGCAACACTGAGCAGCGCTGGGCCGGCTCAGGGCCCGTTTCCATCTTCCTCGTGGCCGTTAAAATTCCCTGGAGGGGGGCTTATGGCAGTCCTCGGTTCTTAGACTTTCTGCTTTGACTCAGAGAAGAGAAACTCCAGGAAGCTTTCCTTCTGCATCTGTTGAATCTCAAATGCCTTGGGCTGAAGACAACCCTGAGGCCAAAGTGTTCATATTTTAGCCCGGCAGATTCTGACCCCCTTTCATCTCCCCACCAAAATAAAAGATGAGAGAAACTTAAATCTGGAGAGGCAAAGGAAGTGGGGGAATTCTGTACGCCGCTTACTACGGGGGTGGGGGGGAACACACACAATCTCCCATCCCTTTTTTTTCCCGATTGTCATCGAATGACGTTTCAAACAAATCAAATAGAGAACAAATCAATAAATAGAGATTTGGCGTTAAGTGGAATTTCTAGGCGCTCGCTTTTTTTATGAACCCGGTTGGTGAACACCCTTCATCGTCTTAGAATGTTGTCTCGGCGTGGATTCCTTCAGAGAACCCAGGAGGGCAAAGGCGATGATACTTTGCTCCCGCACCATTTTACGTAGGCAAAACCAAAGCGTTTTCCTCTGTCCGTCGTGGCAGTTTTCCTCTCCACGGGAGTAAGAGCAGTTTCGCCTCCGGGGTACGATGCCTACGCCGTGGAGCTCGACGCATCTCAGTGTTGTCGTGACCCCTGTGCTTCCCAGCTGTGCGCCCCGTGGAAGGCGTGTTCGCTTTCACTGGAAGGGGCAGGGGCGCCTTCTGTGTTTACACGACAGTCTCGTTCTTTGCCGCAACGCCGTTGTCCGAGGGCTTCGATTCCCTTCCTGCCCCGGCTGTGACCTGAGGCGTGAGCCACGGGGCCGCACGGAGGGCTGGCGGCTGGCATCTGTGTCCTACGTCAGATGCGGCAGGAGTCGTGGATTTGCCAGGGCTGCTCTTCTTGGCGGTGGGAAGGTGACAGGAAACCTGTGGCCCGGACGTCGCGTGGACATCCCGTAGCCAGCGCCTGTTAGGAGTCTGCTCACACCGGAGGGAAGCCGCGCCAGCCCACTTCCCGGGTCCTCGGCCCTGCCTTTCCGGGGGTAGCAGCTGGTCGGAAGGCACGGGCGAGTCACGGCTTTGCTCTTCTTCTGTCCCAGGGCTACTACCGCGCTGGCTACTCCCTGCTGAGGCTGCACCAGCCATATGTGGCCGCTCGGATGTTCTTCGAGGGCCTGCGACTTCTCCGGGGCGGCCGCGACCAGATCCAGNCTTCCTTCCTTCCTTCCTTTCTTTCTTTCTTTCTCTGTTTCCTTCCTTCCCTCGCTTCCTTCTTCCTTCCTTCCTCCTTCTTCCTTTCCCCCCCCTCTCTCTCTCTCTCTTTTCTTTCTTTCTTTCTATGTCCTTGTTATTTTATTCGAATAGTTCCTTGGGGAGATAATTCCAGGGTGTTTCCTTGTGGCTGATTTACGTAGCTTGAATGAAACTGATTTTCACATTAGAAAGCATTTTGGAAGCTGGGGTGGCTCGGGTCCTGGTAAAAACAGCAACACGGTTTGGCAGAAATCACTCAGGGCTCCGCCACTCTTGTTTCTGGCTTCTGTTTTCTGTGTTGCTGCTGAGGGAGACTTCCCTACTCACACTGCTCATTTTATGTGATTTCTGCTCTTTCCTGTGATTTTTGCATGTGTTTCTCCAACACGCTATTTTTGTTCGCTGTCAGAATAGCCTGGAAGGGCCGATGGAGGTTCCTGCGGGCGCTGACGCGGCGCTCGGGGTCTCGGCTGCTGCGGTCAGTGGCGCACAGGGGCCTTTTGCGTCACTGCCTTGAGTGATTACTCTAACGACCCGGCCCGTGAGCCGGCTGTGTCAGTGGCCCGGATCGGACGGGGACAGGAAACCGTGAGACACCATGTAATGTTCTCGCTGCGGGTGACCAAGGACCTCTGTCCGTGTTTATCCTGGCGCAGTCTGAGGCTTCTGCCGATGACCAGGCCACCGTTTCCAGTGCTGTGCTCGGCCACATTTAAGATTGTACTGATCTAAGCCGTGCCCCTGGAAAACGCTCTGCCACTGAGAGACCAACTCCGTCATCGAGAGATGTTAGGGTGTGAAAAACGGCACGTGCTAGAACTGTGGGAAAATGGTCTGGGGCTTGCAGAGGCGGTGAAGTAAATTCAGCTGTTACGGGTCCAGCTGTTCCCACTGGGCGTGTGGGAAAGCAACTTTCGTGGCGTGTGGCCAGCATGCCTCAAATTTTGGCACGTTTCGCAGACGGGGGGTGAGAGCCATATCAGGTAGTGAGTGGGGGGGGGTTGGAGGTGGACACAGCCGAGGCCCCCCCAGCAGAGAGGTGGCAGATCCCAAGATGATGGGGCGCCTGGGTGGCTCAGTCAGTTAAGTGTCCGACTTCGGCTCAGGTCCTGATCTCACGGTTCGTGGGTTCGAGCCCCGCGTCAGAGTCTGCTGACAGCTCAAAGCCCGGAGTCTGCTTCAGATTCTGTGTCTCCCTCTGTCTCTGCCCCTCCCTTGCTCACGCTGTCTCTCTCTCCCAAAAATAAAATAAACATTAAAAAAAATTAAAAAAAAAAAAAGAAGATCCCAAGACGAGTGCTGCTGGGTCACAGCTTTCCAGACAGCCTTTTGCTGCCGCGAGGAGCCCCTTCCCTTTCCTGGGGGCCTGATGGCTCGGCTGCCCCCCTTCCATCCCTCATGTCTCTTCTGTAGCTTTGTAAAGTCACTGTCCTGGGTGACTGCTCCCCTGAGAAACCTGGGTGGTTTCCATCCTGCGCCCATCCTGAGAGCAGGTGCTTCTTAGGACCCCTTCCAGCACCGCACACTTTTACACCGAGGTCCCCTGTCTGGGCGCTGAACGTATGCCCACGGCCCAGTTTCTAAAATTTGAAAAATATATTTATGGAAATGTTGTGTCCGTTTTTGCAACATCTCTATCGTGGTATGTACCTCGCTTTGGAAACGGATAATCCTGGGGCAGGCGCCATGCTGTTCTGCTACTTGCCCTGTCTCCTCGGACCATGTCACCCCTCAGCCTGAGAAATGTGGTTTGGAGGCTCACAGGCTGCGATGGGCCAGTCGGTGAGAAGCACACGTACGGAATAGGAGAGGTGTCTAGGTGCCCGTCTGTTTTTGTCGTTGACTGGTCGCACAGTAGGCCACAAAGGCTGACCTCATTTGTCTTCCTTGCGCATTGGTTGGGTGAAAGTATATTTGTCACATTTTTCTTTTCTTTTATATAATTTATTTTTAAAATTTACATCCAAGTTAGTTAGCATATAGTGCAGCAATGGTTTCAGGAGTAGATTCCTTTCTTTTTTTAAAATTTTTAATGTTTTATTTATTTTTGAGAGAGAGGAAGAGAGAGACAGAACGTGAACAGGGGAGGGGCAGAGAGAGAGGGAGACACAGAATCGGAAGCAGGCTCCAGGCTCTGAGCTGTCAGCACAGAGTGACGTGGGGCTCAGACTCGTGAACCGCGAGATCATGACCCGAGTGTAAGTTGGACGCTTAACCAGCGGAGCCACCCAGGTGCCCCTGGAGTAGATTCCTTCATGCCCTTCACCCATGTAGCCCACCCCCCATCCACAACCCCTCCAGCAACCCTCTGTTCTCTACATTTAAGAGTCTCTTATGTTTTGTGTCCCTCCCTGCTTTTATATTATTTTTGCTTCCCTTTCCTTCTGTTCACCTGTTTTGTATCTTAAATTCCTCATATGATGTCACATCTTTCTTTTTCTTGATTTTTTAAATATTTATTTATGAGAGACAGTGAGAGACAGAGCATGAGCAGGGGAGGCGCAGAGAAAGGGAGACACAGAATCCGATGCAGGTTCCAGGCTCTGAGCTGTCAGCTCAGAGCCTGATGTGGGGCTCCATCCCATGGACTAGGTGTCACATCTTTCTTAAGGGAAGTGAGTTTTTTTTTTTTTTTTTAGCTTTTTTGAGATTCTATTTTTCCCTCTGTCAGTGGAGATAATAGGCAGCACCTTGTTCATATGTTTGAGGGATTAAATATTAGTACATATCACTGGGCTTGGCATATAGAAGAGCTAAGTGAGTATTAACTCACATTATACTGCTTAACTCTTGGAGCACTGGGTTTATAGGTGAACTTAAAACGATTGTTACTTCAGTCAATTACATAGGACTTTTACTATGAAAATGCCTCTCTTTCTTTCTTTTTCAGAAAGTTTATTTATTTATTTTGAGAGAGAGAGAGTGTGTGTGAGCAGGGGAGGGGCAGAGAGAGAGGGAGAGAGAGAATCCCAATAGGCTCCTCACTGTCAGTGCAGAGCCTGATGTGGGGCTCCAACCCACAAGCCATGAGATCATGACCTGAGCCTAAGTCAACCGACTGAGCCCCCTGGTGCCCGAGAATGCCTTTCTTTCTGATATCTTTAATTTGCCATTTGTTCACGCTTGGTGCTAAATGGAGGACTTTCCCCCAAATGTTCTAGACTCTGCCTGGGTTAAAATTTCTAACCTACGGAACTCTCTTCCAGGTGACCCCATTGTTTTGCAGAGCTTCTTGCCTTGCTTTGATCATATTTTTACTACTGGATTCTCAAAAGAAGTGTGGCAATCTGTGATAGAAAAGTTGGCAAAGAAAGGATTGTGGCACGTAAGTCAAAGATGAATCTCTTGTGGGAAAAGCACATTCTTGATTAAGCAGATTCTTTCTGCCGGCCCTGGCGAGGGAACTGTCATGTATTATCTGGGCATCTTGATGCCGAAATAACTTTTTAACTGCAACATCCTCAAAGATGGAAAGTCATGAGGTATTGTCATCACAGAAGCGTAAAGTCCAGATGCTAATGGTGATGTGGGATGAGGAAAATAAATTGCTGCATGTTCATCTTCATATAATCTTTTTTTAATGTTTATTTATTTTGAGAGAGAGAGAGGGAGTGTGCGTGAGCAGGGTAAAGGCAGAGAGAGAGAGAGAGAGAGAGAGAGAGAATCCCAAACAGGCTATGCACTGTTAGTGTAGAGCCCAATGCAGGACTCGAACTCACAAACCGTGAGCTCATGACCTGAGCCAGAATCAAGATTCGGACACTTAACCAACTGAGCCACCCAGGCGCCCTCATATCATCCTGTTTATATTGCATTTGCTAGTGTGGGCTCAGAAGGCCTGCCTGGGCCGCTCTGACGGCTTCCGTGTAGCTTTAAGGGACCGCTGCCCGCAGGTAGCAATGAAGGAGCCACACCCAGGGCTGGAAATCCACAGAAAGGGGGAGCACAGAGCCCCTCGAGCCTGGGCGTCCGTGTCACACAGATGCCTCCTCGAAGCATAATCTTCCACTTTCTAGTTTGGACTAAGTATTTCCCCTCTGAGCCTCATTTCCTCATTTGAACGTTTCAGGTTATAAACTTACACCAAATAGTAACATTAGCTGTTGTTTGTCGAGGGCTCACGATGTGCCAGGCATTGAGCTCACGGAGCCTCATCATAGCTGGAATGTGCTAAGTGCCCAGTGAGTACTCGTTGTCATCGGTGGTGGCCTCTCAGTGCTGGTGAACAGGGCTGGCCGAGGGTGGGAGGTTAGGTCAGGAAGGGTCTGGGGGGCTTTCTAAAGCTGGGAAGTCCAGAAAAGTCACCCTTATGGCAGTTCATAAGGACTCTAGAGCCAGGCAGGGCGAATGACTTCAGAAGCCGGAATTCTTCAATTTTTAGAAAGCTCAAGGATTCCCCGGGAAGCCTAACGAGATCGATGGGGCTCGCTCTGTATACACACACAGTTGGGGCTATAGATTCAGGGGGTTCATGGGAAATCCCCTAAAATCCAGCCACGAGCTCCCTGAGACTTAAGCATGTGACTTCGGCTCAGGTCATCATCACACAGTTATTGAGTCTGAGCCTCGCATCAGGCTCTCTGCTGTCAGCACAGGTCACTTCACATCCTCTGTCCCCATCTCTCTCTGCCCCTCCCCTGCTGTGCTCTCTCTCTCTCTTAAAAACAAATAAACATTAAAAAAAAAGAGAGAGAAAGACAGGGCTGGAGGGTATTTTGTTTCCGTTTTTGCTTGTTTGTTTCACCCCAAAGGTCACGTTTGCTTTAATAACCTATGTGGAGAGCACTATTATTCCAGGTGTTTCTTTCTCCCTTCTCCTCAGTCATTCTTACTTCTGTCGGCGAGAAAAGACCGACTGCCCCGAAATATCCACGTCCCAGAGTTATCACTGAAGAGTCTCTTTGAGGTAAGGTGGCTTCTTGAGACATATGGTGCTAAGTCCGGCCACTTCGGGCTTGTCTCTGGGACCTCTGCTGGTGTAAGGGGACTTCAGCCGCCTCACTGTGAATTTGTTATTTGTAATAACGTCAGGCGTGGGCCGCAGTGAATCCAGTTGTGCCGATCCCCAACTTATGAGTGAAGGAGTTTGACGTTTATAATGATGTAGTGACTTCCAGGATCCTCCCTATGTGTGTTTTCCCCCCAGAAATATGTCTTCATTGGACTTTACGAGAAGATGGAGCAGGTGCCCAGCCTGGTGCAGTGGCTTATCTGCATCGGTGCAAGTATCGAGACGATAGGACCTTACCCCCTTCATGCCCTCATGCGGCTCTGTATCCAAGCGAGTGAGTGCTCTTCCGTCTACACCCCGCCCCAGCCGCCCTCCCAGCTCTGAGCTCAAGAGAAGTCAGGATTTAGCCACTTGAAGGCGCAATACTCAAAGGATTTGAATATTCAAATGGTTCGATTATTCAAATGATAAAGGCAGCAGGGAGACAGCATTGTTCTGTTTTTGTTTTTTGTTTTTGAAACACTTTTTTTAAAAAAATTTTAGAGAGAGAGGGAGTCCGAGCAGGGGGTGAGGGGCAGAGGGAGAGAGAGAGAGAATCCCAAGCAGGCTCCACACTCAATGAGCCTGGGATTTCAGCCGAAATCAAGAGTCAGACTCTCAACTGACTGAGCCACCCAGGTGCCCCAAACAGCATTGTTTTTTTAAGTTTTATTCATTTTGAGAGAGAGAGAGAGAGAGAGAGAGAATCCCAAGCAGGCTCTGTGCTCTCAGTGCAGAGCCTGATGCTGGGTTTGCAGTCAGAAACCATGAGATCGTGACAGGAGCCAAAGTCAAATGCTCAACCAACTGAGCCACCCAGACACCCTAATTTTAATTTCTTTAATGTCTTATTTATTTCTGAGAGCGAGAGAGAGGCAGTGTGAGTGGGGGAGGGTCAGAGAGAGAGGGAGACACAGAATCCGAAGCAGGTTCCAGGCTCTGAGCTGTCAGCACAGAGCCTGACGCAGGGCTCAAACCTACAAACGGTGAGATCATAAGCTGAGCCGAAGTCGGATGCTCAACCGACTGAGCCACCCAGACCCTCAGGAAAATAATTTTTAAATATATGTCGTATCAGGGTGCCTGGGTGGCTCAGTCAATTGAGTTGTCCAACTCTTGAGGTTATGATCTCATAGTCATGGGATCAAGCCCACATCGGGCTCCCTGCTGAGCGTGGAGCCTGCTTGAGATGTGGGCTCATGCAGATGCACTCATTCTCAAAATGAAGCAATAAACATTAAAAAAAATCGAGGCACCTGGGTGGCTCAGTCAGTTAAGCATCCGACTTCAGCTCAGGTCATGATCTCGCAGTTCGTGGGTTCGAGCCCCACGTCAGGCTCTGTGCTGACAGCTCGGAGCCTGGAGCTGCTTCGGATTCTGTGTCTCCCCCTGACCACATCTCTGCTCGCCTCCTTCCCTGCCCCACCCTGCTTCCCTCACTCTCTTTCTCCTGAGCTCCCTGTCAACAGCTCCCACATACAAGAACCCTTGCCTCAGGCTCTGCTTCTAGGACGTCTGACTGAAGTCAGAACTCATCCTTTTAATTTCTAGACTCTGTGTCTCCCATTGTTGTCCGGGGCGAGTGGCACTCGTGCGTTGGAGTCCCTATTTGATGTGCCTCTGTGTTGATTTTCTGTATGTGGAAAATAACATCGTTAACTCATTTTAATTCCCTTCAGAGGAAAACCATCTTTTCAGGTGGTTAATGGACCACAAGCCCGAGTGGAAAGGCCGCATCAACCAGAAGGATGAGGAGGGCTGCACTGTACTACACGTCGTGGCCGCCACCCACCACCCGGGGTACCTCATCAGACGTAAGCAGCGACAGCGGGCTGGGGCGGGTGCCATGGGCTGGGCGGCTTCAGGCAGGAGGGAGCCTGCGTAGCTGGCCACGCGTTTTACCCATTTCCTCCTGGGACGGGCTCAGAGGGCTAAACTTTGAATTAAGGTAAATTCTTGAATTAAGTAAAGTCTGGGATTAAGCCTGAGTGGGAGGGCAGGCTGTACGCAGGAAGGAGGAAGAACGGCTGGGCTCCGCATCCTCTCTCAGCTTCGATGGCTTCTGTGGGGTTGAGTGTCTCAAGGATATGGGCTTCTGGCTCCCCTGTTCCTTCCCCATCACGTAGTTTCGATAAGTGCTTAGTTTTAGGCCACATCTGTGCTAGTGAACCAGCCACAGACATGGCCCTGCTTCGTGGCCACTTGGAGTCGAACACAGAGATTCCATCCTCCATACCCGCCGAGGCCAGACGGGCCAGGAGGGAGAGTGAGGCTGGCGCCTGCAAGGACGAAGCCAATTCTTTTGGTGTAGACAGACCTCGTTAGCCTCCGAAACAGGAAGGCCTTGTGCGCTCCCACCCAGCTCCCTGATGCCTCTTGTTTTCTTGGAAACTCTCATGGGGACAGTACATTTTTTCTATAAAAATGGTAGGGTAGCTGTGACCATGAGTGGGAATGGACTCTCAGCCCCAGTGGAAGGGAGGTCGAATTTGGGCTCGATCCCACGAACAATGAGATCATGACTTAAGCTAAAGTCAAGAGTCAGATGCTTAACCAACTGAGCCACCCAGGTGCCCCAGAAAGATGGATCTTTTTTTTAAAGATTATTTCTTTTTGAGAGAAAGAACGCAAGCAGGGAAGGGGTGGAAAGAGAGCAGGACAGAAGATCCAAAGCGGGCTCTGTGCTGATGGCAGTGAGCCCGGCGTGGGGCTCGAACTCACAAACCGGGAGATCATGACCTCAGTCACACGCTCAGCTGACTGAGCTACCCAGGCACCCCCTGGAAAGATGGATTTTTAAAAAATAAGACAACTCATGATTATAAAGTGTCTGCTCAACATTAAACATGCCTGTGGACTAGACACAGCCGGAGGGCTCTGGTTGGGCACCTCCTGGCGCGTTTGTGGTCTTCTTTCCTCGGCACGACCCCGAGAAGCCCAGTGAGGCTGGTTTCTCTAATGTCATTCCCCACCAAACTGCGTCCCAGGACCCCACGTCTGGGGAAACGGAGAAAGGGTGTGTTCCGGATACTGTTTGGAACTTTATCGAAATATAATTCACATGCCGTGTAATTCACCTGTTTCAAGGGTCCAATTCCCTATTTTTAGCACATTCACAGCGTTATGCAGCCTTTACCACAATCAGTTTTCAAACATCCACATCATCTCCATTAGCAGCCATTCCCTATTCTCCCTACGTCTCCAGCCCTAAGCAACCACTAATGTACTTTCCGTGCCCGTGAACTTGTCCCTTCTGGACATCTCATACTGATGGAATCGTACAGTCCTGTGACTGGCTTCTTTCATAGAACGTGCTCTCAAGGTTCACCTTGTAGCAGGTATCAGTACTTTGTTCCTTATTCTTACCAAATAATATCCCATTGTGCAGACAAATCACATCTTATTTATCCATTTATTGGGGGATGGACATTTGTTTTGTTTCTACTTTTCGGCTATTATGGAATAATGCTGCTGTGAACTTTTGTGTATATGCTTTTGTGTTGGAATATATTTTCATTTTTCTCGGGGTGATACCTAGGAGCGGTAATCCCAGATCACATGGTATCTATGTTTAATCCCTTCAGGAACTGCCAGACTGTTTCCCAAAGTGGCTCCGCCTTATAATATTCTCACCAGCAACGCAGAAAGGTTCTAATTTTTCTAAATCTTTGCCATCACTTGTTTTTGTTTGTCTTTCTGGTGTCCTGTATATTTTAGTACCTTCTTTTTTTTTTTAATTTAATGTTTATTTATTAGAGAGAGACACACACATGCAGAGTATGAGTGGGGTAGAACAGAGAGAGAGGGAGACAGAATCCAAAGCAGACTCCAGGCTCCAAACTGTCAGCACAGAGCCCCAACGCGGGGCTTGAACCCACGAGCTGTGAGATCATGACCTGAGCTGAAGTCAGACGCTTAATGGACTGAGCCACCCAGGCACCCCTTTTTGTACCTTCTTAAAGGCAATGTCTCCTGGCTAATGTTTGACAACTGGGTCTTCGAAAACAAAAGCTCTGAACTGTAGTATTTGCCAATTTTCTTGGTGTAAATGAGCCCCCTGTGGTGGATTTCCAGGTATCAATGTGATGTCCTTGACCTTGGGGCAGGGAAATGTGCACTAACCTACTTTATATAGTATTTCCCCCCCCCACATATGTGTTAAGATAGATATAAAGAAACCTCATCATAGACAATAGCAAAGTGTAGTAAAATAACATGGAAGTGATGAGTTTGGTTTTTAATGTAACTTATTTATCGTAAGTTTAAATGGCTACATTTGTCAATCATCTTGTAGCATTTCTAGACATTTGGTCATTGGCCCTCATGGACTGGTGTGAGCTGGTTTGCAGTGAATGATAATTAGCCTGGTAATTTATGGTTAACATCTGTGTCTCCAGTCGCTCAGCTTATACATCGCCGCCCTGAAAATGCCCAAGAAGAAGTGTTTCCAGACAGGACTTCTCAGTTTGCAAAGCAATGCAGCTCCAAGTCTCCTGAAATCCAGGTTATTTGAGCAGTGTTGGGTGTTTCACATGCATGCAGATACCAACCGTTTGCAGTGATAACTGGCAAGCATTTCTTTTCCTGGGACTTACACGAGTACTGCCCCATACAAGCCTAATGAGAGCTGCATATTAACATTTAAAACTTTCTGGTAGCCGTATGAAAAAGTAAAAACAAAATAAGTGAAACGAATTTCCGTAACATATGTTATGTAATCAGCCTATCCAAAATACGATCATTTCCCCATGCAATGAACATAAAAATCATGGAAATATTTTACATTCTGTGTTTCAGCTTGGCCCTAAGTCTTTGAAGTCCAGCAGGTACCTCACTCTTTGGGCACATCTCAGGGCAGGCTCGCCACATGCCAAGCGCTCAATAGTCATCTGCGCCTCGCGGCGGCCATCTTGAACAGCACCACTTTATACTATTTCTTATAAATGCAGAATCTTCCTGACGTTCTGGAACATGGGAGAATAAGCACGTGAAGTAAAGAGAGGCTCCTTTCTTCACGCAGGTGTGAACATGGGCTGCCCTCCCCCACGCCGGGCACTGCCAAATGAGGCTTCACGACTCTTGCGGGATGCTTCTCTTCCTTTTTCATCCACCTGTCTCTCACTACCCACGTTCTCTTCCTCTTTTTCATCAGAACAGCTTTTTATTTTTAATCTTCAATTGGAACTAATTTTAGACATACAGAAAAGATGCACAGATAGTTCAGAGAGTTTCTGTATGCCCTCCCCCAGCTTCCCTTCATCTTAGCATGTTGTATGTCAGAGTTTAACTATCAAAAGCAGGAAGTTAATTTTTTAGAATGCTGTGAACTAATGTACAGACCTCATGCGAATTTCACCACTCTTTTCACGAATGACCTTCTTCTGTTTGGACACCTGCACCGTGCTTCCTGGTCGGGGCTCCTTAGTATCCCCCAGTTTTTGACATTCCCTGGGGTTCCCTTGACCCTTTTGAGGAGTGCTGTTCGGTTGTTTTGTAGACGGTCTATCAGTTTGAGTTTGTTTGATGTTTTCTCATCATTGGGATAACGTTAGGCATTTTTGGTAAGAATTCTACAGAAATAATTTTGTGTTCTCAGCATTGAATCAAGGAGCTCGTGATGGCAATATGTCCTGGGATGTTAACCTTGATTGGTTGGTTCAGTTGTGATCTGAGGGGTCTCTCCATTGTGAAGTTACTATCTTTCTCTTCGTAGCTGCTAAATACCTTGTAGGGGATACTTGGAAGTGCGGGAAATACTGTTTATGCCAATACCATTTCCCTTTCAACTTTTGCACACTAATTTTAGTATCCATTGGTGGCTCTTGTCAGCATCAATCATTACTGTGACCTTTGGTTAATGTTGATTTTTTAATTTTCTTCTTTCTTTCTACATTCATTACTGGGGATTGTTTTGCAATAAAGAACTAGCCCTTCATGTATGTATGTATGTATTTTAATATGGACTCATGGATATTTATTCCATGGGATAAAATCTAATACTATCATTATTTATTTTGTTGCTCAAATTGCTTCAGCTTTCTTTTCAGAAAGAAGTTTACCCTAATATAATTTATACTTGAAAGTCTTATCAGTCATCCAGTGATCTTCTTTGGGAACAAAAATATGTATATAGCTTTAAATAAAAAATTATTTTCCCTGTGCTTTAAGGCTCTAGGGTTAGTCTCTTTTCTGGATTGAATTATTGCAAAATTGTTACTACAGATATTAGCAAAGCAACAACTATATTAAAATCTTTTGTAACTAATTATTAAAGATAAACATAATAATTTTGGAGGGCAGTAAGAGAAGAGTAGATTGTAGTTCCTTTTAAAACAGAATTGGTGGGAGTGCCTGGGTGGCTCAGTCGGTTAAGCATCTGACTTTGGCTCAGGTCATGATCTCATGGTTCGTGGGTTCGAGCCCCACGTCAGGCTCTGTGCTGACAGCTCAGAGCCTGGAGCTGCTTCATATTCTGTGTCTCCCTCTCTCTCTGCCACTCCCATGATCATGCTCTGTCTCTCTCTCTGTCTCTCGATGATAAATAAACATTAAATAAATAAATAAAACAGACTTGGAAGTCACCTGATTTTCCCTTCAGTTGGTCGTCTGGAGGTCAGGAATTTTTACCTCCTTGGGGCAGTACATGAATTAGTAATTAGTTCTCTATGCTGTGTAGCAAATCACCATAAATGTAGTGGCTCAAAACAACACCCACTTACCAGCTTACAGTTGTGAAGGACAGTAGTCTGATAGGATGTGACTGAGTTTTCTACTCAGCGCCCCCTGAGGCTGATATCAAGGCATTGGACAGGGGCTTTGTTCCCATCTGGCGTTCTGGGCCTTCTGTCAAGTTCACCTGGTTGTGGCAGAATCCAGTTCCCTGTGGTTGTAGGACTGAGGTCCTCGATTCCTTGCTGGCTGTCAGGCAGAGGCTGCTGTCTGCTTCGACAGACCCCACACATTCTTTGTCACGCGGCCCCTCTCTCTTCAAAGCCACCAGGGGAGAATTTTCTTTGTGCATCAGACCCCTCTCATATTTTAAATCTTTGCCCTCTTCCTGACTTGCATACCTTTGACCTTTATAGTTCAGGTGATTAGGTCAGGATAATCTCCCCATCTTTTTTTTTTTTTTAACATTTTTCTTTTTTCTTTATTTTCTTTATTTTTTTTTAATGTTTTATTTATTTCTAGGAGAGAGAGAGAGAGAGCGTGAGCAGGGGAGGGTCAGAGAGAGAGGGAGTCACAGACTGAAACAGGCTCCAGGCTCTGAGCTGGCAGCCAGCACAGACCCCGACGCGGGGCTCGAACCCACAAACCGCGAGATCATGACCTAAGCGAAAGTCGGATGCTTAACCGACTAAGCCACCCAGGCGCCCCTTTCTTTATTTTCTTTTATAGTTTATCGCCAAGTTGGTTTCCATATAACACCCAGTGCTCATCCCAACGAGTGCCTTCCCCCATGCCCATCTCCCCCTTTCCCTCACCCCCACCCGCATCAGCCCTCAGTGTGTTCTCAGTATTTAAGAGTCTCTTATGGTTTGCCTCCCTCCCTCTCAACTATTTTTTTCTCCTTCCGCTCCCCCTTCCCCATGGTCCTGTGTTAAGTTTCTCCTGTTCCACATGTGTAATCTCCCCATCTTAAGATCAACTGCTTTGGGACCTTAATTACATGTGCAGTCTTATCACATTTAGATTGTTTTTTTAATTTTTTAATGTTTATTTATTTTTCAGAGACAGACAGACAGACAGAGACAGAGACAGAGAGGAAGTAGGGGAGGGGCAGAGAGAGAGGGTGACCCAGAATCCAAAGCAGGCTCCAGGCTCTGAGCTGTCGGCACAGACCCTGACAAGGGGCTTGAACTCACAAACTGCGAGATCATGACCTGAGCCGAAGTCGGTCGCTCAACCGACTAAGCCACCTAGGCGCCCCATAGATTCATTTTTGATTGAATCACTGGGGGAGGTGTGTGTGCGGCAGGTGTTGGGAATCTTCAGGGCTATCTTGTAAGTACCGCATGCTAATCGATTGTGTCACTGAGGCTGCAGTGGGGGGGTGGGGGGTGTGTCTTAGAATCCTGCCCGCCCCAGGGAGGTACTGGATGGGTAAGAAGTTTGACTTTTGAGTTGTGTCTCACTTTTGTAAACAGGAGAAGGCCAGTTGTGACTGGGGACGCGGGCAAAGGGTGCTCCATGAACAAGACGATACCTGTGTAGATGCCTTGTCCAGGCGGCGAATTTGGGGAAAGCCTGGGTTCGGAAGGTGGGGGTCAGGCATTGATTTGCTTAAGCCTCCGTACCCCCAGGGACACACCTGTTCCATTCGGAGAAGTGTTGCATCTGTGGTCGCAGAGACACCTCGGTGCTTGGCAAATATGTCACAGCAGCGAACGGAGCCGCAGCCAGGGGTGGGGGCTGGGAGGGAGGAAACAGACAACAAAAAGACCCTGACGCGAAAGCAATCGCCACTTTCTTCTCCTAACCCCAGACGAGCTTTCTTTCTTTTCTTTTCTTTTTTTTTTCCCCCTTCTGGAAGAATAGTCTGTTTCCTCTCTAGGGAATAAAGAAATCTGAAGTCCCCGCTTGCTGTTATCCTTACAGCTGTAACTGTTGCTTAGTAACCAGATTCCCCCTCTCCTTGCTTGTTGCCAAGGAGAGGGAGAAAGGTAGAGGGGAGCGCACTTGGGAACCTCTTGGAAGCTATTGTCCTGCCCACTCCGCACAGGACTTCTGGCTTCTGGGAGTTGGGTGGATTGCCCAAGGCCGGCAGTTAAGAGTCTGGGAGCAGAGGGGCATTGCCTGCTCGCCCCGGGCCGCCCGGGCAGGGAGCTGGGAGGAAGAGCACTCATGGGGACGTCTCCTTATGGAAGGAGCCTCGACATCCCCCCCTTCTCGTTGTGGCCTGCTCTAGGACAGACCGAGGATGTGCAGATGCTCCTGCGCTTCGGGGCCGACCCCGCCTTGCTGGATCGACAGTCCCGCTCCGCCATGGATGTCCTGAAGAGGAATAAGAACTTCAAAGCCATCGAGAAGATCAACAGTCACTTGGAGAAGCTGGCCGCATGTTCCAAGGACTTAGCAGGTACAGCTTCTGGAGAGGTAACTTTTCTGGAGGGGGTGCCGGCACCGGTTCTGGGCTATCAGATGCGAATCGGATTATACTTTCTCAGTGTATAAAGGTGGAAGTGACCCCCGATCTTTGGAAAACTTGTTTGCCTTTTTGGAAAGATAGAATAAGACATCTCATTATTTAGAGAGTGTCTATGACATTCTGATAACTTTGCCAGGTCCGCCTCTGGGTGGGATAGGTGATTTTTTTCTTTCTTTCCATGCATTCACATGGTAAAAAAAGAAAAAAAATTTCATACGAAACAGGAGATAATAAAAATCAAGCCTACTCCCCAGAAGCAACTACAGCCAACAATTTAAAATACATTCCTATCTCTGAAATAGATATGGCTTATCAGCTTGGGACAGCACCTATTGACGGGCTGCTGTATCCAATGACATGCAACAAGTTGGCTCTAATTGTCGAATCTTGCCTAGTGATGTCATATGTGGCGTTTACATTCTGTTCTTTGCCTCTGAGTTTTCTGTGCTTCATCCACAGACGAATTTTAGAAATGGAATTCTAATAAATGGCATCTACACGGTAGTATGATTATGTAAATGATTATGTAAATTCTGTTCGGCCCCTGGTAGCCTAGCTGAAGCCTCAGTAAAGAGTCACCAAACGTCCTGAAAACTTTGCTCTTTAAGTGTGATACTATTTAAGCATCCCAGTCTAATGAAACCTTTATATTACTATGTGTATATACCATTTGGACCTTATTTAGACTGGACCTCCATAGATACCATTTGGACCCTATTTAGACTTTAGCCCCAGCATGCATCTCTCTATCTCCATCTCTATCTCCATCTCCGTCTCTCTCTCCCCTCCCCCCATGCTTCTTTTAGTTCTTGCACTTACGTATGACTCTGTGTCTCTTGTCTGTTTAGATCTCTCTTGATCTGCTAGGTTACCTACTTCAGGAACTTCTCCCTGGAGGAGACGTGGCTCGTAGATTCAGGGAGTTTTTGACAATGTCTTTATGTTGTCCTTATATTGGTTGAATGTAGACATTGTATTTTTGAATACAGGCGTTGTGTTTGATCGATTCTAAATAGCAGGCCCCCCCCCCATATTTTAACACAAGATTGGAGTGTGTTTCACAACTGGTGGTGTGTTGGTGTGAGGACAACCGTGTCTGGTGTGTCGCACAGTGCGTGGGACCGGAGATCGGGAGACTAATCTGCAAACAACTTCCTCACAACTTGGAGGAAACTGTGTCATTGTATTCTAGCCTCCGTCTGCTACCGATTCGAATTCTGATGCCAGTCTCAGTTACTTTCCCGTCTAGGATTTTCTCTGTCCTCCGAGTTTGGAAACGCCCCTGGGATGTTCGTAGGCGCGGGTCCTTTGTCATCTTCCCCACTTGGCTCTCATTGGCCCCTTGCAATCTCACGTTTTCAGCTCAGGGAAATTGATGTTCTATCCTTTGGTCCCTTCTGCTGCCCTTTTGCTGCTACCATGAGACGGCTGAGCTTTCTGGATTTATAACACGTCTGTCTACGCTTCCGGAATGTTTTCTAGGTACTTTTTCTTCCCAGATCTTTAACTAGGTCTACAGCGTTTCTTTCATAACTCAGCTTGCCCTTTGCATTTTTTAATTTGGAAACTCAGTTTTAATTTCTAAGAACTCTGGTTCTTTCTTATCCACGGCAGCTCGTGCTTGCTTCACACTCTTTTAAGAATATTGAGGATCTCAGGGCACCTGGGGGGCTCAGTTGGTTACGTATCTTCGGCTCACGGTTCATGATCTCACGGCTCATGAGTTCGAGCCCTGCATCAGGCTCTGTGCTGACAGCGCAGAGCCCGCTTTGATTCCTCTGCCCAACCCCCCTGCCCCTCCCCACCCCCCTCTTAAAAATAAATGTTAAAAAAAATGACAAGAATTTCTTTTCTAAAAGGACACTCTCCTCTCTTCTCTAATTATTTGTTTCTTTGGAGGCTAGTAGATTCATTTTCTTATCTCTCTTTTGTGCTGTTGCTCTTCCTTTTTTTTTAAATTAAAAAAAAATTTTAATGTTTATTTTTTAAGAGAGAGAGAGAGAGACAGAGCACGCGAGCAGGGGAGGGGCAGAGAGAGAGGGAGACACAGAATCCAAAGCAGGCTCCAGGCTCTGAGCCGTCAGCACAGAGCCTGAAGCAGGGCTTGAACTCATGAACCATGAGATCATGACCTGAATGGAAGTCCAACACTTAGGTGACTGAGCCACCCAGGCGCTCTGCTACTGCTCTTCCTTAACCATCTTATGATCTTTGGATGGTTTTTGTGCACAAATGGACTAGACTGATTAACACTTAATAGATGGTTAGTGTGTGTTTACTGAAGTTATCTGGATGTGTTTCCTCCAGAAACACTGCCCCACCCCCCTGGAGTGGTGACAAGTTGAAGGAAGCCCGTTGGGTGTGTGTGTATTGGAGCGGAAGGGAGTGGGACAGGCAGGGATCATCCCAATTGCCAGGGTCTGGAAGGTTAAAAAAAAAATTTTTTTTAATGTTTGTTTATTTTTGAGACAGGGAGAGACAGAGTGTGAGCAGGGGAGGGACAGAGAGAGGGCGAAGCACAGAATCTGAAACGGGCCACAGGTACTGAGCTGTCAGCACAGAACCCCATGCGGGGCTTGAACCCACGGACCGCAAGATCATGACCTGAGCCGAAGTCGGACGCTTAACCGACTGAGTCCCCCAGGCGCCCCACAGGGCCTGGAAGGTTTTATGTGTAGAAGAAGCTGCTTGTCTTCTAACATCTCTGTGTCCCTCATTTCCCCATCTATGTTTCTATTTTCATTTACTTGTTTAAAATATCTTCTGTTGTTTCCATGAGATCGTGGGAATGAGGGGGCAGAAGTGTATCTGCAGAGTCCTCTGATTGTCATAAATGATCTTTTAAAGCTGTGACGTATCTGGTTTCGTTTTTAAATGGCCTCTATGTTAAGGACTTGCGATTTCTTCTGTGAGGTGGTGTAATTAACACATCATCGTGGACTGCTTTCCTGAGAGTTTCATGTCTGTAATCTCAGCCTCGGGATGGTTTCTACTGTGTGAGAAATTGAAGCTAACCAAACAGATTTCTTTGCCAGTGAAATTTCCAGGTTTTAAAATAACAACAAAAAAGGACCACCCATTGATGGTAGAAAATGGCTCATTCACTTGCCGATTTTTCACTTAGATTTAATTTTGTGTTTGCAATTAATCCTAACCTTAATTCTTAGAATGCTGTATATATGTATACGTATGCTATATTCAGTGTTATAGACGTTAGCATAAGTCATTCATTTTTGTTTAGTTTTTAGAGTTTTGATTTTTTCAGGGTTTTTTTTTTTTTTGTATAATGGAATCTTTGAATACCTGTTAATCCTAAAAACATCTCAGTTTCTGCGACAGGGTCTTGTTCTTCTTTTCTCTCTCTCCGCCTTCACCAACTGAATGTGTGGCCCAGGTTTTGGGCTGGGAGAGGAGATTCAGTAGAATAGCGGCCGGCTCCCTTTTTACTTATTAGAATTCAACTATGCTCTCGCGGGGAGAAAAGCACATTCAAGAGGAATGTGCCTCGTTCCAAGCCTGCCATTTGGCTCCCTGGGTAGTTTGTGATGGCCGTGGATGCCGTGAAACCTACAGCCTACATTGGTAAGCTTACTGCATATTACGTTAAAGTTTTCCAGACCATCAACCACGATTTCTTTCTTGCCATGTAGAAAAATATCCAAAGACTATAGGGAAACACTAAGTCAAAAAAAGCAAAAGAAACTGATAGAAACTGGGGAAGAGGAGGATGACATTACGACAAGCTAGCGAGTCGGAGTCTTACGGTAGTGTATTTCCCAGACTCCCAACGTGGAGCCTTGTACATAAGTTGTTGGAGTAAGATGTCCATATTGAACATTGTTTCAATGTTTGTGCATCAATATGTCTGTATAGAGTGGTCATTTCTAAGATCCTGCCATTTGTACAAACTGCAAAATCTAAGGTGGGGTCGGGGAATCTTTTTAGAGGAGTACCATGCAATATAATTTTCCATAGTGATGTAAGGGCTCTGTATCTGCCCTGTCTCATATGATGGCCTCTGGTCCCACATGGCTATTGAAGCGTTGAAACGTGTGTGACTCATGCGACAGAAGAACTGAAAATTTAATTTTATTTAACTCATTTTAATTTTACTCAAGTTAGCGGCCATTGTAGTGGACAGTGTAGTTTCAGACTTTAGCCCCAGCCTGGTCTTTCTAACCAGTGTAGTGGTTGAGAAGACAGATCGAGGGAGGGCTCAAGGCCATGGGCACAGAGGTAGCTCTCCAGTCATAAAAATGAGGATATTATGGACTTAGTCCCTCCCCATCCTCATACGTTAATGGGCTTGATGGAAACGCATCTTTGGGAAGAGTGCCTGCTAGGGACTTGGGGACCCTCGCTTCTGACCTGAGTCCACACACTTAATGCTTTGGGTTTTTACATTTGTGGTCCCAAGTAAAGTACCTTCAAGACACTGGCTTTTTTCGCACCCGGACGAACAATATTCTAACCACACAGTAGGGTAAAAGATGTTCTCACCCTTGGCTCATCCTGGAGTCTCTGTGCCCCGTTTTGATGAGTATGGTGGCAGTGTCTTTGGAGAGGATGGCTTTTGCACCTGGGTCACAAATAAAGGGTCTTCCTGGAGAAACCGGAGCTTCCTGATGTTAACGGGACCATTTGGGAGGCTGTTAAAATGCAGATTTTGATTCTGCAGGTTCTGGGCAGGACCTGAGATGTTGTGGTTCTTACAAAAGATGGGGGGGGTGGGCTGTGGAGCCAGAGCCCACGTGGAGGAGCAAGCCTTCAGTCCTAAGCAGTCAGGATTGTGTACAGAGCCTCCCCCTGCCCCATCTGCATGTTCTGGGACTCCGGTGGATGCCCCAAACCGTGGGTAGTCCTGAACCCAGATGTACTATGTTTTTCCTATTCGTACATCCCTACAATAAAGTTTAGTTTATAGATTGGGCACAGCAGGAGATGAAAAACATTAAACTCATAATCAAATAGAACAATTACAACAATCTACACTGTAGTATGAGTTAGACGAAGGTGGTCTCTCTCGCTCTCTCCAAACACCTGATCTGTACTGTACTCACCCCTGCTGTGATGACGCGCGATGACGGCATGCCTGCCTGATGAGGTGACATTAGTGTGACGTGGGCACTGCGACAGAGCATTCGGCCACTACTGACCGCCTGACGATTTGTCAGGAGGAGGATCACGTGCTTCTGGACTGTGGTTGACGGCTGGTCGCTGGAACCCTGGAAAGGGAAGCTCGAACGGCCTTTCCCTGTCTCTCTCACGGCCGCCACCAGGGGGCAGCAGGCCCGCCGCTCTGGCCGCTGTTGCTCCTCAGGATCCGAGCCCCCGTTTTCCTCAGCTTGGACAGATTCACTTAGAGTGAGGACCATTCCAGAACTCTGAGGCCTTCCCTGTGGGGCTCCAGTGGGAGCCAGCTGCTTTCCGCTGTGTGATCAGGCAGGCACCTCAGGCACAGCACTCAGACGACACTGGAACCTTCTCTCTGTGTCAGTTTCCCCTATAGATGCAACTGGGGACTCAGAGGCCCTGGTTTGCACCCTTAGGACCCTCAGCACCAGGATGGTGCCCTGTTTTCGATAAATACAGGCGTCTGGAATCGACCTAAAAGGTGTTTACTTTTTCCTTATTAAAAAAGCAATGTATTCTTTTAAAAATTTTTATAAAATATAAAAAAGGAAAACAAGAAAATACTAATTTTCCAGAAACTCGCCCCCCCCCCATGAATATATTTGTGATTTGGCCATTTAGTCTTATTCCATGCTTTTAATGTTATACATTTTTCTTTTCTTTTATAAAAGTGAAATGAATACATACATTTAAATTGATCAAATGTGTGTACTAAAATTTAACCGGCTTTGCCTTTTTTAGCTTGAAAGAAGAATTTCAGGCAAAAACGAAATCTCCTTTTGAAATGACTTATTTCTATGTTCTAACACTTCTGAGCACTAATGCAACTTGGGAAGATCTCTTTCCGTTTTAACTTTTAATTTTAAATCTGCTTATATATGTCTAGTAAATACGGTCATTGTAGAAAATTTGTAAAAGCACAGTCTTACGTAAAAACAAAAATTTATTGTAATTATTCTTTGGCATATTTTGTCCAGTCTTTTTGTTGTGTTATTCATCACTTACATAATCATCTTTAAAAACAGCCTGTGATTATAATGTGTAAGCAACATATTCTGATGTTTCTTTTGTCTCTTATTTAGCTTATAAAAAATTTAGAACAAAACAGATTCAGAGTTATAAGCAAGTCACCCACATCTACCCACACCATCATCAGTGTGTTAGCTCCTTTCCTTTTATGAGTCTTTTATAATTTTTTTAAAGTTATCTATTTATTTTTGAGAGAGAGAGAGAAAGAGAGAGCACGAGCTGACGGAGACGCGGAGAGAGAATCCCAAGCAGGTTCTGCACGGTCAGCCCGGAGCCAGATGTGGGGCTCAAACTCACGAACCCCGAGATCCTGACCTGAGTGAAACCAAGAGTCCGATGCTTAGTCGACTGAACCACCCAGGCGCCCCCTTTTATGCAACTTTACATTGTTGATATCATTCTCCGCTTTCTTTCCCGACATGTGGAATTTTCTCTGACCCATGGCTTAACTATTCTGAACCACACAACCGTGAGTTTATTAGACAACTGCATCTGATTGTATTGTCAAGCAGAGTCTATTTCTGCTCAGTTTCAAGTGACTTTTATACTAATTTCCCTAGTGGAAGAGTGATATTCTAGAACAGCTTTTAATGGCATGAGGCTGGCCACATGAGGGTGATGGGAGTTGCTCCTTTTCTGAGGGTCCTGTTTGCTCTGTACTCTGAGCTTTCACTGTTTTCTGTGTGTTCAGTGGTATTTTAGGATGAAGTTGGGAGGGCTGAGTCTGGGGCTGCCAGTCGGCCACTGTCACACCACACACACGTTTCTGGGGCTTCTGGCTGAGGTGACGAAGGCTTTCCTTTGTCAGGCGGTTTCCTTTTTCTCCGGAGGATGGTGCTAAGTGGGTCTTGCTTCTCTCTGGCACCTGGAGGTCAAAGGGCATTTGTCCCTGATATCATTGTGTGTGTGTGTGTGTGTGTGCGCGCGCGCGCGTGTGTGTGTTTCTGGTGCTCTGACTTGATGTGTTGAAAGGTGACCCAGGTGTGTATCAGGAGGCACAGCAGGGAGTGNACTGTCACACCACACGTTTCTGGGGCTTCTGGCTGAGGTGACGAAGGCTTTCCTTTGTCAGGCGGTTTCCTTTTTCTCCGGAGGATGGTGCTAAGTGGGTCTTGCTTCTCTCTGGCACCTGGAGGTCAAAGAGCATTTGTCCTTGATATCATTGTGTGTGTGTGTGTGTGTGTGTGCGCGCGCGTGTGTGTGTTTCTGGTGCTCTGACTTGATGTGTTGAAAGGTGACCCAGATGTGTATCAGGAGGCACAGCAGGGAGTGTGGGAACCGCAGGGGATCCCCTGGGTCCCTTCCACCGTTGTCGTGTGCTCCCTGACATGCTGTGCCCTCAGTTTGGGAAGGCGGCGCCCAGGGCTTGCTCTCAGGCCAGCCTGTGGAGACCAGCCTATGGAGTGCCTGGGGATTTACCTCCTGTGGGGCTCCACCCTGGAGCACCCCCGTGGAACCAGCCAAGCCCCCTGGCTGCCCCCCGACCCGTCATCTGCTCCCCCCGTTCCTGCACTGGTCACCTCCGTCATGAACGACTTGCACGCAGATACTTGGCTCAGGGCCTGTTGCTGGGGAAGCTGATGACCAGACGATGCCTTTTTTTCCTTTTTTCTCATTTTCAAATAGTTTGTCTCTTTTAAAGCACCGCTGCTCTGTTAGAACAGGGCACTGCACGTGCGTTCATCTCTGCACAACGTGATGGCGCTTGACGCGGTGGGTCAGGCCTGTTCCGTTGGGGGCGAACACACACGTCCTTTGTGCTCTGTAAGATGCTGTTGTAAGCCGGAGTGCTTTCTGAGTGCATCAGCTGATGCCACATTAAGCATTTGCCCTTTGCAGCATTCTGTCCATGGACGTCTTCTGAGCATGATGACTTCCTCAAGGAAATGAAACCACGGGGGTGTGTTCTTCCATTCTTTGGCCAGAGAGGTGGCTCCTTCCTCTTGGCTTTCCGCCTGCCAGTAAGACACATGGGCGGCCGGCGTGTGGTTGGATGTTGCTGTAGCGCTAAGCCCCCCTCCTGCTGTCTTACTTCCCTGAACCAGTGTGTCAGTTATCTGCTGCCGTGTAACAAATCGCTCCCCGTGTTTAGTCCCTTGAAGCAACAAGCACTTATTTCGCTCATGGTCCTGCAAGTCAGTAGTTTAGGCTCGGTTGTTCTCGTAGCTTTAACTGAATTCCTCCGAGTGTCTGTGGCCTTGCTGATGTTGGCCAGGCCCCTTCACACTTACGGAGCCTCAGTGTGGACAGCAGGACCGATTCCTCTCTGTTCTGTGCCGTCTCTTGTCCTCCCGAAGATGAGACTGGACCTTGTCCTCGGGGCAGAGGCCTGGTTCTCAAGAGAGCGAACAGAACTAAGCCAGGCCTCTTGAGGCCCCACCTCAGAACGAGCATCAAAAGCACACCCACTGCGTTCTAGAAGTCCAGAAGCCAGGCCAGAAGCCAGGGCGGGGAGGAGAAAAGGCTCCACCTCTTGATGGAAGGGCGATGCGAAGTCACTTGGCAAAGCGAGTGCACACACGGAGCGGTGGAGGAGATCGGGGGTAGCTTTCGCAGCCTCCCACAGCTGTGGTCCCTCGATTCAGAAGCACCGTCTGCTGGTTTTGCAGGACCGAACAATCGTGAGGGGCCTGCTAGTGAGACCGACATTTTCCGGAAGGCCACCGAGCACCTGGTGAAGTACATGAACTCCGGAAACCAGCTGCTGCCTAAAAACTTTCTGAAGCAAGAAGTAGTTCAAAGGTTCCTGCGCCTCCTTTCTTCTCTGCAAGGTAAGTTTGCTCTCAACATTCGGTTGTGCCAAGGTGATTCATGCTCACCAAAACTCGTTTCTAATATCTTAAAAAAGGTTTTTTTTAATGTTTATTTATTTTTGAGAGACTGAGACAGAGCGTGAGTGGGGGAGGGGCAGAGAGAGAGAGGGAGACACAGAATCTGAAACAGGCTCCAGGCTCTGAGCTGTCAGCACAGAGCCCGACACGGGACTCGAGCCCACGAGCCATGAGATCATGCCCTGAGCCGAAGTCGGATGCATAACTGATTGAGCCACCCAGGTGGCCCCTCTTTTCTAGTATCCTTAAAGAATTAATTAAAAATGGGGCACCTGGGTGGCTTAGTCGGTTAAGCGTCCGACTTTCGCTTAGGTCATGATCTCGCGGTTCGTGGGTTCGAGCCCTGCGTCGGGCTCTGTGCTGACTGCCAGCTCAGAGCCTGGAGCCTGTTTCAGTCTGTGACTCCCTCTCTCTCTGACCCTCCCCTGCTCACGCTGTCTCTCTCTCTCTCTCTCCTAGAAATAAATAAAACATTTTAAAAAATTAATTAAAAAAAATAAAAGTGATGAACTACATGTAAAACCTTCAAACAGCGCAGGACATTATTCGGTGGAAAGTCTCAATCATCCACCCTGAACTTCGGCTCCTAAATCCCATTCCCAGCATCAGCCTCTGTTTCTGGTTTATCATGTTTCCTGCAACAATTATTTTTGCATATATGACCCTTTTTTAAATACCACAGGTGATATGTTTCTCTCTTCTGTAGATGGTGGCTGATATTGGTATATAAATTATTATAGAATTGGATGTAAATTTTTTCATTAGGGGAAAATCAGGGGAGTTCCAGAAAAGAACTTCAGAGACACATTTTAGACAACTAGGGAAGATTCTAGAAACCCTAAGTAGGTGAAATTTAGTCCTTTTAAAATTGGCGGTCGGTATGGGCTGTAACGCATTCACTCGGGCCATCCAAAGGGCTGAGATTTCTTAATTTTCCAGAGAATGCAGGAAGGGGTGGCCTGTGGAATGAATAGGCTCTTCAAGGTATGCAGCAGACCTTTGCAATTAAGGCTGGGAGTTTTGCATTTGGGTCTTAACTCTACCACTTACCAGATCTGTAATTGGGCCTTGGGCTAATTATTTAGCCTCACAAGCTTCCGTTTCCTCAACCCTGCATTAGCTAGGGTAGTAACCAGCTGAGATGATGGACGGAGTTGTACTCCAGGGTCCTGCAGAATTGTTTTTCTTGTTCTCAAGTGACTATTTTCAATACTAAGGTGAATATTCATTTTAGAAGCCTTAGGGAAAGGTGGGAAGCAAAAACTAGCCAATGCAAATTAAATTGCCCTTATTGCTCTTGATTTCTTCTCTTCTTCTCTTCTTCCCTGCTTCCTTACTGCTAGGATTGCCAGGCAAACTGCAAAAGGCCAGTTGAATTCTAATTTTAGATAAACAACGAATATACCTTAAGTATGTCCAAATATAGTACGTGGAATATTTCAAGTGGTGTTCACTTGCAATGCAAATTTAACTGGCATCCTCTGTTTTTATTTGCTAAACCTGGCAATTTACTCACTGAGGACCTCTTTGAGAAGTTTTCCATCCCTAGGCTATACCAGCGTCGTGAACTGGGATGACCATTATTTTGTCTCCATGCATCAGAGATCAGATGGAAATACTTAGCATCTCGTGGTAGGAAATTAAGAACTGAGGGTTAAAACCATCCTCTCACTCCTATCCAGCAACTCTTGAGATTGTAATTATTCTGTAGTGTCTCGTTGTATTTCAGTCTTCCTTAAGCAGAACACACTCTTAATATTCTGCAAAACGTAAGCCGGGCTCTTGCCCTTCTAATCTCTGAAGCGTGCCCTGACTCACGTATTCTTCCAAGGCACAGTCCTCTTTCTGCCCTCCTCCTGGGCCAGGCTCTACTCTCCTTCGAGAATCTCTAACCCTCCCAACCAGGTCACGTGGCTGGTGCTTATACTGATGCTCATGAGGGGTTGAGTCATGTGCTCAGAGTAATGACTTGCTTCTATTTTCCCCAGCGCTTCAAAATACTGACTAGTAATTTATGTTAACTATGCCTACATGCGTGGGGTGGTTGGTCTTTGGGGACAGAAATCATACAAACCCTTTTTTTTTGGGCGTGTGGTGTGTTCTTATTTTTGAAAGAAATCCCTCCTGACCTGGTCTGTGAGATTAACCGTGACTGCGCCAACACCTTCATCAAGTTTTTGCTGGAGAAACAGAAATGGCCCGAAGTGCTTCTGTTGCTGACCCGCAAAGTAAGTGGGGAGCCGCCCCTCGGAGACTCCCTCATCAAGGGCTGCAGCTTCTCCAGTCTTGACCTCTGCACCGTCATCCCCCGCCTCAGCGCTTGGGACCCTCGGAGGATGCAGCTCCTGGGCTGCCTCATCGACAGAGGAGGTGAGACGGCCCGTGATGAGCGCTGGAGACGTGGCCCCTAGGGTGGCAAGCCACCGCTGGCCGTGAGGCTTTCACTTGACGTTGGAGATTCCCCTGAATTTTGCCCCATTCTCTTCTCGGGGAGCTTCTCATTTTGCCACAGGGACCGAGTTAATGCCCTGGCAGTGGGTGCTGGCCCGTAGGAACTCTGCGCTTTTGTAAATTCCTCTTACCTCTGTTGTCTTCTGCCTTGTGTGCGGAGGGAGCCCTTGGCCCTGGGTGTAGCCCACCAGCGGTCTTTTCCTTCCGACGGCCGGCTGGACTCTTCCCTCCACTCAGCCCTCCACTCAGGATGCTCTGTGCATCCCCGTCAAACTCTTTGACATTCTTTTCTCATCAGTGCATTGGGATTTGGTGCTTGTTTTTAAAGAAACGGCCAGATAATTGGTGGGTGGAAACATCTCCTGCCATAATCAGCACAGTCCCACTTGGCTCCGTGTACGTCCGGAGTATGCTGTTGAGTTTGTCTCCTACCTTCCTCTCTTCCCCCGCCCCCACTCTTTCTTTCTTTCAAGTTTATTTATTTACTTTGGAGAGAGAGAGAGAGGGAGAGAGAGAGCGAGCGCATACAGGCAGGGGAAGGGGCAGAGAGAGAGGAGGACACAGAATCCGAAGCAGCTCCCGGCTCCGAGCTGTCAGCAGAGTCGGACATGGGGCTCGAACTCATGAACTGCAAGATCATGACCTGAGCTGAAGTTGGACGCTCAACCAACTGAGNCTCTGCCTCTGCGTCCTTGTTTGTAAAATGAGAATGCTAACAGTCCCCGTTCCTTAGGGATGTTTGAATGTTGAATGAATTCACGCACGCAGGTTCTTGGAAGAGCCCCGTGGCTGCGTGGTCTTCAGCTTGCTTGGCTCTTTGAGGGGGCAGGGCCTTTACTGGTCCTTGGCTGTCAGCTCTCAGAGGGCCGTGCAAAGGCTTCGGGTGTGGACTGGACCCACACGTTCCAGGAGGTAGATGCAATGCCTCCTGTGCTTTGTTTTTTGAAATCCATTCTTCTGAGCGGAGTGTTATTACCTTTGCCTGGAAACCAGCCGTCGTGCAATTTCTCCTTTGTTCCCGAGTCAGCAAGCACTTGGGAAGCACCTCTCTGGAATCAGTTGCTCGGGACCAAGGACAGAGTCAACGTGTGGCTGCTGGGGGCAGATTGTAAGGGTGGAGGTCGGGGAGCCTGTGGTGCAGAGGGGGTGTGGACCGAGCTAACAGGAAGCCGATGCTGGGGGTGGAAGATGACATATGAGGGTAGAAGGGCATCCTCGGGAAGAAACTTGGTAGAAGCAAGGATGTCAGAAGCCACGCTCGTGTCCTGACCACCTACTGACACCTACCTAGGGTGTCAGGCAGGCACCGGGATTTCGTTGTTCACGGGCCCGTCCCCACTCCCGGCAGTACTGAAGGTGGGGTCTGGGGGGCGCGAGGGGGAGCAGAGGAGTGGGGGGCGGCACAGCCCACGCACCAGATTCCTGACGAGTTCGGCTTTCACCCTGAGGACTCTGGGAAGCCTTCGCCTCCCAGAACGGATGGTGGGAAGAGGGGCTGAGAAGTCGGGTCAGCATCAGCTCTTGGAGAAAATGGTAGAAGGAGTCCCCTCCGCAGGTGAGCCAGGCTGCACCCTGTCACAGGGATGTAGCTCACGGGCGCCCCTCTCCTCTGCCTCCTCAGCCTTGCCCGACGGTCTCCAGGACGGCCAGCAGACGCCGCTTGGCCTGTGCCTGAAACATGAGGACTTCGAGCTGGCTTTTCTTCTCTTGACCAAGGGCGCGGACCCCCACAGTATTACCCTCACGGAAGGTGACACCCCCCTGCACGCAGCACTCCGCATCTTCTTAGATATCAAAGGTAGGCTGTTATTTTTTAAGCAGTCTTTTCCTTGAAGAGGCAGCTGGACATTAGTACCGATGCTGCATATGCTTTTTCGTCTTTCTGAGTGGGAACACCGACGCTCTGAAGAAGGCCCATTTCTTGGTCAGGCCCACTTGTCTCCTGGCCCCTCAGCCATGGCTTGATGAGAAGGGGCAGCCGTCATGGCGAGTGGTCGGGGCGGGCTGACTGAGGAGGGCTCTGAGGCTGGCTGTCCGTGGCCACCAAATACTTCCTAGTTAACTTGCACCATTTTCAGGGGCCCTGACGTAAGTATTACGTCAGGAATACTATGAAGCTATTTTAGAGCCTGTCAGCCTTGACACTGTTGACATTTGGACTAGATGGTTCCTTGCTGTGGGGCTGTCTCGTGCATTGTGGGATGTTTAGCAGCATCCTGGGCCTCTGCCCGTTAATGCCAATCGCACCTCCCAAACTGTGACAACCGCCAAGGCGTCTCCAGACGTGGCCAGATGTCCCTCGGGGAGCAAACGGTCCTTGGTTGTGAACTTCTGGGTTGTCAAGTACTTGGGGGAAGTCCGGGGTTCTGAGATGCCCTGGCTGGGTCCCCGGGGAGAGTGGCTCAGCGCTCACAGGGGTTCCTTTGTGTCTTGCAGCGGACATCGGCTTTAGCTTCCTCAGCCACCTGCTGGACCTGTTCTGGTCCAACCCCGCTCAGTTTTGCTACCTCAACCCCAACATCCAGGACAGCAACGGGAACACGCTGATGCACATCGTCTTCCAGAAGGGCATGCTGAAGCGCATGAAGAAGCTGATAGACCTGCTGGTGAAGTTTGACATCAACCTCAACCTGAAGAACAAAGAAGGCAGAGACGCGCTGTACAGGATTAAGAAGAACGATGCGCTGCTCCTGGCCTGGAAGAAAGCTCAGACGGAGAGCCGGCGAAGGGGCCGGCAGGATCCTGCCGCCCACCCGGGGCGGCTCCTGAAGCCCGCTGCCCCCAGTCACCCGCCTCAGCTCAAGTCCCAGGGCTCATCCAAGTCGCTGTCGTGCAGCCTCACTGCCAGGACCCTGCCTGAAGGGGCCGCGGTCCCCGACAGCTGGGAGACGCTCCCGGAGGCGCAGGCGACGAGGCAGGAGCCTGGGGCCAGCAGGGCCTGCTCTCTGCGGGAGCGCCTGGTGCAGGACCTCACAGGCTTAATCCAGCAGGTGGAACTGAGTCCGCCCCTCCCGGAGGACTGTCCCCACGACCCGGAGTCCCCGGAGGCAGGAGCCGGCATGGAAGTAAAGAAGGACGAGCTCCAGCGAGCCCTGGGGGCGCGGGGCTCGGACTCCAATGGGAACAACCACGCCGTCCTTGAGGCCGGGGGTGGACGTGCTCAGGCGGGCCCCGGGGCCTCGCAGCTCGTTCCCACCGGCCACAGAGAGAGAGAGGGCGGTGAGGACCCGGGCAGCTGGAGCGCGCAGGAGATCGAGACCTGCCTCCAGGACTTCGAGAACATGACGTGGGAGATCGAGTGCACTTCGGAAGCGCTGAAAAAGCTGGCCAGCAAGGTGATGACGAAGGTCATGAAGAAGAAAGTCATCCTCGCCATCCAGCAGCTGGGGAACGGCGAGTGGACCCAGGGCCTGCAGAAGCGGCTGAAGCATCTGAAAGGAAGCATCCAGCTCTTCGAGGCCAAGCTGGACAAGGGGGCCCGGATGCTGTGGGAACTGGCCATCGACTTCTCTCCTCGATGCAGCGAGAACCCAGAGAAGGTCGTCACCGCCGAGCGGAGCCTCCACTGCCCGGAGAAGTCGGGCCGGGTCTACACGGAAATCATCCGGATCTGGGACATCGTCCTGGACCACTGCAAACTGACAGACTCCATCCGGGCCATCTGCAATGCCTACAACCGGGGCCAGTCCTGCGTCCTGCGGAAGAAGCTGAAGGGCATCCACCAAGGCCAGCTGTCGGCCAGCGTGAAGGTCGTGAAGCGCATACCCCGCTGCTACGTGGAGGACACGGAGGCCGAGAGGAGCCGGGAGCACGTGGAGCCGGAGTACTTCCCGCCCGCCAGTGCGGTGGAGACAGAGTATAACATCATGAAGTTCCACAGCTTCAGCACCAGCATGGCCTTCAACATCCTCAACGACACGACAGCGACGGTGGAGTACCCCTTCCGGGTGGGCGAACTCGAGTATGCCGTGATCGACCTCAACCCCCGGCCGCTGGAGCCCATCATCCTCATTGGGCGCAGCGGCACCGGGAAGACCACCTGCTGCCTGTACAGGCTGTGGAGGAAATTCCACAATTACTGGGAAAGGGCTGGGCAGGCGGGAAGCCCGCTGCTGGCCAAACAGATGTGGCTGAAGAGGAGGCTGGAAGAAGAGCCCGGAAGGGAGGGGCCGGGGCCGGAGGAAGAGGGGGAGGAGGAGGAGGAGGAGGAGGAGGAGGAGGAGGAGGAAGGCTCCCCGGAGGTGGAAACCGTGGACAGCATAGACGAGCAGCAGGACGGCGAAGCCTGTGCAGGGGGGCCCGGTGGGGAGCCGGGGAGCCCCGGCCAGGGGGCAGAAGCGCACCCGCCCGAGGACCCCCAGCAGCTGGAGCACTTGCGTCAGATCTTCGTGACCAAGAATCACGTCCTGTGCCAGGAGGTGCAGCGGAATTTCGTCGAGCTCTCCAAGTCCACCAAGGCCACCGGCCACTACAGACCGCCGGAGCCCGGCGCCTACAAACTCCAGGACCTCAAGGACGAGAACTTCCCCCTGTTCGTCACATCCAAGCAGCTGCTGCTCCTGCTGGACGCGTCTCTGCCCACGCCGTTTTTTCTGAGAAACGAAGACGGCAGCTTGAAAAGAACCATCGAGGGGTGGTCCACGCAGGAAGAGGTGACCATCCCCAACTGGCAAGAAGACGAAGAGGAAGCCGAGGGGGACGGCGACAACGGCGAGGAGGAGAGAGCTGCAGAGGCGCGTACGTGTGACAGAGACCCCCGGGTGTACGTGACGTTTGAGGTGTTCGCCAATGAGATATGGCCCAAAATGAACAAAGGGAAAACCTCCTACAATCCCATTCTGATATGGAAGGAAATCAAATCTTTCCTGAAGGGGTCCTATGAGGCCCTCAGCTGCCCCCAGGGGAGGCTCACGGAAGAAGCGTATAAGAAATTAGGGAGGAAGCGGGCCCCCAATTTCAAGGAAGACCGGAGCGAGATCTACAGTCTCTTCTGCCTGTACCAGCAGATCAGGTCCCAGAAAGGTTATTTCGATGAAGAAGACGTTCTGTACAACCTGTCCAGGAGGCTGTCCAAGCTCGAGGTTCTCCCGTGGTCCATCCACGAACTCTACGGCGATGAGATTCAGGACTTCACTCAAGCCGAGCTGGCGCTGCTGATGAGATGCATCAATGACCCCAACGCCATGTTCCTCACGGGGGACACGGCCCAGAGCATCATGAAGGGGGTGGCCTTCCGCTTCAGCGACCTGCGCTCCCTGTTCCACTACGCCAGCAAAAGCACCGCGGACAAGCAGTGTGCCGTGCGGAAGCCCAGGAAGGTCTACCAGCTGTACCAGAATTACAGGTCCCATTCGGGTAGGTCGGGGTGCGTGCTTGGGCGCTGACCGTGCACTGCTTTGGTGAGGCTCTTGTGGCTGAAGTGAGGGGGGCGTCGTGGGGTTGGTGAGGAAACGCACCCGTGACTAAGAGATCCTACGGTTTCTGCTGCGACTCGTTCTTAGGTTGGTAATTCAAGCTGCGTGTGAGTGGAAGTTGCCTCTAAGGGGCTTCGCCATGACCTGAAAAGGTTACAGGGAAACATTGAAACTGCTTGAGAACGTCTGTTAAGACACTTGGGAAATGTGCTGGCACCATATACAGCGATATGCCAGCGACAAGTCCTCAAGCCCCAAAGCGGCTTTGCCCTCAAGGAGAAGCCAAACCTAGAGGGCTCGGAGGCATAGGAAATAGCGCACATTCAGGTGCTTCTCGCTTGAGCCTCAGGCGTGCCCCTTAGGCACGGTGCCGGGCAGCTGGCACAGAGGGCCTGTACTTGACCCTCATACAGACCCTGCCAGGTAGGCATCTGTCCCATTTTTCAAAGAATACCAGGGGACAGAGGGCTTAAGCAACATGATGTCCGTGCCAGAGTCCATCCTTTATGGGTTATAACCGCTCACCCCGTGTCCTGCGTGTGTCCACGAACAATAGTGTGTTACTTGACACGCTTAGAAACTTTACCCAATGGCATCATGCCAGACACATCTTTCTGCCACTTTGTATTTTTGCTTCATGCGATGTGTTGAGATTTCTGTGTATTGGTGATGTGGAGCTAGCCCTGCGTCTGTAACCCCCGTCGACATTCTGTTTTATGTCTATAGCACCGTCCGCGACTCAGTTTCCAGTAACGGGCATTAGGCTGGTGGCAGTGTTTTACTATGCCCTGTAATCTCGGAGTGAGCCTCCCTGAGCAGATCTCTCTGGATCTGTTACAGCCTCTTGCTTTGCTCTTGCGTCGGTGTGAAGGGGCCTCTGGTGTGGTTTGAATTTCCATTTTCCTGAGACGTGGCACCTTTTCATGCGTTTACTGGCTATTCTGTATTCTGTGAATTGTCCGCTCTCCTTTGCCTGCCTTTCTAATGAGTTGTTTTTCTTACCGATTTGTTCAGAGTTCTCTATGAATTTTGCCTTCGTATCTTTTGTCGTTGATTATGTTAATTGCAGATCCTTCTCCAATTGTGGGGCGTGTCTTTTTAACTTTGTTGTGGGAAAGCGGTTTTACTTTATGGTGTTCTTTGTAGGAAGATACTTTAAGTTTTAACCTATGAGTGTTTTCTTTTATGATCTGTTGTTTTCTGTCTTAAGAAATTCTTCTAATCTGGAGTATTTAAGTTATTCTCTTATATAATCTCCTAGTGATTTTAAAATTTGCATTTTACATGTAAGCAGGTATTTCATGTTTATTTGTTTTTGAGAGAGAGAGAGAGAGAGACAGAGCACGAGCAGGGGAGGGACAGAGAGGGAGACACAGAATCCGAAGCAGGCTCCAGGCTCTGAGCTGTCAGCACAGAGCCCAACGCGGGGCTCGAACTCACAATCTGGGAGATCACGACCTGAGCCCAAGTCGGATGCTTAACCGACTGAACCACCCAGGCGCCCCTGTAGGCAGGTATTTAAATGTGGGTAAATTTAATTAACTAAATTTAATCTAAACCGTATGTGTGGTGTGACATTGTCTTTATGGACCAACGCTGCTTCTCTGGTCTAGTTTTACTTTTTTCCGTAAGGAGAATCAGTTGTGCTGACACCACTCACCTTTTGGCCCATCTTAGCCTCTGATTTGTAAGGCTGCTTTTCTCCTGTATCTGTGACTCCCTGTTTTCTCTGATTTGTCTCATTTGTCTGTCTTGTACTATTATCACGATATCACATTTCCATAGTTATCAGAGTCTCTGACTCTTTGTAATTTTGATCGGCATTTCATTGAACTTACTGCTCTTTGGGAAGGATTCACATCTTTACATCACTGAGATTTCTGAACCATGACCTTGGCATATTTCTCTATTCAGATCTTCTTTTAGTGCCTTCAATAATATTTTATAATTTTCCCCAGATATTTTACACAGCCGTTAGATTTATCCTAGGGATCTTATACTTTTTGTTACTGTCACGACTGCCCCCTTTTCCCTCTTATTTATTTATTTATTTATTTTTCATTTCTAATCAGTTATTACTGGTATAGAGGAACACTGTTGGGTTTTATATGTTGATCTGGTTAATTTAACAATCTTGCTGAACATCCTACCTTTTAGATTTGGCATTTTTCTGCAGATAAGGGCAGTCTTTATCTTTTTTTCTATATTTATCATTCTTTTTTCCTGCTTTATCTCATTGGTTAGGACCTTAAATAGTAGCTTTAACAGGCATCTGTTAGAGTCCAAATAAGATGGTACTAGATTTTGGAGACTTTATAACAGATGCCTGTTTTTTCTGAAGTTAATGAGAACATTTCTAATATTTCACCACTTAAGTTCTTCTTTTTTAATGTTTTATTTATTTCTGAGAGATAAAGAGAGAGAGAGACAGCGTGAGCAGGGGAGGGTCAGAGAGAGAGGGAGACACAGAATCTGAAACAGGCTCCAGTCTCTGAGCTGTCAGCACAGAGCCCGATGCGGGACTCGAACCCACGAACTGCGAGATCATGACCCGAGCTGAAGTCGAATGCTTAACCGACTGAGCCACCCAGGCGCCCCATGTTCTGATGTTTCTCGTAGGATTTGATAGATACTCTTTTTCTAGATGCATCTCAGGTTGGCTATGGTTTGGTGGAATGAGAAAATACATACCACATATACATGTACACATGCACGTATGCATTCTCTCTCTACCTCTCTCTCTCTCTCTCTCACATACACACACACACACACACACACCCACACACACACACACGCTGTAAAATTAGATTTGTTCAGCTGAAGAGTCAGAAAACGATCGGAAGGCAGGTGGCCCCCCAGAGTGTAGGGGACACCACACAACTCACCCCATCTTCCAGGGCTCCGGAAGTCCTCACGGATGTTGTATGTGAATTGCAGGACCTGGCTGGGTCTGAGCAGTTCGACTTCTCGTTCTCCCACGATGCTATCCCTGGGACTTGGACTGGGTAGGAAGAGCTGGCACAAGGTAATTTGTGCTCTTAAGAGGAAATAGAGCCCTGGCGCTCTTGCAGCCGTTCAGGAGTCATTTATTGAGCCCCTACCCTGCCTAGCACTGTGTGTGGGCTGGAGACTGACACACGTGACTTACTCTTTGTGTCCTCAGGGAGTGGCTCCGACGGCTCCCATTTTCTCTTGCTGGAGCCAGTAGAAGGATCTGGCATGAGTAGTTGAGTGAGCCCCTCACTCTGATTGGCCCTCTGGTTCAGGGCCACTGCTCTGAGTGGCCGTTGGCACGGTAGAGCCTGGCAGGCGGAGTTGTGCCCGGGACCAGCTCTGCTTACTCTGGCTAAGTCACCCATCAGGACAGCGACTGCATACGCCCCGTCTTCCGCCTCCTCACTCAGGATGGAGGGAAGACTGTGTGGATACGTTTCTGTGTATAGAACCAGAAAAAGCCCAGAGGAGATATACCAGATTTTAGAGACTTTGTGAAACACAGAAAATGTTTTAAAAAAATTACAGGCTACGCTACCTGTAGGGCCACCCACTGCTAATGTTTTGTTTTATTTCTTTTTGATCTTTTTTCTTTATATACATTACATGCATTTATCATGTATATGTGTTTGTTGATTACAGAGTAAATATATACTCTGTTTACTGAATATTTTCCCTTATGTTGTAGAATTTTTTTAAAATTGAAGTGCATATAGTGTTGCATTCACCTGTTTGTTTTTATTTAAAAATTGGTTAACATTTATTTATTTTTGAGAGAGAGAGAGAGGGAGACAGAGCATGAGTGGGGTAGCAGAGAGAGAGGGAGATACAGAATCTGAAGCAGCTCCAGGCTCTGAGCTGTCAGCACAGAGCCCAACGCGGGGCTCGAACTCATGAACTGTGAGATCACCACCTGAGTTGAAGTCGCATGCTTAACTGACTGAGCCACCCAGGTGCTCCCACATTCACCTGTTTAAAATATACAAGTTAGTGGTTTTAATATATACTTAAGGTTGTACAGCCATCACCAACACCTAATTCCAGAACATTGTCATCACCCTAAAAAAGAAACACCGTACCACAAGCAGTCACTGCCCGTACCCTCACCGGACTCCTCTGGGAACCCACTCATCTACTCTCTGTCTCTGGATTTGCCTGTTCTGGACATTCGATGTAATAGGGATCATACAGTGTGTGGTCTTTTTTGCCTGGCGAAGGGATTGGCATCCTGTTTTCAAGGGTCCTCCGTGCTGTAGGATGTATCAGGATTTCATTCCTTTTTGTGATGGAACCCTCTTTTATTCTTTGGGTGTGCTCGTTTAAGTTTCTCCAGAAGGCCATTTAAGCGGGTTCCCATTTATCACTGCAATGAATGCTTCCACACCCTTTTCTGGTGCTCCCACGAGTGTGGACCTCTGGCCTTTACTAGCTCTTAAGGGGGAGGGAGCCCCAGGAGCAGCTGATTTGCTTTGACTCAGTAGTTTCCACTCGAGCTCGCATTGATGCATCTAGTGACATTACTATTGGATAGGAATACTTCTCCTTATTATTTGGTCATAGCAATTGCAACACGTATGCCCATTTCATGGTGTTTCACCAAGAACATAATGTTCTATCTGGTGATAGGCAAAGGACACACGGCCCCTGTGAACAGTGGAGAGACCCAAGATGATCTGTGTTCAATTCAGCTTCAAATCCTGTCACTTGGAGGTGTTTACTAACTTCTTGGACCTTGGAGCCTCTGCTCGTAAAGGTGGGATGGTCTGGTCTATCCCACTGGGCCATCCTGAGGATTAAATGAGATAATTTTATGAAGGTGTTTGTTGTGTGGTAGTGTTCAGCCAGCTGACTGGATGAGATGAGATGAGATGAGATGAGATGAGATGAGATGAGATGGGAACTTAAGTGAGAAATGGGTCCCAGGGAGAAAGCTCTCTGGAAAATCCTTTCTCCAGCTTCCTCCTGTCTCTGGGTGTAAATGTGGTGGAAAGGTGATGGAGGCCCTCGCTGCTGCCCCCAGCTAACATCAACACTGCTGTTACCATGACAACATTTCCAGTGCTCCAAGCTCCAAGGGTCAGAGTCATTTTTGTTTCCTCGCCGTGTATACCAGCCCCTTCTATTAGCATTCTAATAGCACTAATTGTTCCAATTACATTTCTGCCTGGACTTTTCTTTATGAGGTCATTTTCTCTGATCTGAGCATAGGTGGAGAATGAGAGCCCACCGCAGCTTAGCAACGCATCTGTGCCTTTATCCCCTGGACCCAGAGTCATTCTGTGCAAGGCCAAAGTGGTAATCTACCGGGAACCGGAAACTGGCTTGCAATTATCCGTGCTCTCAGGGCCAATGCTGCTTCTGGGGACAAAACCAACCAAACACACACACACATAAAAACAAACAAGCAAAAAAGCACAAAAACCTCAGTCATGTTGCTTTGTTGTTCATTACCTGGCGTGTGTTTTCTCTTCTATCTCAGGAATCCTTAATCTGGCATCTGGAGTGGTGGATTTACTTCAGTTCTATTTCCCAGAATCTTTTGATCGCCTTCCGAGGGACTGTGGCCTCTTTGATGGTCCCAAGCCAACTGTCCTGGAGTCTTGTAGCGTAAGCGACTTGGCAATTTTGCTACAAGGGAACAAAAGGAAAACGCAGCCTATTGAATTTGGAGCCCACCAGGTGAGCTTCCCGGGACTGCGCCTCATGAAAGACACAGCTGCAGGTGCACAAAGGTTTGGGAGGCCAGATTGGTCCACAGTGTAGAATTCAGCAGCCCCTCTTCCAGAATGGGTACATTTCAGAGACGGGTGAGTGAGCAGCTGCTAATGTTTCAGCCAGCCTCCTTGACCAAGTCCATGCCGGCCACTTCTTTATTTAAAGACATTACTTGCCTCAAACAGAAATCGAGTGAACTTTTACCAGATTTCTCTTGGTAGAATTTGATGTTTTTCCTTTCCCACCTTCTTCTCTCCCTGCCCCTCCCCCCCACCAGGTAATCCTTGTAGCTAATGAAATGGCAAAGGAGAAAATTCCAGAAGAGCTGGGGTTAGCCCTTGTGCTCACCGTTTACGAAGCCAAAGGCTTAGAATTTGACGATGTGCTCCTTTACAACTTTTTTACTGATTCTGAGGTATGTTATACTGAAATCTTCTTGCGCTGTGCATGCGTATGTGTGAGCTGGGCTTCCACTCTGGGCGAGAGAACTTGGAGCTGAGTAGAAGGGAGTTTGTCACAGGTACTGGTTTCCGTTTTAGAGCATCATCCATTCGGTGGGCGCCTTCGTGTGTTCGGAGATGAGTTTCATCAACGGCCGTGGCCACAGAGTGCCGTGGGCTGGCTCTCCCGTCCCTTGCCCTGTTCTCTTGCGTTCGTCTTCTTCCGAATGCCTGCTACCCACGGGCCAGCTTCCAGCTTTCACTAGCTGGGTTATCCTTGACTGTCAAGGAAGCTCCGGTTGGAGTGGGCTCTAAGGAGAGCCTTACAAAGCAAGGCAAGGTTAGCACTGCCCACCCTGTGAGGACAGAACTGGGCACGTTCAGTTCATAGAAAGAGAAAACTCCGGGAAGACAAATGAGGCTTGGCTCCTGCCCGCTGGACCAGGTAATGTGGGGGATGAGGGCAGCTGCCCCATCTGGGAGCTCCCTTCTGGCATGCCTTCACCACTGCTTGCGGCCCACGCAGACAATGGCGGTGACAGAGTCCCTGGATTGACGCCCAGTGACCTCCGTGCCAGCCCACACTGCTTTGACGTGGCCCCTGAGTCCTGGGGATGGTCTTCCTTCCCAGGCTCAGCGCACCGTGGGCAGAGTCACCAGCTTGAGCCCCCGGTTTCTCTTCCGCACTGTCTTTTGGTGGGGGCTCAGGCTGGATGCTGACTGTGCTCCGGGCTCTCCCCGGGGACTTAGCTGGCCGTGTCCTGGTCCCCGTTGCAGGCTTCCCCCTGCACCTGGTGCACGCTTGAAGACGCTGTGTTTCATACTTAATTTAGGAGCACTGTTAGCTTTGACACCTTAAAATCTGCCCCAACGCTGACCGTTCAAATGGAGTCCTTAGGTTTTTTTCCTGGTCTTTTAAAAAGTACAATTGCCTTGAGGGTACCTCTGACTAATATTGCTACGGGTGCTTTACGGTTTATGAAGGCCTTTTCGATTGCATGTTTCCCTTATCCTCCACTAACCCTCTGAGGTCATATGTGTTTTCATTACCCTCATTCTATCGATAGAGCTGAGGGTTGTGGAAATTCAGTAAATTGCCCATAGTCATGATATAGGTGCCAGAGCCTGGACACCAGCTCAGATGCTTTCAGTTCTAAGCCCTGAGACCTTTCCTCTGTACTCCTTTCCTTTTAAAACCCCGCATGCGATTGGGCTTCCAGAATCTTCCACAACGAGTGTATCATTGCCAGACCTTAAGTGCATTCTTTTTCTGTTGACTTTTACTAATGAAATCAGATGCACTCTCATTAACCCTGGAACCATTTTTAATCTCTGAGGACTAACTCTTTTTTCTCATAATACATCCATTGGTCATGGTTGGACCGAGGCTCTGCTGAAAGAGGAAGGGGTAAGACTTCGTTGTTCCTGTCCTTTATTAAGTGCCAGCTGTATGCTTGTGCCCGTAAGAAGCCCGAGGCGCTCTGGACTTACGGATCTGTAACTTGTGGTCGATTCCAATTGTGAAAGAAAACTCCAGTCATTCTGTCTCACCTTTATCCTGGGAATGGCAAAGGCAAGGATGTCTTGACCGTGTGCTCCCACCAAGGGCTCAGTTGGTCACATGAAATTAAAATAATCACAAATCGAATCTTTCGGTGACATCCACTTCATCCTACGTGCCCAGTACGATTTCTAAAAAGGCTTCTGATGTGGTGTTTCTTGGTTCCTGGGGAATGTCACTCTGCGTTCCCCGGCGCCGAGCACGCCCTCTGTTTATCACCAACAAACTCAAGACCAAACAATCATCTCATTTCTAAATGAGAGGAGATGCTATAATCAAAGCAGAGGGAAGACAGCGATCACATAAGTCTTCAGTCGCCTGTAGTCTGGCTCCTCAGGTGGGGTTTCCTTTGGGGTGACTGGCCGAAGGCTGCTGCAGTTGACGCAGGGGACAGCGGAGAGCTCCCCTCTCCATCCCTGGCCTCTTCTTCCACCCCAGTTTGTGTTTCTGGAAGACGCTTTCCTTGGACATATGCGTGTGGGGGGCTGGGGAGTCCTTGTTGCCCTCGTTTGTGATTCTTTTCTTTAGAGGATTTGTTGTTACCTGTTCAACCACGTAGGTACCAGGGCCATCTTCTAAGATGGGAAAGGGACCGAGAATGGTTCCACCAAGCCCTTCTCCTCTAGGATCTGGCCTCATCTGGGGGAGCGGTAGTCATTCTCCCAGTCACCCCCAAACTCTCCTCCTGTGGGGACCTGGAAGGGTGCTTGCCATTTACTCTGCCCCGGTGGGGACTCCTTTCCTTCACACTGATGTGTGACGAGGACGGGAGGGATTTTGAAAACCACAGCTTTTGTGGGTTGATCACTTAGAGAACAGGTCCTCCTGTGGCCTTGCCAAAGATCAATCCCAGTACAAGAAGCCGGAAGAGTCAAATCCTGCTTCTTTCATTGCCAGAGGTGCCGTGGGCCTGGATTCTTGCCGCAAATACACGTGCTCGCTCCTCAAAGGCTCTGTCTGGAATGTAGAGTGTGTTTTATTCCTGGAATCGGGTTAGTCGTGTGCCATGCGAGTGGCTTTGCTTCTCACTCAGCAGTTTTAAAATACGCTGTGCCTCACTAGCCCTTCCAAGGTCAGCCAGCCCACTCCTCGTACTGTGAGCCAGGAGAGCCTCACAAATGCCCGCCCACTTGCATCGTTTGTCCGCCTTCCCTGGCAAACAATTCAGTGACGTGAACAGCTCTACAAGGAGCATAGTCATAAGGACGCCCTGAAGGCTTTTTTTTTTTTTTAACATCCAACTACTCAAATGCTTACACGATTCACATCTTGCTCAAAACATGGTGGTTGATCTCATAATTGGCTAGTAGTGTCTCCATTTTTATTTAGTAGGCAGCGTTGAAAGCATTTACTCTAATCCTTATATAGTTGAAGTCCTGGGGTGACGTGAAGGAGGTCATGAACTGTATCTGCCTCATGTTTTCATCGTCCTTGAGAAGGCACATAGGTGGCCAGTAGCACCATTTTATAAATGGAAAAGGTAAAGGCTAGGGAGAGTTAACTAGCCATTTTCACAGGACAGAGTAAAGTCCGAAATCTGAAATTTCATAGGAGTTCTGCCCTCTACACTCTGCGTTTATTCTGGGCACTTTTGCTCCATGAGGATCCGCCAACTGTAAGGGCCAAATCCAGCCTCCTGTGGCCTAATAGTGGTTTTTACATGTTTAAGTGGTTAAAAAAAAAAAGCAAAGGAAAATAACGTGATATGACACTTGCAAATGACATTATATTCAGTTTCAGTGTTGAAAAACAACGTTTTACTGGAACACACCATGCCCCTACCACTACATAATTGACCATGGCTGCTTTCGCATCAACATGGCGGCAGTCGTGGTGAGAGACCCTACATGGCCTGCAGACCTTAAAATATTTATCACCTGACCTTTTAGAGAAAAAACTTGCCAACTTCTGGTCGACACAGTTACTTTGTGGTATGAGTTTGAATAAAGGGACACGTGGCTAAAATATCAACTCTTTGTCAAGCATTGTATTAGACACTTGATGTTGATGATCTCCTTTTATTTGCCCCAAAACTCGTGTAGTTCTCTCACCCCCATTTTGCAGAGTAGGAATAGGAGACCTAGCAGAAACAAACAATTTGTCTGATGTCACGTAGCTAATAAGTAAAGAACTGAGATATAAATACGTTCTGCCTGACCTCAGTCCACTGTGCACACTATACTCCTCAGTTCCTGAATTTTGTTTCACCCTTGGTTGAATAATTTAGAGAGAAATGTTGTCATATGTATTCTAACAGCTGACACCAAGGGGCATCTCTTACACCTTGTGAAAAGGGGTGAAGGACACTGGATTCCTCCCTCCATACTGCTTGCTGAAATGATTTAGCGAAGAAACTTGCTGGGTGCTGAGCATTCCTTCTGGAAGTGGGCACGCGTGCCTGGCTTCTCAGCTGTCTTGGCCAAGTGTCCGGGGGAATTTTTGTGGTAGATTCCCCTTTCCCTGCCTGTGCAACCTAAGGTCCCCCCAACAGAGTCCATAGGATGGCCCCCTCCTTACAGCTGAGGCGAGGGCCCCAAGCCAGGGAAAGGGGGACTTAATTCACCATGAGGCTGTGTATACAGTTCAAAAGCACATTCTACTGGTCTCTAACTCTTCATTGTTGTTCAGGCCTACAAGGAATGGAAGATCATTTCCTCGTTTACACCTTCATCATCTGACTCCAGACAGGAAAACCGGCCCCTGATTGAAGTGCCCCTGGAGAAACCCAGCTCCTCTCAGGCTCGATCTGTTGCGATGAATCCAGAAATGTACAAGGTGATTTTCTACCGTTTGCACGCTTATCTGATGGGGAGCCAGTAAACAAGGTTTGGATGAGAAGACGAGGTTAAACTAGAGCCTGGTACTTGACTGGGGTTCTTGCCTATCAGCACTGGGGAGTGGAGGATGGCAGGGAGCTCACTGTTGGCACACCCCCTTTCTCAGCAGAAATTGGGGCTTGATGGGTGGGGCACTGTCTTGAAAGTGGAAAGGAGAGCACTGTACTTTCTGTTCATCTCGGGAAATCCGCTCCGTTTGGAAATTTAGACGTCGCCAACTCAGACGTAAATGCAGGGCAATAGTTAATAGAGACTTGTACACCAGCCTTGACGTTGTTGGGGAGGAAAAATTTTCTGCACATTTGAAGATTCTTCTCTCTTCTAGTTGGTCTAAAAATTAAATTGACATGAGGCAGATTAACAGAAGAGAATAAAATGGAATTATGTACGTACAGGAAATGAACATACCTGAGATTCCAAAAACAAGCAAAGTAAGCTGTGTATGTCGTCCTGAGCCAAGGAGAAGGGGGTAGGGCTTTTGGGCTTCAAAGGGGAAGAAAGCAAGTCACAAGAAGATGAAAATGATAAATGTTTGGTGAGCAAACGTGCGCTGGGTCATCCAGGAGCAACGGGACATAGGAAGGAATTTACACAGACTTTGCTACCATTGCTCCCTGTTTACCGCCCCTAGTTCTCATTGTACTGTAGTCGTTTGCGATGATTGTGCCCTTCCTGGAGCAGGCCCTCCGTCTAAACTCTTTTAGGCAGTCAGGGGGAAGGTCAAAGTTTCTTCCTGAGCCTTTTGTTTCTTAAAAACAATTGGCCCAGGGCGCCTGGGTGCCTCAGTCATGAAGCATCTGGCTCAGCTCAGGTTATGATCTCACAGTTTGTGAGTTCGAGACCATCGGGTGAGCATGAACCCCGCTTCCCGTGAGCCCCACTTCCCTATCTCTCTCTTCCTCTCACTCACTTGTGCCCTCTCTCTTTATCTCTCAAAAAATATAATCCACATGCCAGAGAGATGGTAATCCACATTTTGGGGTGGCAAACTGACTGTTTTTACTTTACCCTATCCTGTTAAGGGACTTGGCTTCCCTTTCCCTTCACACCCCAGCTACCTCACTGAGAAGGAGGCTGAGACTGAGCAGTTCAGCAGAGTTCGTGCCTGGGGGAGGGTGATCGGGCCTCAAGAGAGTAAGGGCAACACCCCAGAAAACTGAACCAGCAAAACCAAAAACTGGGCGAGAAACTACTGCCTTAGTTTAATGTCTCATGCGAAGTGCAAAACAAATAAACAGCAGCTATCAGGTTATTCTCGTAAATGCCTACAAGGCACCGCAGAAAGATCACTGCCAAGCGATGACAACCTCTAGGTAGCCACAAATCTTCTCTTGTTTTGAAATATGCGTTATTTAATCAAGTAGGCCTAATACCCTTATATCTGTAGCCCTCTAGCATGGCACAGGTCATGAGTACTTTTGTACGAGTGATAATGGTCATAGACGTGTATGAGTAGCTTAATTTTTAAAAATAAGTTACAATGATCGTGTAAGATGTAACCATTGGGATAGATTCAATGAGGGGTACCTGGGACCTCTTTACACTATCTTTGTAACTTCCTATGCACCTCTCATTATTTCAAAATATAAAGGTACAGCCCATCCAAGGGCAGTGTTCATCCAAGAGCAGTCCTTTGCTAATGTTGCGCTCCCTTGTTAGAGCTTTGCTTATCTCTGCTGTGACCCCAGTGAGGTCCTTGCGTCCCTCTCATGCCTGTGCTATACTCATATTTGCTTCTTGTGTTTCACCAAAATGAGTAAGCGCATCGAAGCGTGTCGCGTTGAAGCTGTAGACAAGAGGCTGTCCGTCTTTGTCCTAATTTAGCTCCTCAACGGAGAGCTGAAGCAGCTGTACACCGCCATCACACGGGCCCGGGTCAACCTCTGGATCTTTGACGAGAACCCGGAGAAGCGGGCTCCCGCGTTCAAGTATTTCATGAGAAGAAATTTTGTCCAAGTTGTGAAGACAGATGAAAATAAAGGTGAGATCTCATTCAAATATTCTGGCTGTTGGGTACAAAACCTGCTCCTCTCAACTTCTTCTTGTGGTCAGGTGTACAGGGTATGGGATTTTGAGAGAGCGCTTTCTTTCCTTCCCACATTCTTCTGAGAAATGAGAGTTCATGTTTACTGCTAAGGTATGTGGGAAAGTGTGGCTGTGATGGGCTCGGGGGCGGTTCACTCCTTCAGGGAAGATCTTTAGTTGGTCCTTTGAAAGTGAAGGTCATGGGGGGGTACCTGGCTGGTAGAGCATCCGACTCTTGATCTCAGGGTCATGAGTTCAGGCCCCATGTTGGGTGTGAGCTCTACTTAAAAAAAATAAAAGTGAGCGTCATGGGCGAGGGTGACCAGAAATAAGCTTCACTGGGGGAACACAAATTGCTATGGTCTTTGGACAGCCGATTGGCAATATCTATCAAAATAAAGAGTGTGCTGCTTTAATAGTGACTCAGCAATTCTTGTTCTGGGAACCTATTCTAGAATATCCTTGTATAAAATGTCAGGTATATGCAATTCTTGTTCTGGGAACCTATTCTAGAATATTCTTGTATAAAATCTCAAGTATATATAAGATTTTATATATAAAATCTCAAGTACTTAACAGTATATGCAGAAGACCGTTCATTGCAGAACCATTTGTAATTATAAGAAACTAAAACAACCCAAGTGCAAGTGCCCACCAACGAGGAACTGTTTATAGCGGCTCCTCTGGTCTTAAGACTCGTGCATGTGGGTTGTTGGGTAGATATGGATACCTTCCCCCTTCCCCCTTCTGTGCTGTTTGCAGTGTTGAAAAAGCCAAACCAATATTGCGTGTTGTTTTGATAACTTACAGAGACTGGCTAATGAGAAAATGGAGCAGAGGTCTCAGGATAGAACTAACAGAGAAACAGCCCTTCATAAAGGAGAAAATGGTTGTCTTTCTTGTGGGTTAGCTTCAGAGTTGACTCCCCTAGGCCGCAGTTAATTTCTCCAAGGATGGGGGAAAGCACAGGGCTCGGCCACGGTGCAGAGGTCTGCTGGTTTCCTGAGCGCTTCCCGGCCAGTTTTATGGAGGCTATTTCTGGGTACAGCCAATGGCTCAGCCGGGGACCAGGGTTAGAGGCTCTATTCCCGGGCCCTGGCCGTTAGGTGGAACGGGGAAAGTTGAAGCCTTGGAGTTAAAAAAACCTAGCTTCTCATTAGAACTTTCCACCTCTGCAGCCTCATGACCTTGTGCAGGGGCCTTCACTACCTCAACGCAGAGGGAGCGAGTGGGCGGCGCTGCCGGGGTCGCTCCTCGTCTTTCCGGCAGCGCGCACTCCCTTTATTCTCAAGTTAGAGTCGGGCACCTGTGTTGAGAGGTCACAAGGAGAGGCAGTTTTCCGTAACTTAGAAATTCAGAATGAAACCAGAGCACACTTTATTTCCCGTCTCGGTAGCATTAAGAATACAGGGAAAAGGACAGTCTCCACTGTGTCGTACGGTGACGTGGTGAAGTCTGTGAGAAACCCGTTCCCACCGAGCAGGGGCGCTGGGGCTGAGCCAGGAGACTGCGTTGTTCGGGTTTCTCTATCGCAGCGGCGGCGGAGTTCACGGCCCCGTGCCCAGCTACGGCGGAGCCCTGCTGTGAAGGTGAGCCGTCACCAGAAGGCTAGCGGCACATGCGGAGTCAGGACCAGACCCGCGAAGTCCTCTGTGCACGCGGTGCTGCAGGGCACGGCGGAGGGCGGGCAGGAAGGACTCGCACCTTCTAAGCAGAGCTGGCATGCCCGCCTTGCTTGCCCCCTGTTGATACCCGTGGGCCCGGGTAGCCCGGACCCTGTTGGCCCAGATTTGGCTCTCAGCCTGGTGCCGGTATTCAGGCGGTCATGTACTCCTTGCAGCTGCGGCTCAGAACCTGCAGAGAGGGTTACCCGCTGCTGGCGATGCCTGGGGTGGGGAGGCTGCAGGAGGGGTGTGATCTAGTTGCCAGCAGGCTGATGTGACTACAGAAGGGCCGGACAGCAGGTGGTTGCTTTAGTCCGTGTCTACCGGTGGGGATGGGTCCCGCCACTCACCGTGAGGGCAAAGTCTGCACGTTGGAAAACGCTGTAAAACACTCCTACCTCCTCCTTGCTAAGGCCCCTGTGTGGGACTCTGGTAACAGCTACATGGCGGTGGATTTTCAAGGAGGAATAGAATTTCCTGTCTTTAGAAAAGTTTTTTTTTAATGTTCATTTATTTTTGAGAGAGAGAGACAGAGTGAGAGCCGGAGAGGGGCCGAGAGAGAGGGAGACACAGAATCCAAAGCAGGCTCCAGGCTCCGAGCTGTCGGTGCAGAGCCCAGTGAGGGGCTCAGTCCCACGAACGATGAGATCATGACCTGAGCTGATATCAAGAGTTGGACGCTTAACCGGTTGAGCCACTCAGGCACCCATAAGCTAAAATCGATGTTAAAATGAAGACTAGAAAGGCAGCATGGGTCCATTTGTTTGCCAGGGCTGCCGTTTTAAAATGCCACAAACCTTATTGTCTTACACATTAAGTATTTGTTTCCAGTACCAGACGCGAGAAGTCCAAGATCAGGGTGTCGGCACCTTGATCAGACCTCTTCTGAAGCCCCTCTCCTTGGCTTGTAGATGGTCTTTCCTCCGAATGAGTCCCTGGTGTCTCTTTCTCTGTGTTAATTCCCTCTTCTAATAAGGACATAAATTGGATTAGGATCCACCCTAACAGCCTCCTTTGAACTTTATAACTTCTTTAAAGGCCCTGCCTCCAAATATAGTCACAATCTGAGGCACTGGGGGTTAGGGCTTCCACATGTGCATTTTTGGGGAGGGAGGGGGGCACACTTCACCCAGAGCAACACGTTTAAGGGAATGAATGTCCAGAGAAGCAAACCCACTTTCTGTTTTCATTTTAGACTTTGATGACAGCATGTTTGTTAAGACCTCCACACCCGAGGAATGGATCGCGCAAGGAGAGTATTACGCTAAGCACCAGTGCTGGAAGGTAAGGGTCCCGCCCAGGAGCCTGGGGCTGAGGTCTTTGTGACCCGTGGCCTCGTCAGGCCTCAGAGACAGGTTTTCCACCGTCAAGCTTGCCACCAGGATATAGGACAAAAGTTATGGCTCTGTGTTCCCTCTTCTGAAACCTCAGGTCACCCCGTGATGAGCTTCCNGCAGGTTTTCCACCGTCAAGCTTGTCACCAGGATATATAGGACAAAAGTTATGGCTCTGTGTTCCCTCTTCTGAAACCTCAGGTCACCCCGCGATGAGCTTCCTGTCCTGCTCCTTCCCCAGTAGGAGGGTGACAGCCCTTCACTGTGGCCAAGTGCCAGCGTCACTGACAGGAAAGTGGAGTGTCGTGGCTTCTGCCCCACCGACAAACCCTTTTGTTTATTTTCCTTCCCTCCTGTGCTCTATGTTTACATTTTCTTTGCTGTCACCACTGCCTTTTAAAATAGTAACAGATGGAGGGCGCCCGGCTGGCCCAGTAGGTTGAACGTCCGACGCTTGATTTCCGCTCAGCTCACTGATCTCACGAACCAGCGAGCTAGTGAACCACGCCCACAGGGCAGAGCCTGCTTGTGTCGCTCTCCCTCTCTGCCCCTCCCCGTGTGGGCCTGGGCTCTCTCTTTCCCTCAAAGGAAGTAGGAAATAAACATGAAAAGAAAGAAAACAGTAACAGATTGATCCCCTGTTTTCAAGTTGATCCGACAGGGGCTTGACTGCCAATCTGGGTCTCGTGAGCGTGGGTTAAGCTTTGTCACGAGACTGGGTTGACCAATTCCAGGCCACAAGCCACGATGAGCAGCCTTCCTCCAGGGAATGTCATCGCTGCTAGTCCTCTTGAAATATTGGAGCCAGTGCCAGGAGCCCATCCCTCCCCCCCGCAGTGAGCATCCCTGCACACCGCACGGCCTCAGGCGGTCCGTTTCCCAGGATGTGATGGTGTCTCCGCCTACCGGGCACAGACACCGTCAGCCCTCCAGCTCGTCTCGGGCCCGTGTCACCTCCGTGTCTTCCCCGTGTCACCTGCAGCCAGCCAGGTGACACAGTGACCCCAGCAGGAGCCAAGCAGCCCATTCTCCCCAGCGGCCGCCCCAGCGGGGCTGAAGGGCGGCACTTTCCTTCTCACGGGTCTCTCTTTTTATCGTGAAGGCCCCGTGGACTTATGCTCCCATCTCACTGCTCAGTACTAGGTCACGTCCCTGCGTCTGCTGCAAGGGAGTCTGGGAGAGCAGCCCCATCTTGTGATGTGAGCCCTTCATGGAGGGCAGGCGCTGCCATCACACAAGGGGGTGGGCAGTGCCGTGGCAGCTACCCACTGCTGAGTTCGGCCGTAGCTCCTGTGGCCTCAGCCCCGCAACCCACGTCTGAACTCAGCAGCCAGCCAGCAAGCAGGTCTGCTTCTGGGGTTTGTTGGTCTTTGGCTCACATGATGGGGGTGCATGGGGCTCCTGAATCACGAGCCCTGCATCCTCCAGCAGGCGAGCCTGGGCTGAGCAGCGTCCTAAGAGTAGGGACAGAGGCAAACCGTAAGAGACTCTTAAATACAGAGAACAAACTGAGGGCGGATGGGGGGGTGGGGGAGAGAGGGGAAAGTGGGTGATGGGCATCGAGGAGGGTGCTTGTTGGGATGAGCACCGGGTGTTGTGTGTAAGCAATGAACCACGGGAATCTACCCCAAAACCAAGAGCGCGCTGTATACCCTGCATGTTAGCCAGCTTGGCAGTAAATTACATTAAGAACAAAACAAAACAAAGAGCAGAGCAGCACACGAGGCGCCCTGAGGCTGGCCGTGGAGCCGCCCCGTGGTACTTGGCTGCATGTGTTGGCCGAGCAGGTCACAGCCCAGATCTCAAGGGAGGAGACCCAGGCAGCAGTCTGGGTGGGAGCAGCTGCAGAATTACACCGTACAGGGGTGTGGACGGCTACAGGGAGCGCTGAAGGACTGTCGGCACCTTGCAATCAGTCCCAAGGGGCTAGGAGAGCGAGCCCGCACTGTTGTGTGTTTGGGGGTCAGGAAAGCGTTTGCATGAATATGTAGCTACTAGAAGTGGATGGAGCTCTGATACTCTATTCACTTCCCATCTTTGTTATAACTTGGCCGCTCTTATAAAACCAAGATTCTTTTTGCGGGGAGCAGCAGGGAGGGGAAGGATGGGCAGGTATGGACATGAACTTGGAGAACTAGACAGTCTCTCCCTTTACTGCCTTCAGAACACTCTTGGTGTAACCCGTACATGCTGCCCATGGATTTCCAATTCTTTAGCCTTTTTAAAAATCATTATTATGTTTTTAATGTTTATTTTATTTTGGGGAGAAAAAGAGAGAGAGAGAGAGAGTGCAAGCAGGGGAGGGACAGGGAGAGAGAGAGGGAGACACAGAATCCGAAGCAGCTCCAGGCTCTGAGCTGTCAGCACAGAACGTGACGCGGGGCTCGGACCCACAAACCGTGAGATCATGACCTAAGCTAAAGTCAGTGCTTAACTGACTGAGCCACCCAGGTGCCCCTCTAATTTTTTAGCCTTTTATTTATTTTTTATTTTATTTAAAAAATTTTTAAATGTTTATTTATTTCAGAGAGAGAGAGTGAGAGAGACAGTGAGTGTATGAACAGGGGAGGGACAGAGAGAGAGAGGGAGACACAGAATCGGAAGCAGGCTCCAGGCTCCAAGCTGTCAGCACAGAACCCGACTCAGGGCTTGAACTCAAAAACCATGAGATCACGACCTGAGCCGAAGTCGGTGCTTAACCGACTGAGCCACCTAGGTGCCCCTTAGCCCTTTAAAAAGACCTTTTCAATCCTTGAATCTAAAATTTTTTAATAGGAGTTGGTGCAGATGAGAACATCATAAAAAGCTTTCTCTGCACCTGGTTTTGTTTTGGCTCCGCTGAAGGACTTCAGGACTCAGGGGCTTCATTGCGTTTTGGGCTGCATGTCAGTGAAGGCTCCAGAGCCACCATATAAATGGCAACCACTTGGGGTTTATTCATTCAATAAATTCCTGTAGAACTGCTGGCCGAACATCGTGCTTGGGTTGTAGGGATGTGACAGTGAGCAGGACGCACACGCAGAGGAGCGCCCAACTCCCTCTCTCGCTGGTGTCACAGAAGAGACACAAACTGCCTTTAGAGCCACCTGTCCTGGACGGGGAGGCCGGGCAAGGATGCTCTAAGTAGGAGCCTTGAGCTGAGCCTTGAGCTCATCTATAGGATGAGCGAAGTTAACCGGGCAGAGAAGGGATGGAGGAGCCTTAGTCAGAAGGGGCGGCGTGTGCAAAGGCCGGGTGGTTGAAAGGAGTGTGGCACAGGTCGCTGGAAGGCAATGAGGCCCATGAGGCTGGGGAGGCTGAAGCAAAGGGCCCGAGGGAACAGGCTCTTGTCTTGTCTACTTAACCCTTCCCTTGCCCACGCTGAGACCTAAGCTTCCCGTGCTGGACCACACGTGACTTTTCACCCTGGAGTCTGTGTGCAGAGACGTGGCATCAGCACCCCTGTTTTAGGAAGCGGCTTTCGGCGGGCAGGGCCGGGGGGCCGGGCGCCTCCCCTGGGACGCTTGGATGCCCACCTTCTGCTCACCCAACACAGACGCGCGTGACCCAGGGGTCTGGGCAGGTACCCTCCGGGATGTGCTGTGACACTTCTGTGCTTGCTGTCCCACCCACACTGCCGGCTAGCCGTTACAGTCCCCGACTAGGAAGGACCCGTGTGGGGCCCAGAGGAGCCACGGGGACACTTTGGGCCATTGCTCCATGTCTCTGACCTGACGTTGCTACCGTACCCAGTGAGAAGTTTGAAGCTTCTCACACGTGGCTTTTGGAAGATTCAGACGGTGTTAATTCCGGTGGCCTGTAAAATATGTCCTGCTTCCCTTTTCCATGGGTTCTGGGCACTTCCAGAAGGAACCTTTGAATGGGAGGTGTTCGCTGGTGATGCTCCTGGGCTTTATCCTGTGAGGCCGTTCTCTTTAGCTCATCAGCTCGTGCCTGCTCCTCCCCCAGGCCGGGCTGGGGTGAGACTCACTGCCTGGTCGGTGTGTGTGTGTTCAACCCTTGTTCTGGGCGTCACCTCCGTTCCCTTGTTGGGAATCAAAACCTTATGCCTGTTCCAGGTTGCAGCCAAGTGTTACCAAAAAGGAGGGGCGTTTGAGAAGGAGAAGCTGGCGCTGGCCCACAACACCGCCCTGAACATGAAATCCAAGAAACTCAGCCCCAAGTAAGAGTCCCGGGGGGCCACCCGGGGGCGGCTCTGGTGAGACCGGCTGGTGAAGTCTGCCGTTCCATGGGCGCTCTGGTTTGTCTCCTCCTCCAGGGAGAAGCAGGTGGAGTACTTGGGACTGGCCAAGACCTACCTGGAGTGCGGCGAGCCGAAGCTGTCCCTCAAGTGCCTCAGCTACGCCAAGGAGTTCCAGCTGTCCGCCCAGCTGTGCGAGCGGCTGGGGCAGGTAAGGCCCAGCCTGCGCTCTCGCTGGGAGAACTGGGCTGCTCTGGAGCCCTCTCCCTCGGCCCCCGCTTGCGTCGGGGAGGGGCCAGGGCGACACCAGCCCTGAGGACTGGAGGCACCTGCTGTTCCTCACCTTGCCCAAGCATTTCCGTGGCTCCACGTGTGTGCACGCACGTCCACGTCTGTGTGAATGTTTGCGATCCCATGTTCATCACAGGGGCCAAGTGTTCACGTCAGAGGGAAGATGGGTTTTGGAATCTTCCTGCCTTCCTGTCCCCCGTGTTCAGGCTGGAGTCTGCCTGTGCGAACCGCCTGGCGTTACATGGTGCTTTTCCTACGTTCTCCGTAACCGCTCTAATTAATTGCCAACCAGTCTGGCACCCACTAGCCGCGGGTGGCTATTTAATTTGTAATTTAAGTTACTTACAAGGGAACGAAATAAAAAATTCAGTCCCTTGGCCCCTCTAGCCACGTTTCAAGTGCTCATTGCTATTAGAACACCTCCATCATTCCAGAAAGTTCTGTGGGGCAGAGCTGCCCGTCTAGCTGTCACAGAGCAGTCAGCAGACTGGCGGTGGGCCACGGAACTTGATTGGATTGCCCCGAGATCGACGCCAAAGAGGAAAGTAACCAGTGAGAGGCTGTTAGGCGATTCAGTACTGCTGTGATGTCCAAGTGGTGAGGACTTTTTTTTAGCGATTCCTTTGTCTTTTCTTCACTGGGATAGAATTGCCGTGTGAAACTGCATTCGTTGTAGATGTACAACATAATGACTCGACACACGTACGCACCGCGAGGTGATCCCCACGGTGGGTTGAGTTAACGCCAGTCACCATACAAAGGTTTTTATCCTTGTAATGAAATCTTTTAAGATCTGTTCTCTTAGTGACTTTCAATGGTACCATACAGAGTTAGTGACACCCCCGATTCCCGATTCACGTTGAGTGTATCCCTTGTGAGGGATGGGAGGTGTAGACCTAGGTGGTTCGAGAAGCCTTGCTCTGGAAGAATGCCCAGCTCGGGCTTCTGCACCCCTATAAAGGCTTTATGGCTTTCCGGCAGGGAGGTGGGGTGCCCAGTAGCTCCTGGATCCGCAGATCATCCCGGGCGTTGGATGGGGCGGGAGCGGCACCTGCCGGGGACTTTGAAGTGTGGCCCCAAGTCGGTGTAGAGAACATAAGGCCCCCGTGGTGCTGAGGCCCCGCCCCACATTTATTAGGGTATGTGACCTGTTAGGGCGTGGGAGGTGGGATGGGATAGGGATTTCAGTGCCGACGGGAATTTGGGTCCTAGGATTCTGGGAACTAGAGTAGCCTCCAATCTCTCCATGTTCCTGAGCGACCAAACCCTCGATCCCCAGTGAGGCCACCCGGACCTACATGGTGTCAACTACAGGGAACCAGCCTAAGCCTTTGCTTCCCCTTTTTGCCCAGCAGTGCCCGCCTTGACTGAGTCCGACACTTCTTCCTTATTGACTCACTTTGCCCGCCCACCCCGTGCCCCCGGCCCGGAGAGCCCTTCCTCTGAGAGTAGGGGCCTCGGGGACCAGGAGGCCGTAAGTGCAGCCTGTGTTCCCTTCTCCGGGACTTCAGCGCCTTCAGAATGTGGAGGCCACCGGGCTCCCCTTCCACAGGCTTGACCACCCGTGGTGGCCTCTTCTGCATCCTCTCGCCAGTCCCTTGTAGCAGCACCAAGCCCCACCCAGGGAAGGGTCTGGTCCCTTTCTCTGCTCAGCCCCCTTCCTGGAAGGGTGTGCACCCCTCCGCCAGCCGCAGACCTCACTGGCCATCCTGCCACACTAACCAGCACGATTCTAGTTGACCAGCTGGCCTTTGTCAACATCCTTAGACCAGACTGCCCCCTGTTCCCAGCCCCTAAAGGTGTGCTGCCCCTGCAGGGAAATGTTTGCGAGGGGCCCCTGGGAGTGCGAGGTTCCCCTGCCTCACCTGCTTCTTGCCTCTTCCCTGAGAGCGACACTGGCTCCCTTAGAAACCTCTTGAGGCCCTTGCTCTGGATGGCAGGTGGGGACCTCGCCCCTCAGGGTGTGCGGAGGAGGGAGCTGCTGTATAGAACCAACCTCTGCTCTCTCTCCCGTTGAGCACACCTGGCACCTGGAAGGGCCCTCATTCGCACTTGGGGGGTTTCCTTCAGAGTGATCAGCACTGTGATACTGTGATCAGCACTGTCAGGAGAAGAAAGAGAAGAAAGAGATGGGGTGAGATATTCGTCAGATGGGGTTTTATTCATGGGGCTGAGATGGGCCTGGCTGCTTCCGGCTCTGTGAGGTCTCTGGACATAGAAGAACCTTATATCTGAATCTCTTCTTGTTTTTTCACATTTATTCATTTCCTGAGAGAGAGAGAGAGAGAGAGAGTGAGCAGGGGAGAGGCAGACCAAGAGGGAGACACAGAATCAGAAGCAGGCTCCAGGCTCTGAGCTGTCAGCACACAGCCCAACGCGGGCCTCGAACTCATGAACTGCAAGATGATGATGACCTGAGCCAAAGTCAGACGCTTAACTGACTGAGTCCCCCAGGCGCCCCTCATACCTGAATCTTCCTTGTGTTTTGGCACTCAGCGTAGATTGTCTAGATAAATAAAAGCCAACTAGGATTTATTGGAGGAGCTGGAATTTATGTTTTGTCTTGTTTCATTTTGATTTTGTTTCCTCTTTGGACCTCAGGTGCAGTAAGTAGAATTATGAAATGGACTATTCAACCAACAGATGGGCCCCGGCTGTGTGCCGGGTACTGTGGGAGCTCAGTGGGCAGCAGGCGACAAGGCGGGGGCCTCTGCCTCGACAGAGCTTCCCTTCCTAGTGTGGGAGAGGGGGGGGGGACAAGCCAGTAGTGGAGCAGATGCCGGTGGTGATGAGGCTGGGTGAGGGGAGAGGGGTCGGGTGCTGCTGTTTTGGGCCAGGGGCGGGCAGGGAGCCGCCTTGTGAGCAGAGAGCGTGTGGGTGAGCTCGAACAACAGTAGGGAGGCTGGTTGGGCCGGAGAAGAGGGGGTGGGGTGCCAGTGGTAAAACGAGCAACTCCTGCAGGGCCTCAAAGTGCACGGTAGGGACTGGATTTTGTTCGAGTGTGACAGGGAGCCAGTGGAAGGTTCTGCGGCAGGAGCCACACGGAGCTGGTTGTTTGGAGGCTCTGGCGGGGGAGGAGGGTAGGTCTGTAGGCAACAATAGTAGAAGCAGACAGGCCGGGAGATGTGGCCTGGGTTGTCATGATGGTGGTGGGGTGCTGGGAAGGGGGGGTGCGGAGACGTTGGGAGAGCCGAGCACAAAGGATTTACTGGGGGGCTGGACGGAAGTGTGGCGGGAGGAGCGGGATATAATCTTCTGTTCATGGCAGACCCACTGTTGGTTTTCATGTGTTCATCCTCTTCGTCTTCAGTCCCATTCTCTCCTCACTGGAAGCCATTCCAGGGAATTTAACGTGTCGTCCCCGTATGCATGCCTATTTGAATAACAAATTCTAGTATTTTCTATACATGCATATTTTAAACTTTGGTAAATAGCATATTATTCTGTTTTTCACTCTTTCCACCCCCTGCTATCGTGTTGAGGTCCGGCCAGGTTTCTGACCGCTGGTAGGATTCCAGAATGGGCATCCACTGTGTTTGTCTTACCCATTTCCTGGCAGTGAATGTCCAAATTGCCACCAGCTCCCGCTGCCACACACAGTATGGAGGCACAGCACGTCTCCTGCCAGTCGTGGGTACCGCAGGAAGCGGGCTTGCTGGCCCGAGGGTATGCGTGTACTTAATTTCACTACTCGAAAGTGGAAGACGCTTTGCTATCTAGAACAGCCGGACCACTTTGTGCAGGAGGGCTCCATGTGTCCCGCATTCCTGACCACATCCAATGGGTTCTGGCTTTCTAATTTTTGCAAATTTCATGGACGCATCTCACTGTGGCTTTAACTCTTGTTACTGTATCAGTGAGGTTGAGCATCTTCATTGATTCGTCAGTCGTTCAAGTTTCCCCCACCGTGACCTGCCTGTTTATATCCTGGGCCTGGTTTTCTGTTGTGTTTTCAACAAAGTCTTTTCTTGTGGTGGAAAGAATCCGTTCTGTGTTCTAGATCTGTCCAGTCAAATATGGTAGCCATTAGCCACGTGTGGAAGTTAAAGTTAAAATCAATGGAAATGGAATGAAATGAAAAACTCGGTTCCTCAGTTACGCTGCCCACATTTCACGTGCTCGCTCTTCACGTGTGCCTGGTGGCTACCATGTGGGCGAGCATACATATAGAACATGTCCGTCTTCACTGCAGAGTCTCTTTGACAGCGCTGTTCTAGACGTTTCCGTTTGTCATCTCTCTGTTAACTTTATTTCAGATGCCCTCTATTCAGCAGTTTTAATGTAATCAAGTCCATCAGTTTTTCCCCTGAAGATTATGTGTTTTAGGTTTGATTGAAGACTTTCTTTACCTCAAGGCCACAAAGATATTCTCGTACTTTTTTTTTTCCAAATAGCTTTCACGTGTAGGCCTTTATCCTGTCTGAAGGTTAAGTTTGTGTATGGTGTGAGATTGGGATATAACTTTATTTTTCTCTCTATAAAGAATTTTACATAATTTTATATAAAGAATTTGTCTTCCTAATATGACCCATGTCTTAGCATTTTTCACTGGCTCCTAACAGATAGCAGACATTATTGTTCGTGGTGTTGGCTTATTTTTAAGATAAAAAGTTGTGCTATGAACACTCTGAGAGTTTATTTTACTCTGTCCTAGATAAAAGATGCTGCGTATTTCTATAAGCGAAGCCAGTGCTACAAAGACGCTTTCAGATGCTTTGAGCAGATTCAGGAGTTCGATCTAGCTCTCAAAATGTACTGCCAAGAGGAGCTTTTTGAAGAAGCTGCTATCGCCGTGGAAAGGTAGGTGGTTTTATTCTCTCCCTACCCCCCCCCCCCCGGCGGCCCCCGGGNCCAGTGCTACAAAGACGCTTTCAGATGCTTTGAGCAGATTCAGGAGTTCGATCTAGCTCTCAAAATGTACTGCCAAGAGGAGCTTTTTGAAGAAGCTGCTATCGCCGTGGAAAGGTAGGTGGTTTTATTCCCTCCCTCCCCCCCCCCCCCGGGGGGCAGCCTGGCTCGGAGGGTGTTCTTCCGCCCTTTTGAAGCAGTCTGCCCGTGTCGCCCTCCTTCCACTGGAGTGGTGGCCTCGGTGCTGGATCAAGAGCTTCTTGAAAAGCAAGAGCCAAGCCTAAAGGATTAACCGAGAAGCTGAACGGGAAGCGGGGGAGGAAAGCGAGCGGAATAGAGTCTTCAGTTCGCAGCAAAGTCACCGTCGGTTTTAGTTTGTTCATCCTCTTCCTTCCTCTTCAGGGCCGGCCTCCGTTCCCACCCTCTCATGGGCGGCCATTCCAGTGCGTGTAGTATGCGGGCGCTTACTATACGCACATTTAATATAGTCTACTCTCTTTATGAGCTTTGACGCTGTCATGAGAAGAGGCAGCAGAAGGCGAAGGTTTTGTTACAAGTGTGTGTATAAGACACGTGGCAATTTTGTGCTTAGTGATGGTTCTGTCCCCGACCCTTACCTGCTGCTGAGGTAGCAGCTTCACTGATGGATGGATGAAGGTGAGGGCGCTAGTGGCCTCAGGGTTTTGCTTCACGGTGATCTACTGGCAGATCCTTAGCCATGAGGTCACACATATGTGTGTGAAACGCACGTACACTTAGCCTCACAAACTTCGCACGTGACCCACGAGAAGCCTTCCGGAACCTCCCTCCTAGCTCCTGTTCCAAAGGTGATGTCAAGATGGCCAGGGCTAATGGTTGGCGAGGAATGTAGAAACAGCGTGTTATTGATGCCCCTACGAGATCTTCTTGGTAGCACTGACCGCTAGAAGGACCCACACTGCCATTCCGGGGTTCTGTTGAGCAGGGGTTTGAGTCCACTCTCACCTCCTGGAAAAGCAGAGTGCGGGTTGGTTCTACATTTTCTTTGCTTTCTACCAAATTCTACCTGTGACCAAACTAACAGATCTGACCCAGATGTTCAAACTTCAGTTTTTTGTTAAGTTAGCTTTTGTTAAAGTATAATGTATACTCAAAAGGGTGCACATAATTCTCACGAAATAAATGTAGTTGCGTAACCAGGACCTCGATAAAGATACTCAGTACCTAGAGTTTTATTTCTGGAAGCGGAAAGTAGGTGTTCTGTGCCATGGCTGGTAAAGTGAGCGTATTCCTTTATGCAGGTCTTTGGTACCCTTATGTATATGATAGACACAATGGGTGTGTAGTAGTCGGTTCAGGCTGCCAGAACGAAATGTCATGGATTGGGTGGCTGAAACAACAGAAATGTACTTTCTTCTAGTTTTGGAGGCTAGAAGTCCAAGATCAAGGCTCTGGCCAGTTGGGCTGTTGCTGGGAGCTCTTTCCCTGGCTCGCAGATGGATGCCTTCTCACTGTGTCCTCACGTGGTCTTTCCCTGGCCACATGGAGAGAGACAGTGAAGGAGAGCTCACTCTCTGGTGTCTTCTTATAAGGACACGAATCCTATTGGATCAAGGCTCCACCTTTGTGACCTCATTTAACCTTAGTGGCTTCCTTAGAGGTCCCATCTCTAAATACAACCACACTGGGGGTTGGGGCTCGAATGTATGAATTTTAGGGGACACAACTCTCACTCCATGAAAGGGTGCCGGCTGTGACATTTATTGGGTACATAGTTATCAGGGTGCTATGCGGTGGTGGTATGGGTAATTGACCAGACCAATTCCCTTGTGAGTTCATATGACAAAACTGACTGAGAATGTTTTTTTTTTTAACTTTTACTTCTTTATTTAACCTTCTGTCCTCAGTTTTTCAGAAGAGCATTGAATAGTCACAGATCTTCCCCAGAAACACATTTTTCTCTCATTATTCTTTTTCGGCTTGATTGAGGTATGCAGCTGAGAGTTTCTAACACGTTGAGTTGTGATCCAAGTGTTATCTGAGTCTTAACTGGAACCTCACGCTAGATCTGTCTGAATGTCCTTTGAGCACCATGCATACTGAGTGTAGAATTCAATTGCTCACTGGCCTGACTCAAAGTTCATGGTGGGCCTTGTAGATGTGAAGAGAAAATACCTGGGGAGCTCTTTATGCTTGCTCAAAGTACTCGCAACTCCATTAGTCGATGCTCAGATGCAAAGTATGCTCCTTCATCTTCATTTACAGCCCTTCATGGGAGGGTTAATATATTCTACTCTATATTCTTCTAATATATTCCTCTCGTAGAAGAGGAAAAGCTAGGAAACCTGATGTTTGTAGGATGACTCTGAGCCATCAGAAGGAGCCTGGGCACTCTTCTGGTTGTGAGGAGGTGAGTTTTATCCTAACAGGGTTCAAAAGCAAGCATGTTTTATTGGATTGCTCCGATGCCTGGAAAATTGGTAGTGTGGGAGGCGCTGACTTTGACCAGCAGAGTAAAGGAGAGCATTCGGAGCTTCCTTAATCTCACTCTTAACCACACTCCTACCTGGCAGAAGAGAAATTTCACAGGTTGGGTAATGAGAGGAAGGCCAATGGCATGCTGGCGTGTCTCAGGCTCTGTCTTCACCCTTTCTCCTCAGTCCTGTCTCCAACTCAGTGGGGCTGTCCACCCAAAATGATTATCATGCTTTTATGAAAAGTGAAGGTTTTCTTCCCCTCTCCAACCCGGGGATAATTTTAGTTATGCATAATTGTTGCCCTTCAGATTGACTTTCCTTTATCTGTTTATTTTTCTTTTCCACGTTTTACTTACTTTTATTTATTTAAATTCTCAGATTGACTTCCAAACCTAACTTCCATTTGCTGAGGTTGCCACTCCATAGTATTTCATTAATTGAATATACAAAAGCTCCGTTCCTTTGGAGAATAAAGAATTAATTTTATCCCTCTGATATGAAGCACGTGTAAAGACGCTGGATAGGTTTGGGTCCTATCTTGTAATTTGTATGTACACATAAGAATGGTACGTGACTTGCTTTGTGCCGTATTTTGAAGGAAACTTTCCGTTGGGTAGTAACAAGCTGACGTTGTGTCGTCTACCGTTGCAGGTACGAAGAAATGCTGAGGGCCAAGACCCTTCCCATATCCAAGCTGTCTTATTCTGCCAGTCAGTTTTACCTAGAGGCCGCAGCCAAGTACCTGAGCGCAAATAAGATCAAGGAGATGATGACTGTCCTCTCGAAGCTAGACACAGAAGACCAGCTGGTGTTCCTCAAGTCTCGCAGACGGCTGGCGGAAGCCGCGGACCTGCTGAACAGGGAGGGCCGGAGGGAGGAGGCTGCCATGCTCATGAAGCAACATGGATGCCTGTTGGAGGCTGCCCGGCTCACTGCCAACAAGGACTTCCAGGCTTCGTGTCTGCTGGGGGCTGCCCGCCTCAACGTGGCCAGGGATTTGGACGTAGAGCATACCAAGGCCATCCTGAGAGAAGCCCTTGACCTCTGCTATCAAACCAATCAGCGGTCCGGCATTGCCGAGGCCCAGTTCCTTCAGGGGGTCCTCCTGAGAGACTTTCAGAAGCTCAAGGACGCCTTCTTCAAGTTCAACACACTCAACCACTCGGCTGGCGTGGTGGAGGCACTCTACGAAGCCACCAGCCAGTGTGAGGCCGAGCCCGAGAAGGTCCTGGCCCTGGCTCCGGGGGGCCTGGAGGTCCTCCTCAATCTGGTCAAGGCCCTCAAAAGAGTGACCAACAACGCCGAGAAGGAGATGGTCAAGTCTTGTTTTGAGTTTTTTGGGATTTCACAGGTGGATGCCAAGTATTGCCAGATAGCTCAGAACGACTGTGGGCCCATATCAAGAATAATTCTTGACCTGGATCTGAACCTGAGAGAGAAGAAAACAAAAGACAATTTCTTGGTCATGACTGACCAGGTGAAATTAGCCCTCAACAAACACCTTTTGAGCAGGCTGCGTCAGATCACACAGCGCGTGCTTGGGAAGACCTACGCAGGAGTCTGCATGAGGTTTATCGTAGGCCTGAAGTGTGAGGTTGAAAACTGTAAAGATTTCCACAGGCCTTTGCGGCGTTGTGAAGCCAAGTGGTTGGTTCAGTCAAGAATGCACTTGGTGGCCATCAGTGGGTTGCTTCTGGAAGCCAAAAAAGTGTTCCCTAAAATCTTAGCAGAAGAACTTGAAGAAATTGATTACATCTCGTCTGCAGATATGTATGGACTTTGTAGATCCTTCCTGAATGTGCTCTTCCCTAAGCACTTCCATCAGAGGGTGTTGTCAGAAAACCCCATGGCGTGCAAAGAAATCCTCAAACCCAATTACACGTCCTTTCGGTCGTACAGGTCAGCTATGAAAGAGTACATCCATTTTCTGTTTCAAAACGAAAGGCCCCGAAGCCGCCGGGAGTCTACAGACCTGTGGCTGCACGCCATGCAGGCCTTCCTGGTCTCCTCCAACTACCCAGAGGAGTTCGAAAAGCTGCTCCATCAAGAGGAGGACAGCTACCACAGGGAACTCAAAGCTCTGGAGGCCGAAAAGGAGGAACGGGGCAGGGGGAGAGGCAGCAAGATGAAGGGAGTCGAAGGAAAATTCGGCATGTTGGCGCCCAACAAGGATGAAGAAGGTACCGAGAAGACCCACCTGTGCTTCATCCGGCTGCTGGAGAACTGCATTGCCCAGTTGTACGTGTACCGGAACCCAGAAGACTTCAAGAGGCTCTTTTTCCGCTTCATGAACGTCCTTGTCAAGAGGTGCAAAGAACTGCTCATCCCGAGCATCGGAAACACGGTGGCCTTGTTGGAGTTCCAGTTCGTCCAGTGTGGGGTGGTCCTAGCCCGCCTCCGGAAGAACACCATCCTGTGCCTCCCCAAGAGCTACCTCGCGCTCTTGCACTACTGGGAGTTCCTGTTCAGCAGGAAGGACAGGGAGCTCGGGGAGGTGTTCTGCATCGTTCAGGAATACAAGCCTAAGGACGTGGCCAGAGCCATTCAGGACTTCCGGTTCCACCTCTCCTACCTCGTCAAGGTGCTATGTGGCCGAGAGAATGTGAACTTCAACGTCCTGCTCGATGCCTTTGGGGAGATAGACTGTGTGGTGTCCGGGGAGGCAGAGCGGACCCTGGTGCTGTGCCTGGTGATGCTGGTGAATGCCGAGGAGCTTCTGCAGCCATACTGCAAGCCTCTTCTGTGCCGCCACTTCCAGGAGATCCAGACGAGGCTGCAGCTGATGAGCAGGCAGTGCCCGGACCAGGTTCCCGAGAGGCTCCTGAAAGTGGTGAAGCGGGTGTTGATGGCAGACAATGTGAAGTCCGTGGCCGAGGCGCTGCAGGACCTGCTCTTCGAGCGGGATGAAGAGTACCTGATGGACTGCCACTGGCGGTGGGACAGCGCGCACACCAAAGGGTCCACAGTCCGCGGCCTCTATCACGAGGAGGTCAAACTAAGCCGCCTGCTCTGTGCAGAGCCCGTGGACTACTTTGCCGGACCAGAGTGTGAGATCGGTCAGGACGAGACAGACGAGCTGGCGTTAGAAGACCGAGACCCCGTCCTCACCGCCATTCTGTCCCAGAAGCAGCGGAAGGCTTCCATCCAGCGCAAGTTGAGGAGGGCGTGCCTGGTGGTGTCCTTGTGCATCAGCTGGAGGAGAAGGGTAGGTGCCCAGGCGGAGTGCTTCGGAGAGGAGACCAGGGGGCCCGGGGCCGGGAACTTTAAGAAGGCCGACATCGACAGGACCCAGTGCGACCTGTGTGGGGTGAAGTTCACCCGAGGTCCTGACAGCTTCTTCAGCCCCGGGAAAGAATTTGAAGGAGCGGCTTCGGAGGCTTCAGAGGCCCTTTCCAGGGCCGAGCCGGGAGACCAGGAGGGTCTGGAGAGGAACAGCGAGTCTTACGAGCAGCACATCCTCCTGGAAGGCCACCAGAGGCAGCAGGTTGCCTACCAGAAGTACTTCGAATTTTTCCATGAGAAGGTGGACCCGGCCATCGACGAAGGCAAGCTGGTGGTGCAGGACATTGAGCAGAGCGTGGGGATCCGCAGTCACCTGGGCTCCAAAGAGCACAGCCACATGCTGCAGAGGAAGGTCCAGGAGAACATCAAGAAGGTTTCGGATACGGTGGAGGACCTCTACAGGCGGAAGGCCTGGGCTGGCGGTAAGGCATCCCCCGAAATTGGGGCCCAGTTAGAGCCCAGGCTGTGAGAACACCTGTCAGATCAAGTCCTGGGGATGACAGAACATGGCGTTAGTGGAAATACAAGTGAGGAACAGGTGCTCTTAAATTACAGCAAAACCCCATTATTTGAACCACCCCGCCCCCCAATCCAAACCTTGTGATTATCTGGAGTCAGGAGGGCCCTGGCACGGTAGACAAGAGAAGGGCTTGTGAACTAGTTCCCTGACAAGATATAGGGAGAGCGTTTAACGTCTCAAGGAAACTCTTTAAGCTTCTGATCTGTTCTTTAGTGATCATTTTTTGAGCATCTACTCTGTACTGGACGTTTGACTAAGATCTGGGGGTGCCTAGCTGGTCTCTTCCTTTTTAGGAGCGATCTTAAAAACCATACCCAGTGTGAGACCTTAACAATAAAAATTCGTATGTGGTTTTTGGATCAGATTTCCTCTAACTTCCTTGTTAGCTATTTCTTAGCAACACTGAGTGCAAGTCATGTTACCTATAAAATTAGCAAAAGTTCATATTTAAAACTCATTCTATGATCCAGAGACTCCAGTTTAAGGTTTAATGGCATTTTGATGTTTATTTATTTTTGAGAGAGAGAGAGAGAGAGAGAGAGAGAGCAAGCGAGAGACCAGGGAATGGCAGAGAGAGGGGGAGACACAGAATCCGAAGCAGGCTCCAGGCTCTGATCTGTCAGCACGGAGCCCCACTCTGGAGTTGAACTCACGAACTGCGAGATCGTGACCTGAGCTGAAGTCGGATGCTCAACCAACTGTAGGTTTAATGACATTTTGAGCAAAGTTCCTTGAAAGAATTGCTGTTGGCCGTCTGCAGTCACACAGTAATGGCGTCAGGCTAGCATTTCATTGTAGTTTATGTCTGTGGTGGCAGAAGGTGGCTGTGGGTCCTTACCTGTCATTCCCCTCAGAGGAAACACAGAGACAGCTCTTGGGAGGTAGGGGCTTTGGCTCTAGAACTGAGTAGTCTGGTCCCCGCAGCAGCCCCTTCACTCAGAGCCTTTGTCCTTTCGTTCCTGTAGCAGAGGAGGTGATGGCTCAGTTGGTCAATGTGCTGATCCCGTCAGTCAGGGATGCGCGGGAGTGGCTGATGAAGGCAGAGCTCCACTTAAATGAGGAAGGTAAGGAGCCCTTTACCCCAGTGGGAGGCTCGGGGTCTCGTGGTTCTGGGTTCTGCTGACTCCCATGTCGATGTGAAGGGGGGTCGCCTATAATGTCAATAGTGGCCACTCACTGTCTAGGTCATCTTCTCCCAGTGAGTCAAATTATTAGCATCATAATATCGGAGTTTCCCCATCTGACCGAGGGCTCATGGTAATTGCTTTCTCCAAAATATCGTCTGCTGCTCACGAGCTCCTATCGATGCCATCCAGTCACTACTCAGGCTCAATACACCGACTCCCAGAGACAAAGTATTGAAAAGCCATCTTTTGGCAAACATGTTTGCCTGTGTCAACCATTCATGCAAGTCAGCGAGTATTTATTGAGTGCCTAGGATGCTTCAGCACTGTTTTGGCCTCAGGGATATAAAACAAACACATTTGTGAGCAAAACAAAATCATTGGGGAACGTGCACGCACCTTCCTACAGAGGGTTAAGGGTTTGTACAGAGGGAGTGAGGTTTCTCTCCTGACAGGTAGAATGATCTTGCCAAATTCTGTATCATCCCTCTTGGCCCAACCTAATTTTTTCCTACTCCGTATATTTCATACGCCCCAGATTGCCTTTCTGGGGGTCCTCCTCATCCACATACTGCTGGAAAATCCAGAACCCGGAGCTGGGAAAACTAAAAGGGGCTTGGCACAAATATCCGTGCCAGGCAAAAATCCTTAGGATATATTCCCTGCCATGATTTTCGTGATTGCTTCAAAAGGGAGAGAACTGGTATACCAACTCGAGTCTGTGGTTGAGTTTAGGTCTGTTTAAATTCTTTGCCATCTAAAGTGTCTCTAAATAAGAGCAGAGGAACTAGCCTGTACAAGAACTTAGTTCTAGAGAAGAGAAAGGTGTTTACTTTGGCCCCGGTCCGGGCTTTTTTGCCCTTTAATTTAAAACAGTTGCAGAGACATTAGGTTCTATTAGCGCGTTGTATTTTACAGCGGAGTGGAAAAAAATCACCATTCTGTACTTGGTTTCTAGTTTTTTGTTTGCTTCTTTTTGGCTTTCGAAACAGGGATCGTTCAGGAAGATGATTATGAAAATGAGGTCGAAGACTTTGGTGAACTCCGTCCTCGAAGGCGTGCGCGGAAATGTGGAAAGCAGAGAAAATATTAACGTCCACTCAGCCGCTGCCTCCTGAGCCTTTGGAACTTTCCATCCTGACTTAGAATTCTGAGTGCTGGCGCAGAGCAGAAAAGGAATGTAAATTAGCTTAAAAAAGTAGGGGAGTCTAGCAACACCTTTGATTTTTGTTCTTGTTATTTCTCTCTCACTAGCGGCTTAGATCTGATCGCTCCATCCCCTGTAGGGACCTCTTAAGTGGTTTCTGAGTTAAAGCCTAGCAGGGTGAGTTCTCTCTAAAACTTGTCCAGATGAGAGGAGTCCTAGCTGAAATAACCTTGGGACTCCTCACCCCGAAGCTCCGCGGTTCTCTGGCGCATCGCCGTCATGGCCTGAGTCAGCAGCATGTCAGGGCCCCTGACCTCAGAGTTGGCGCTGCTCTGGCGGGAAATCCCTCCTCAGACTCCCTCATCGCCTTTCACACGGCTGCAGCATCAAGCAGCACAAGAGCTCCGTGTGCCCGGGGTCCCCCGCTGGCCGCTCATCACCCCAGGCCACCCTCTGAACCTACTTATAGCAAGGTCCCTTCTGTCACAGCCTCTTCTCTCCGTGCAACTTTCCTGCCCTCCTTCTCCCCATTTTTGGTGACCATTTTCAGCTACCTGTGCACGTCATGGTTGGACTGCCTCAGGACGTAGTCAAGAACCCCCCCCCAGCGTCCTGTGCCCTAGAAGGCAAGCCTGGGGGCTGTCGTGGGGGGTCCCAGCCTGCCTCTCCAAGGTGGCCCTAACTCTGCCTTGGCTACGGTGCACACGTTCCAGCAAGTGTTTGTATGTAGCCCTAGCCGTCTCGTTCGCTTGGTTGAAGGAGGCTCTTGCTTCATCCCCGACTCCCGCTGAGCCAGCGGCCATCAGTGTAGTCCCATTCCGAGGCCTTCGTGCCGCTCCCGGCTCCTGCCCTCCCTCTGCCCTGCCCCTCGGCTCAGCCTGTGCGGGAGCCCGGCTTACGTTGGCCCTTCGCTGATCTGTCCTCACAGCAGAGCCAGCTTTCTCCCTGGGTTGCTGCTGCTTTTGCTGCTTATCGTTTTCTCTTTACTGCCTTTCGAAACGACTCTATTTCCTCGTTTCTAATTTTTATTAGGTTATATCTCTAATTTTTATTCCAGGTGGTTTTTATAAATTTCACTTGCTGGAAAAAGAAATCAAATCTTGCTGTATTATCACATTTTTATAAAGTGAAATCATTTCTCTTACATGCAGGTGTCCGTTTATGTATGTCCGGTCTCCACACCGGAAAGGGGTGGGTCCCGCGGCTGGTTCTCTCTGGCCGGCTGGGTGATGCCGTCTGAAACAGAGACACCTGGGGACTCACAGTGGGTCGCGGTGTCCTGAGGGCTTGGCTGTGCCTCCTGAGCGTTTAGGGTGTGGACGTAGGAGTTTTGTCAGTGCTGCCTACTGCCCCCAACAGGAACATTGCCCTGGGAGGCAGGAGACCCGAGATCAAAATCTCTTGCCCTCACTGAGCCGTGTAACCTGGTGGTGGGGGTGGGGGTGGTCAGATCACTGAGTGCCTGGATGTGGTGCTAGAGCCCTTGGGGGCTCAGGGTCTGCTGTGGGACAGAGGTGGTGACGTGTAAAAACAGCAGGGATAGAAATGCACATCGCATGGGGTGGCAGCTTCATTTACATAACCCAGTGGAGCCTCAGTTTCCCCTTTAGGGGAGCCGAACGGCCTAAGAGCCCTTCGTGCACGCCCTGATGCCCAGTGGCTCTGTAGGTTGTTGCCGTGGGTTTGAGCGCCCTCGGGTCTTGGCTCTGGGACCTCAGGATTTGCTTGTGTCGGGTGAGCAGGACAGCTGAGCCTCAGGAAGCAACGCGTCCTCTGTCCTCTGATCCTATGCTTCAAGGTCCAGGAGGCTCATGACTGGGCCAGGTGAGCCTGCTACCTTCTCTGTCAACACCGTCTGATAGAACTCCCTGGAGAGGACCACTCCTGAGAATCTACGTCCTCAACTCCGAGACGTCCCCAGAGTGTGGGTGCAGAGGGTGGGGAGAGGGGAATGGGATTCAGCAGCACAGTCAGTAATTTCCACCGATGGCCTCAATCTCAGACCCCACCTAGTAGCAGGGGCTTTGGCGTCCCAGGCCTTGCCTGGAAGTCCAGGAAGTGGGGTGGGTGCACAGGTCCCTGAGAGCTCTCTCATGTCCGGTAATTCACTAGCAGGGCTCCCAGGACTCAGCATGTGTCCGAAAAGGGAAAAGACACATGGGCCGAGTCGAGGGGGTATCAGGTGCAGGCTTCTGAGGGGCCTCTCCCAGCGGACTCACACAGGACACAACCCCCCCACTGACAGGTGTGACAACACATGTGAATTGTTGCCCATCAAAAATTGTTGGAGACTCAGAGCTCAGAGTGCTTAACGGGGGCTGGTCAGGTAGGCGTCTTCTGCCAGCCCCTATCAAAGTCCCAGACTCTCAGAAGGAAAGCAGGTGTTCCGCAAAAACTACGCTGTGCAAGCAGCACTGCGAGGCATGGGTACCGGTTCGGAGCTGGGCAGGACCCCTCCAGAGATTCAAGCTCCCAGACCCCAGCCAAGGAGCGCCCTGACAAGCAAGCCTCTCNAAAGCTAGCAGTCGTCCCTGCCGTGTTAACTCTCTTCTGCCTCAGGGATCCCCCTGGGTTGGAACTCCATCCTGACCACTCACTCCCCCCCATAGCTTGCTTTGTGGCTTTTCCTGCCCGCCATGTACCCAGCTCCTGGACAAGCATGGACGCAGCTAGTGTCTACCTCCCCAATCTAGAGGGTGAATTCTCAGGGATAGAGGATCTTTCAAAAATTCATCATGAAGAATCAGCTGTTTTCCCAGCTGCCTCGGACATGGATTCCACTTCTTTACAGTCAGCAGGAACCACTTAGGGAGGTGCTTGGGGCCCGTGAGGCCTGTCGGGGGAAGGGAAGGGGCTGGATGTCTCCTACTGACACGCACGTGCTTGGGCCTGACAATTCTTAGCTGAGAGACACTGTGGGCCCCTCGTCTTCACAGCTGGCTGAAGATGCATGCCGTGGGACGGGGTACGGCTGGGAGGGGAAGCCCAGGACCAAGGCCAAGCTGTGCGGGGCCTCTGGGCTTTCTAGAAGAGCCTCTTTACTACTGATGGTCGTCACACAGACCATGTGACAGTATCACCTTCCAAGCACCTGAGGGGGTGAAGCAGGTTCTCCTCTGACCATCCATTTGAACAACACGTATTTGCCCGCTGCTCCTCTCCAGTTTGGTTTCTAAAAACACCTTTCCTGTTTTCTGTGATGGCCAAGAGAACCCAAACTAGTTTTAAAAATCCGGCTCTTAATGGCGAACTCAGTCACCAGCACCACCGATTTGGAGTTAGATTTTTATTTATTTTTACAAAGTGGATGGAACCATAGAGCCTGCACTTCCGCTTGCGTTTGCAGCGTGCGACTGATTTTTGCCATATTTCCAGGCCAGCGCATTGAGCTCTTTTTAAAAACCGGGCCATATTCACGGTGTTTAGCCGTGTCCCCAGCTGAATCCTGGAGCTGCTTCCAGTTTTGCACTGTCCCAGATGCTCCTGGACACTTGGTGTGATATTTCTCTAATGTAAATCCCTAAAAGTAGGAATGCTGGTAATAAACATACCATTGACTATGGTTTAGCCTCAAAAAGGAAGGAGATTCAGACACTCGTTAGGACATAGATGAACCTTGAGGACATTATTCTAAGCAAAGTAAGCCAGTTGCAGAAAGACAGGTACTACACGAATCCACTTACATGCATCACCTACAGCACTTGAAATCGTAGAAGGGGAAAGCGGGACGATGTTGTCCGGCGCTTGGGGGAGGGGAAATAGGGAGGTTTTGCCCCACGGGTAGAGAGTTTCGGTAAGATAAAGTTCTGGAGGTCGGCGTCACAATGAGAAAGTACTTAATGCTACTGCACCAAAGTTTAAAGGAGTAAATGACATATTCTGTGCATTTTACCACAATTAAAATAATAATAAATTTTTTAAATCCCCCCAAATAAAAATTGGGACTGTCACAGTCAAAGGTGATCCTTGTTTTAATTTTAATAGATGTTGGCAAAGTGCTTCCAGAAGGGCTGCGCCGGCCTTCTTTCCACTGCAGTGTGTGTGAGATCCCTTCCCCCACAGCCCCTCCAACACGGCCATTGCCAGTCTGTTCTCCGTCATGATTCGGCAGTGGCAAACGGGGACGGAGAGAGGGCAGAGGCTGGCACTTGACTTGAGGTGTAACAAAAGAATGTCCTTCTGTTCAGCCCATCTAGACACTTGAGTGGCCACAACGTGGATTTGGGTTACGGCGTTCCGCGGGGGGGTGTGCATCTCTGCCAATGCCTCTGCAGACCCCAGAGCTATTCTAGCTCCACCCCATGCCGTCCCACTCCCTCTCTTTAAAATCATGACTCCAAATATCACGGACTGGCCTACATATTTCCCTGAAACAGCTGTCCTGCAGAATCTCTAAAACTCGGGTTAAAAATAGCCTCGGTCTCTAAAAGAAGGTTGAGTCCCCGGAAACAAAGCCCTCTTACAAATGTCCCCACCTCCGTAAAGGGCTCACAAAAGCTGCCCCAGCTCTTTCCCCAGAGCCAGTCTCTACTTGTGACCGCCCCTCCGCCCTGGAAACAGAGTCTTGCCTGAAATCTTTTCCTGTTCCTGGTCCATCGATGAAAGAAAAGCAGAGAATAAGGGAGGATAATGCAGTTATAAACAAGCTACAAGCTCGTGTCCTTATTTCCATTTTATAAATGCCCACGTGGGCTCAGAGACTTTAAATAACGTGCCTGAATTCCCAAACCTAGTATAAGGAGCCAACTTTCAATCTTCCGTCTCACTTCAAGGATTCTGAGTTGACAGTACCCTGCTTCCCAAGCGCAGCCCCTCCCCCCAAAAGTTCCATCAGTCATTCAGGTCACAGCACCACTGAGGAGGGCCGGAGGATGTGTCAGGCAGAGAAGAGAGAATTCTGCAGCACCGGGAGGCGTTTCTAGACAACAGCCCACCTAAGGAACGCCCGGTACCTTGCTGATGGCTTCTCCCCCCCCGCCCCCCCTTAGCAAGCGGGGGGACACATCCTCCTGGATGGTGGGTGGGAGTGAAGATCAGCTGCCTACTGTTGTTGGCAGAGCTGGCTTCTCTGCCGTGGCAAGGACTGAAAGTTTATCAGGTTAAACAGGGAGGCTTCCCACGAGCCCGTAACCCCTGTGCTGTTACAGGAATGGCGGGCTGGGGAGATGGCCTCCGGCTGGCCGTCAGACTGTGTGCTCTGCGGTCGGGATCTCCAAAGCACATTTAGAGTGACAAGATCTGGCAGAGCCAGTCTCAGTTGCTTAGGAAAGATATTTGTGGCTGCAGGGAGAGCAGTTACCTGCTGCGGAGATTTGCCCATCGTTCGGGTCATAAATTTAAGGATGACCCCAGGGACACAGATGTCTGACAATTACATGGTATTGATCCAAAAGCACATTCAAGGCATCCCAGACCCCAGATAAGCTTGCTGGAGAAGGCCAGGGATAATTTAGTGAGTGAGTGAGTGTGAGTGTGTGTGTGTGTGTGTGTGTGTGTGTGTGTCAGAGAAAAAGAGAGAGAGAGAGTGAGAGAGCGAGATGGAGTTTGAGATGTTAGGCATTGAGATGGTTACATGGCAGGAGAATCTATGAATCCTGGATTTCTATCCTGCAAGGACTCTGAAGGAAACAGATGCGTGAGAAGGGATGACCAAGAGAAGTGCCACAACACTGTATTGTTAGATAAACACTGCCCCAAACCTGCAAAAAGGGTAAATATACACACCCTTCTTGAGATTATATCCCAGTAGCTAGGAGACCCTGCTCAAATCTTACTTTAAAAAAAAAATTTTTTTGACATTTGTTTATTTTTGACAGAGAGAGGCAGAGCATAAGTGGGGAGGGGCAGAGAGAGAGGGAGACACAGAATCCGAAGCAGCTCCAGGCTCTGAGCTGTCAGCACAGAGCCTGACGTGGGGCTCGAATGCATGAGCCTCGAGATCCTGACCTGAGCTGAAGTCGGACGCTTAACCGACTGAGCCCCCAGGTGCCCCCCAATCTTCCTGACCCTCCTCCTTGCCAATGTGCTGGGTCAAGGGGGAGCCAAGGGTGGCTGTTTGTCCTGCTCTTAAACCTCTTGGCTCTAGACCTTCTTACCCTCTGGCAGCATCCTTGATCTGGAGTCTCCCAACTGATGATAGTCTCCTGCCACATTCCAGGGCATCTGTCCTGAGCTATGAAGACACACTCATCTAGCTGTGGGGCTTAAGACAAGGCAAAGAGCAACAATAATCATAACAACTGCCATTTAGTAAAAAAGTACTTTAGTACTGGCTCACACAAGTGCTACTTTAGTGAGTACCCACAGCCATCCGCATCAGACCCATGGAGACTAAGGCTCTGAGCGCTCTATCCAGCCCTGTCCCTCAGGACTACCTGCTCCAGCCCTGGCCCATGGGGACCACAGAGAAGTTAGTTTGTTTATAGAGGCAGAAAGGGCGGAGGCTTTCTTGAGAATAGAATCACTCTTCTTCCATCTTCCACTCCACCAGCTTCCTCTCCTGCTCAGTTTTCCTTCAAGCAGATGTCAGCATGTTTCCAATTCTCTGAGGTCCTTTGGCTTTTTCTGTTGCTGACTTGCAGGGGTTGATTTGGCATTGGGGGGAGGAGGTGGCAGCATCTGTGTTTTTGTCATGGTTCACGACATGGTGACATTTTGGCTTGGTGACAGCTACGATGGCGAGCCCCGTGTCGGGATTCTTTCCGCCATGTTGCTGGTCTTGTTGACCTTGAGGGAGGACCCCGGGGCCAGTACAGGGGTCTGGCACCTCCCGGGAAGGGAAAGAGTCTCTCACAGGGAATGCCACTGATTTCACAAGGGAGGAAACAGAATCACAGGTCAGGTTGGTGACTTTTTCAACTTTTATTTCAAGCTTTTCCAGAGCTTCTGGGGAAGAGGTGGGGGAGAAACACTTTAGCCCTTCCGCCAGGGCTCTGAGACGTCAGAAGAGCTGCATGACAGGCAGTCAGTCATCTCGGCCTTCGTGTGCCTGATGCCACACACCTGAGTCCCGGGAGCCAACCACAGGATCGCTCTGCTTCATCCTCAGCTCTTGAGGCTCATCAAAACCCAGACCTTAAGAACCCAAACTGGGTTAGAGTTCTCAGGGAGATCTAGGCTTTTAACTGAGGTGCTTTCCTGGAAGAGCGTCAGTCTTCCTCTAAAAAGGGCTTTCAAATAAAAATTTTAAAGCAACAGAAATCCTGTTAGAACAAAAGCAGGCTCTGGAGATGCTGGGCTGTGAGGCTGTCTATGCAGAGGAGGGGGAGGGTGGCCTGGGCACCCAGGACACAGCGTTTGAGCAAGCAGGACGCTTGCCAGGTGTAGAGAATAGCATCTCTGAATGCCTGCCTGTGTGTGTGTGTGTGTGTGTGTGTGTGTGTGTGTGTAGGGGACTGGGATATAAAGGAGGAAGGTACATGTGGTTGAATTTTTCATCCCGTCTGTTCCTTTGCATTTAATTTAAAGGAAAAAAGGGTGCACAGGCTGCCCCGGGGGTGTCCAGGTGGAATTAAACTACTGCCGTTTAGTTCAAGCGAACTGCAGTCCACAAATATATCTGAAAAGGAGTCTTTGCCAAGAGACAAACACTGTTTTGTCTACTCTTTTTGCAGGGGTCAATTAAACAAATCAAGTGGGAGCCTGCGATCCGAAGGATCTACAAATCCCTGGTGTATGAGGGCAGGGTGGGTGGGGGTTGGGGGGGAAGCTCTGTGCAGCGGGAAGGGGCTGTCTGACAGGAGAGGAGACCTAGAGGCATTTTGACTAAAGCCCCCTCCCCATGATGAGAACCGTGTGGATTAGTGGCCAGGGCCATCATGTCAAAGCACCACAGACCGTGAGGGCTTAAAACGGCAGAAATGCATTTCCCCACAGTTCTGGAAGCTGGAAGTCAGAGATTAAGGTGCCAGCAGTTTGGTTCTTCTGGAAGCTTCTTCTCCTGGGCTCGGCAAAGCTGTCATGGCTATGTGTCCTCACATGGTGCTCCCTCTTTGTGTGTCTGTGTCCAAATTTCCTCTTTTCTCAGGGACCCGGGCCATACTGGATTAGCGCCCACCCTCGGTAGACTCATTTAACTTCACCACCTCCTTTAGAAAGGCTCTACGTCTTAATAAAGTTACATTCTCGGGTAGTGGGGATTAGGACCTCAATCTATGAATTTTGGGGGCCGCAGCTCAGCCTGCAGCACCCGGTAAAGGCATCAGCTTTGCCCTGAACAACACTTGAGGCAGAATGACTTTGGCTGGAATGATTAGCCCCAGTTGCCCCAGTGCCGAGGGCGGGGCCGGTGACCGTGAATTTGGGCTGAGGAGAGGGGCTGAGGGTTGATGTCACCCTGTTAACTCTACTGCTGAAAGTGGGGCGTGGACAGCTGGCTGGCCATGGGGACCCGAAGGCTGCCCAGCGAGCTGTCTTCTGCCTCTCTCTGGTCTTTTCTGATCTCACTACCTGAACGTCTCCCTCACTCCTGCAGCCTCAGTTTCCCTGCTGGGGTCGTGACTTCATAACAAGTCTTCCTCCCCCAGTACCCCTTCCAGGGACTTGCGGACCTTTTCCACCCTGATGTCTCACGGGCACACTAAACGCAAGTGTCCCAAATAAGTGCTCTGCCCCTTGGGCCATGTTTTGGTCCTGATTTCTCAATTGCCATCAAGGGCCCTCTTCCCTTCAGCCATGAGTCTCAGAAGAAGCTGCTTGCATCCCTCAACAGGACTGTGATGTCCCTGAGGACAGGGCGTGGGCTGTCTCACTGTGGCACCCCCCGCGCCTCTGGGTGCAGCCTTCGGTGGGCACCCAGTAGCTATCTGGAGACTGAGGGAATGAAAATCTAACCCTGTTTCATCCCCACAGCTGATGTATAATCAATCACCCAGCCCGAGAGATTGCTCAGTCTCATCCGTCCTTCTGCAAACATTTATTGGACCCACTATGTGCTTTGATGGTCGATTTTATGGGCTGAAATGTAGCGGGTGCCGGGGATGCAGGACAGAGAAGGAGGTGCTAGGAGTGACCTTGAAAGACAAGTTCACACTGCACCGCCCCCACTGTTTCCTCTGTCCTGACTCAGCTCTTCATTGCCTCTCATTTGGACTACGGCGCCCTGTTGGAGGGGGTCATGGAGAGGATGGACCCGGGGACCCGGAGGCTCCTCACCCCGCCCCCCGTCCTTGGAATGTCCCTTCCAACCACCTTTCTCACGGCGGGAGCTGTTCTCAAGGACACAGCCTTGAGAGAGCATGTGTTGTTGAAATCCCCCGACACTCTGGCCTCAGCTTCCGGGCCCCAGTGTGGACGAGCACGCCGCCCGCCCCGTCCAGGCGGCTCAGCTTTGTGCCTCATTTGCATCTTAGCCTTACCATCTGCCTCCTAACCCTCACCTGGACCACATGGCTCCGCTGCTCAGGGGCAGCTGGGCACTAGCCTGCTGCTCAGGCTCTCACTAGCCTGCTCGTGCCGACTCCTCTGCCCCCAAGGAACTTACTGTCTTTCCTAACATGTCCGAGTATGTCCTGCCCTTTCCAGCATCTGCACTTCGGCCTCTTGCTAGTTTCCGCCTGCAAGTCCCTTTCCAGCCAGACCCACCCGAGGAAACCTTTTCTTTCGCTGAATCCTCTTTTTCCACCTCCAGGCCGCCACCTCCAGGAAGACCCCCCTCAACCCTACGTGGAAATTCTCGTTCTCACGCGAGGCGCTGATGCGCTGCTCCCCGGCACGCGGTCGCCGTCTCCCCTGCGCATTCTGGCCGTCGTGGAAGAGGGCTCTAGGGCACGTGCCCGCCTCCTTGGAGTCCACGCTGGCCGGTAGAGCAGTCGCTGGCCATGTGTGGTGAGGTCAAGTAAAATTAGCTTAAGTGAAATATGGCTGAAAATTCGGCGCCTTGGGCACTCCGGCCGCACTTTGGGCACTCTGTAGCCACGTGCGGCTGGTGGCTCCGTGGTGCCCCACGCAGGTCTAACGCGTCGTCTTTGCCACAGCACAGTCTAATCCGGACCTTCCCGGGCCTGTCCTGGTGTAGACAGGGGGCTTGGCCCACAGCCAGGGCTCAATAAAGGCTTGTTGAATTAAGTCGGACATAGGCTTTGGAGGGAGTACAAAGGGTCAGGGACCATTAGCAAAAGACTCTTAGGTGCCGTTGAACCAGTTTGCAGTCTCCCAGAGCGAACGGAGCGCTTCCCGGGGGGGCAGGGGGCTGGGGAGAAGGCAGGGATGCCTGGGAGCTGAGCTCCTACTGCTTTGCCAGGCGTAACGAACAGGCCCCAGGTTTGGTGGGGCTGGTGGGGTGTGTGTGTGTGTGTGTGTGTGTGTGTGTGTGTGGGTGCAGACAATTGCTATTCTAGACACATTTTCCCATCTGGATGAGACACATTTTTGGCTCACGGCTTGAAACAGAATCAGGGCGAAGAGTGTGCTCTCGAGCATGTGCGCCTGGGACTGTCATCAGGCTTGAGAGCTGCCGGCTTTGTTCTCTGTCCCACTGCGCTACCTGCGCCGCCCCCCCGCCCAGCCAGCCAGGCAGGAGGCAGAGGAGCCGGGCCATCCCCCGAGCCTGGCTTCTGAGACTGGACTTGGGGAGAGCAGAGAAAACGCACGGAGGCCCGTGTACGAGGGGAAGAGCAAGGCTCCTGGCTTTTTTCCAGCCCGAATCTGGGGCTGTGTGTCAGTCTTGGCTTCTAACGGAGGCACTTCCCTTGCAGCAGCAACGAGCTGGTTCCTCTGGGAAACCCAGGCTGCAAGCCCTCCGGCTGCGAGTGGGAGGCTCCGAGCTCTGTCAGGTGCAAAGCAAGAAGTGGGGCCTCTCCCCTGCCAGGCTCGGTTGCCTTCCCCCTAAATGCTGTTCCTCATCAAGGAATTGACCCTGAGCTCCTTTTCCTCTAAGAACGGTCATGAGCGACCCAAGCATAGTGACTGTGGCCCGTGTGTGGAGCAGCCAGGGGCCGGCGAGGAGCTCAGGGCGTCACTGTGCTGCATCTTGCCGGTGACCTTGAGAAGCAGCCAGTGTCCGCTCTGCAGATGTAGAACCTGAGGTGTGAGGAGGCGAGGCTGGGTGCCAATGTCGTCCCCTCACCCTCTCTCGGGGCACAGCGCCACACCTCCCTGGTGGAAACACGAGGGGTGTTCTTGGCTGCCCCCTCCATGTCCTGGGCAGCAGTCACATTCGCCTCTCGTGCCGGCCAGCCTGAGCCACCCACCCCACCCGGGACCCGAGATGGCTTCAGGTGCCTGTGACCCCCTCAATGCCTGTGACACCGTCAGCCTCCCACACTGCCTTTAAGGAAGGTGACGCTCGCTGTCAAGCAGCACACGACAGCTCTTAGCTGCCTCCCACGTCTCCCTGCGCTGCTTCCACCACGGACGGGGCACCGACTTCTTGCTTCCTCTCTTGGGCTCTTAGCCACTGAACTTGTCATGCCCTCCCCGTGTTCCCGCCTAAGAGACCCTCCCTCCCCCCGACCTCATCTCTCCTGTGCTCCCCTATCGTCTTCAATTTTCTCTCTCCACCCCTGCACGGCAGATTGTGTTTTCCAAAAACTGGCACGGAAATGTTTCTAGTCCACATGCCCGAGCGGCACTTTGACCCTCGTCACCAACAGGTGCTTCATTTCCCCTCCTCTTGAACCAGTGGGACTTTGCCACCATCTTAAGGAATAGAATATAGTAGAAGGGAACTATGATTGCCAAGGCTAAGTCATAAGACGTGATAGGGCTTCGTCCTGGCCCTCTCTCACGGGGCCCAGCCGCCATGCTGTAAGGAAGCTTAAGCAGCCGTTTGGAGAGGCCATTTCAGGTGCTCCAGCCAGCAGCCCCGACTTAGGTCTCAGCCGACATGAGATGCCCAGTCACAAGACACGTGGGTGAGCAAGCTTCCGACGACTCTAGATCCTAGCCTTTGAGCTGCTCTACACGATGCCAAATGGAGTAGATGAGCCGCCTCACGGAACCCACACAACTTGCAGACCTATAAGCAAGACAGATGTTATTTGAAGCCGCTCTGCTCTGGGGTGGTTTGTTCTGCAGCCGTAGTAACTGGAACACCCCCAAAGGGCTTTCAATCCCCCAAATTAGTAATAATCGACACAGCCTTTTTCTGATTCTTTTCCTTCACACCATTCCTGCTTCCGGCTTATGCTGAGCGCATGTCTTATAGGATGAAGTCCGTAAGGCCACAGGGAACATGACCCTGTGTGTTACAGGTTTAAAAGATACTCCCCTGATCCAGTTTTGAGACCCTAACTAGCGGCTGGTTAGTTCTTCTTACTGATTAGCTAAGTCCACCTTCGATCTTATCAGGCTTTTACACCTGGCCCAGCACACACACGGGCTTGCCCCACAGCTGCCCTAATTTCCAGGGGGCCAGGTCCCAAACAGCCAAGGATAGACTCTACGCCCCAGAAATCGTTCACGCTGGCTCATCCTTCCCGCCCCGTCCCTCAGAAGCTACGTACCGGCTCTTACCCCCAGTTCTCTCTTCTCCTTTGGGCTCCTGACCAGACCCAGTGCTTCTCTGAGTGGCCGTGCACGGTGTGCTGGGTTCTCCCAGGGAGCCGCGAGTCACAGAATCATAAAAGTCTTTCAACTTTCTCTCTCTGGTCTCACCATACATCACCCAGGGTAATATTTAAAACACCTGGACAGCAGCCCGATTGGTTAGAAGTTGTTGTGTAACAAAGCACCTGGACAACCATTTAGAACAGTGATCTTTCCTTATGATCGCTCCCAGGTCACGAGGCTGGGCCGGGCTCATCTTAGCGAGGCTTGCTCATGGGTCTGGGGGTCACCAGGGGGCTCTGTTCCAGGCTCAGCATGGCTAAGCGATCTCATCTGGAATAGCTCCTGGGACCGGTGGGTGAGCCTGGGCTTGTCCTTTTCATGAAGAGAGCAGAAGCTCAGGGAGCAAACTGAAATGCAGTCTCTCGAAGCCCAGGCTTAGAGCTTACATCCATTCCTTCAATCCCATTGTATTGGCCAAAGCAAGTCACATGGCTGTCAGGAGTGGGAAATTGTGTCCCTCCCCTAGTAAGAGACTCCTCAACGAGCTACCTAAGAAAGGCAAAAGGCATGGATACAAGGAGCAGTGAGGAACTGGGGTTATGAATGAGAATCTACCATTTCCTCCAAATGCGGCTACATCTCAAGTTAGATTGGTCTTCATAAAGCTATCTTTTATTCGTTGTCATTAACCTAAAAACAGCTATTTTGGATGGTATATTTTGAAATTAGTTATTTTCAACTGAACTTTTACCTATAAACACAATAATTATGCACACAAGGTAAAACATTAAAATTACCCAAGGATATACTATGAATGTTAAATTTTCTTTCCTCCTGACTTCTTAGTTTTTATTCCAACATGATTGCCCTTTTTCTTTTTCTCTTACTAACATACCTTATGTGTATTAGTACATAATAACATCTCTCTCTCTCTTTTTTACAGTTACAACATATATAGCTTAACAAGTCTCATATTGATGGATGTTTAGATTGTTTCCATCTCTTACCATCATAGACAACGATATGGTGCCCACTTATCTCTGCATACGTACGAGAGCATGTCTGCTGTGGGATAGATTTTCTTAGAAATGGAGCTGGCAGGTTAAAGTGTGTGTGCATTTGAGATTTTGGTAGATTTTGCTAAATTGTCATAAGCTGATGATTAATTTAATCTTCATTTCACAATGTCTGAGAAATGTATTTTCCTATATCCTTACCAAAGTGTTACTACACTTATTGACCTTTGTCAATGGAATAGTTATATCCTGGAATCTGAGTTTTAATATTCATTCCTCATATTATTAGTGCATTTATGAGAATCTTTTCAAGACATTTAAAACCCATTTGTGTTTACTTTTCTTGGAAGTGTGGTATTCATACTGTAATAATTTTGTATGGTGACATTTGGTAACTATAGCTATTGGGGTGAGCATTGTGTAACGTATATAATTGCTAAATCAAGACCTTATACACCTGAAACTAATATAACATTATGTGTCAACTATACTTCAAATAAAAACAGAGATGGAGTAACAGGGACTGGACTTAGCTTTCTGCTTTAACAACCACAAAACAAAATAGAGAACAATAAAGGACATGATGGCATCTGACCATCAGGAGTGTGATTCTTGAGATATAGGAAACAAATCGGGTGAGCCCTATGATGGCAGAGTTTACTGCCCAGAGGCCATTCCCAGGACTGATGCATGGAGAGAGGAGCCAGGCAGAGACCATAGTCTCCCAAACTGGGACAGAGTGGGGAGTCTGGGAGGGAGTGGGGAGTCCGGGAGGGAGTGGGGAGTCTGGGACGGAGTGGGGAGTCCGGGATGGANAGGGGCTAGAAATCTCAGGGCACAGTGCCAGTGAGAGGTGAGTTGCACAAAGAGAGAACTGCAGACATATGCAGAGGGTGCTAGTCAAGTACCTAGCCTAGTACTGCATGTGAGAAACCACCAGGGGCAGAGGAAGAATTATTCAAAAGGATTAGAGGGGGAGGCTTTGCCGAGGATCCCCCCTNNNNCCTGCAGCGACGACCACAGTCCCTTCAGGAGCTGGAGGCTTTGCAGCAGCGCCTGGGGCGCAACGGTGCCCTCCAGAGGAGGCTGTCGGCTAAGGGACGACCCCCTCGGCCATGCTGGGGCGGTGGCTGCTCGAGGATCGAACAGAGCATGCTGAATCAGCAGGACTGGCCGGTGGTGCAGCAAGCATCATGAGTAAGCGCAGGGAGGTCTGTCCCTTATCACACGTGTAAGGGGAAAAAGGGCTACCTCAAGAAACAAGCCAAAGTACACATGGTGGAGAGTCCCAAATACCACTACGAGTAGGAAAATAAAATAACCAAGGTCTCAACAAGAGAGACCAAGAGATACCATTCAAAGAACACTTTCTGAATGGACAGGCCCTGGACAGTCAAAGCCTTCTTTGGTACAGCAGCACTTATAGGTGCAGAGTGCATAACAAGCTTTTAAAACTAACAAAAGATAAAAAGCTAACCAAAATGACAAAACGAAAGAGCTCTCCTCCAAAGAAATTTCAGGAAGAATTGACGGCTAAAGAACTGCTCCAAACAGATATAAGCAAAATAACTGAACAAGAATTTAGAACAATAGTCATCAAATTAATCCCTGGGCTTGAAAAAGGCATGGAAGACATCAGAGAAACTATTGCTACAAAGACTATGGAGCTTAAAAATAGTTGTGATGAAATAAAAAATGCTATAAATGAGATGCAAAATAAAATGGAGGCGTCCAATGCACGGATTGAAGAGGCAGAAATGAGAATAAGTGATTTAGAAGACACCATTATAGAAAAAGAGGACACTGAGAAAAAGAGAGATGAACTGATACAGGAACACAAAAGGAGAGTTCAAGAGCTCGGCAATATAATCAAACGAATAATATCCGTATCATAGGAATTCCAGAAGAGGAAGAGAGAGGGAAAGGCGCTGAAGGAGTCTTTGAACAAATTATAGCAGAGAACTTCCCCAATCTGGGGAAGGACACAGATGTTGAAATTCAAGAAGCACAGAGAACTCCCCTCAGAAGTAACTTGAATCGATCTTCTGCACGACATATCATAGTGAAACTGGCAAAATATAAGGACAAAGAGAGAATTCTGAAAGCAGCTAGGGAGAAAAGGGCCCTAACATACAAAGGGAAACCTATCAGAGTGGTGACAGACCTATCTACTGAAACTTGGCAGGCCAGAAAGGAATGGCAGGAGATCTTCAATGTGATGAACAGAAAAAATATGCAGCCAAGAATCCTCTATCCAGCAAGCCTGTCATTCAAAATAGAAGGAGAGATAAAAACCTTTCCAAATAAACAGAAATTGAAAGAATTTGTCACCACGAAGCCAGCCCTACAAGAAATCCTGAGGGGGACTCTCTGAGGGAAATGTTTAAGGAACGCAAGATACCAGAGACACCACCACAATCATAAATCCCACAAAGGACACGATGACTCTAAATCCATATTGTTCAATAATAACACTGAATATAAATGGACTAAAAGCCCCAATAAAAAGACATAGGGTAGCGGAATGGATAAAAAAACAAAATCCATCTATTTGCTGTCTACAGGAAACTCACTTGAGACTGGAGGACACCTTCAGATGAAAGTAAAGGGATGGAGAAATATCTATCATGCTACTGGAAGTCCAAAAAAAGCTGGAGTAGCTATACTTATCTCAGACAAACTAGACTTTAAAGTAAAGACAGTAACAAGGGATGAAGAAGGGCATTATATAATAATTACAGGGTTTATCCATCAGGAAGAGCTAACAATTATAAATGTCTATGCACCAAATATGGGAGCACCTAAATACACAAAACAATTAATCATAAATAGAAAGACTCTTATCGATAAGAACGTGCTAATAGCAGGGGCCTTTAATACTCCACTTATAGCAATGGATAGATCAACTAGACAGAAAATCAATAAAGACACAATGGACTTAAATGACACATTGTACCAGATGGATTTGACAGATATATTTGGAACTCTACATCCTGAGGCTATGGAATTCACTTTCTTCTCAAGTGTGCATGGCACATTCTCCAAAATAGATCACATACTGGGACATAAAGCAGCCCTCAATAAATATAAAAGAATTGAGATCATACCATGCACACTTTCAGATCACAATGCTATGAAACTTGAAATCAATCACAGGAAGAAGTCTGGAAAACCTTCAAAAACATGGAGGTTAAAGAACACCCTGCTAAAGAATGAATGGGCCAATCAGGCAATTAGAGAAGAAAATTTAAAAATATATGGAAACAAATGAAAGTGAAAATACAACAATCCAAACTCTCTGGGATGCGGCAAAGGCAGTACTAAGAGGAAAGTACATTGCACTCCAGGCCTATTTTCAAGAAATCAGAAAAAGCACAAGCGCAAAATCTAACAGTTCACCTAAAGCAACTAGAGGAAAAGCAACAAGAGCACCCCAAACCCAGTAGAAGAAGAGAAATAATAACAATCAGGGCAGAAATAAACAATATAGAAACTAAAGAAACAGTTGAACAGATCAATGAAACCAAGAGTTGATTTTTGAAAAAATAAACAAAATTGACAAACCTCTAGCCAGGCTTCTCAAAAAGAAAAGAGAGAGCACTCAAACAGACAAACTCATGGATGAAAATGGACTGATTACAACCAACCCCTCAGGAATACAAGCAGTTATCAGGGAATGCTATGAAAAACTATATGCCAACAAACTGGACAACTTAGAAGAAATGGGCAGATTCCTAAACACACACTCACTACCAAAATTTACACCGGAAGAGATAGAAAAGCTAAACAGACCCATAACTACTGAGGAAATCAAATCAGTTATCAAAAATCTCCCAACAAAGAAGAGCCCTGGGCCAGATGGCTTCCCTGGGGAATTCTACCAGACATTTAAAACAGAATTAATACCTATTCTTCTCAAACTATTCCAAAANTTGATGAATACGGATGCAAAAATCCTCAACAAGATACTTGCAAGTCGAATTCAACAGCACATAATAAGAATTATCCACCATGATCGACTGGGATTCATTCCTGGGTTACAGGGCTGGTTCAATATTCGCAAATCAATCAGTGTGATACCTCACATCAACAAAAGAAAATATAAAGGTCATATGATCCTGTTAATAGATGCAGAAAAAGCATTTGACAACATACAGCATCCCTTCTTAATAAAGACCCTCAAGAAAGTTGAGATAGAAGGAACTTACTTAAACATCATCAAAGCCATCTATGAGAAGCCTTCAGCTAACATCATCCTCAATGGGGAAAAACTGAGAGCTTTCCCCCTGAGATCAGGAACACGACAGGGATGTCCACTCTCACCACTGCTGTTTAACATAGTGCGGGAAGTCCTAGCATCAGCCATCAGACAACAAAAGGAAATACAGGGCATCAGAACTGGCAAAGAGGAAGTCAAACTTTCACTTTTCGCAGACGACATGATACTCTACATAGAAAACCTGACAGACTCCACCAGAAGCCTACGAGAACTGATCCAAGAATTCAGTAAAGTTGCAGGGTACAAAATCAATGTACAGAATTCGGTTGCATTTAATACACCGACAATGAAGCAACAGAAAGAGAAAGATTAAAGAGAAAGAGAAATCAAGAAACTGATCCCATTCACAATTGCACAAAAAACCATAAAATACCTAGGAATAAGCCTAAGCAAGGACACAAGAGATCTGTATGATGAAAACTATAGAAAACTTATGAAGGAAATTGAAGAAGACACAAAGAAATGGAAAAACATTCCATGCTCATGGATAGGAAGAATAAATATAGTTAAGATGTCATTACTACCTAAAGCACTCTACACATTCAATGCAATTCCAATCAAAATTGCACCAGCATACTTCTCAAAACTAGAACAAACTATCCAAAAATTTGTATGGAACCACAAAAGACCCCGAATAGCCAAAGTAATACTGAAAAATAAAACCAAAACGGGAGGTATCACCATCCCAGACTTTAGCCTCTACTACAAAGCTGTCATCATCAAGACAGTATGGTATTGGCACAAAAACAGACACATAGACCAATGGAACAGAATTGAGAACTCAGAAGTGGACCCAAAAGTATACAGCCAACTGATCTTTGACAAAGCAGGAAAGAATATCCAATGGAAAAAAGACAGCCTCTTTAACAGATGGTGCTGGGAGAACTGGACAGCAACATGCAGAAGAATGAAACCAGATCACTTTCTCACACCATGCACAAAAATAAACTCAAAATGGATAAAGGACCTGAACAGGAGACAGGAAACCATTGTTTACATATTATATAACTATAGAAAACATAAACTAGGAAACTGACACTTGATTTTCCATTCATCAGTTGATAGGTATCTAATTGTCCCCACCTTTTGGCTGTTGTGAATAAAACTGCTGTGAGCATACAAAAAAAAAAAAATGGATTAGAGGGGATGGTGGTGTGTGAAGCTCACTCAGGGCCTGTTCTCAGAAACCAGAGTAGAATATCTCGTAACTCACAAGGCGTCCCGGAAGTCCTAAGAAAGGTCTTGCCTCGGAAGTGAGAAGCACTGACCCTACACTAGATGGCTGTGCAGGCCACCGAACGAAACTTAGAAGCAAAACATGAAAGGATCAGACTGCGCCCAAGTTACTTAACTGTGTCCTTGGAGGTTGAGGACCGTAGCCTTTAGTTGCCGCCGGCATTCTCGGCCAGGAGCCCCTGAGAGGTCCACCTTCCCTAGCGCCTCGGCCACTTTCTGTCAAGCTTTCTGCTTCACTCACCTTCGAGAATTTCTCACAAAGACAAGGTATCTTGTTTACTTGTTTTCTTCTTCACTGTCTGTCTTCTCCCCACAGAACGGAAATTCTTTGAGAGTTGGAATTATCTGCTTTATTCACTTCTTTAAAAAAGTTTTTAAATGTTTATTTAGTTTTGAAGGAGTGAGAGAGACAGAGTGTGAGCGGGGGGAGGGGCCGAGAGAGAAGGAGATGGAATCTGAAGTGGGCTCCAGGCTCTGAGCTGTTAGCACAGAGCCCAACTCGGGGCTTGAACCCACGAACCGTGAGATCGTGACTTGAGCCGAAGTCGGATGCCCAACCGACTGAGCCCCCGGGTGCTCCTGCTGTATTCACTTCTACATTTTCAGCCCCTAGCAGTGTCTATCATAGGGCCCCTATACATACTTCTTGAACAAATGAATGATTGGAGGTGCAGGGGTGTGGTGATGAGCTTCCTAGAGCCTGTCTAAATTTCCCTCCATCCTTTCCCAACGGTGGGGAGAGGCTAGGTTGTCAAGGTTACAAAATGAGAGACCTTGGGGCGCCTGGGTGGCTTAGTCGGTTAAGCGTCCGACTTTCGCTTAGGTCATGATCTCGCGGTTCGTGGGTTCGGGCCCCGCGTCGGGCTCTGTGCTGACTGCCAGCTCAGAGCCTGGAGCCTGTTTCAGAGTCTGTGTCTCCCTCTCTCTCTGACCCTCCCCTGCTCACGCTGTCTCTCTCTCTCTCTCCTAGAAATAAATTTAAAAAAATATTAAAAAAAAACAAAACAAAAAACAAAACAAAACAAAATGAGAGACCTTATGAAAGAAGAAGAGGAGGTAGGGCGGGGGAGTGCATCCCAGATCAGCCCAGGTCTGGGCTGGCAGGATGTGAGGACCTAAGTGTGGCAGGTGACATTTGCAGCAAACGGATCTGTGTCAGCTGCTCTGAGAGCTTACTTTTCTAAAATCCCCGGTTACGCTTGGCAGAAGCCTTCCGTGGCATTAGGTTGAGTCCAGATCCCCGTGGTTCTTCTCTACGTTTTTCCTGAACAAGTTCCCACAGAGAATTTAGTGCTGACTATCGGCATGCTGGCCCTCCAAGCCCACTGGACTGGAACCCTCCAGACAAGTCTGCGGGCATTTCAGGTGGCAGGTCTATCACAGCTAACCTGGGTGTGGCCCTAAATTTTAGCCCGATTTCTCATGATCTCAACTAGGCAGTACCGGGCATGGCAGCTGCGTTATATTTGAAGTGTCTGCAAGGCTCTTATTGAACAGAGCCTTCTAGGCAGGCAGCCCACTCAGTTCCTCACTTTCGGGAGAGAGAAGAGGAGCATCTTTCCACCAGCCTACAGGGACTCAAGGCTCTTTTACAAGCTCTGCTTCTCCCAGGGGCTGAGGTAGATGCTGCTTGCTCTGTGCCACCTGTATACTGTATACAGTCCCACCGGTATAGATTGCTTCCAGGCTGTCCCAGTTGGTCAAGCCCAATGCTGCTCCTAACAGGAAAAACTCAGATGGCATTGCTGCTGTACAAAAAGTGATTCAGTCTTATCTTCTTCCGTAGACCAAGCGTTAGGACCCTGTGCCTTCATGCAAAACAAGGCCAAGGTCGTGTAACCTTGGCTGCAAGACTGGTCTAGGCATGTTCCAAGCAGAAGGCGGCGATTTCAGAAGTAGGCAAGACATCTTGAAATCTTGAATTGATGCCCATTCATGCACAATTAACTCCCCAAATTCCTTAAGCTTATCCCTTTTAATTTTAATACAGGAGCTTATCCCTTTATATTATTTGGGAGTCTCTTTCCCAAATGCCCTGGCTATTCCTTTTTGAGCTCTTTCACGTTCCGTACACCAAGCCTCCATAACACTATCTCAGCACAGAACTCCCCCAAATATCCAGTAAAGCGTGGTGTCCGTGGGAACAGCAGTTAGGGGAGCATGAGCAGTGAGCAAGTGGGTCAGTAAAAGCCAGTTGAGAGGCACACATTAGGTACCTGCCTTGTTTGGCTGTAGTCATGGCAACCGTTTATAAGGCACTGCAGATAAATCCCCAGAGCTCCTGGGAGGAGCTTTGCCAATTAGGGAAGACGGTTTCTGGTCTAGCACCCATGCTCACCTCCACGGGATGGGGGAAGGAGAGCGAGCCCGCTTTACTGAGAGTCGAACAATGCCCGAGAGACATCGCTAAGGGAACGTCATTGCTCTGCCCAAATACTTGCCACATCAGAGTGATGATTCCAAGAGGGGCTGAGGTTTTGGCACCCATTGTCCTTTGGGTCAGATAACATTTACTGTACACTTGCGAACACTTCAACTCACCTTCCTTTCTGGAGTTTTGCTCACTCTCGCCTTGGTTCTTATTCCTCTTGGGAAGACTACATCCTCTCCAAAGTCTGGGTTTGAGCACTCGTGTGTGCCCATAAAACCTGTTGTTACTGCCTTTTTGCTTGTCTGTAACCCCAGCTGGCTTGCTGACTTCTATAGATGGGGCATTCATGGCTATTCTGTTCACTCTTGTATCCACGGGGCAGAGCAGTGACATAGAATATATTCACACATAGTGAATGTTTATTGTATGAATGAATCCGTATAATTGAAGCAGACACTCAATTTAGCCAAACCACTGAACACAGAGGTGGCCTCTGAGAGACGTCTTGTTCCTTTTTTACCCCTTTTGTAAATCAGCACTCTGGGATTTTTTTCCCCTAGACTTTCTCACTCTGGCTTTATTTTTAACATTTTTTCATTTTGAACAATTTCAAACTTCTAGAAAAGTTGTAACGGGGCCCAGGTCAGTCTGCCCCCAAATAGCCAAAATGGTGTATAGATTCTTTTTAATTAAAGTGACTTAAGAAACAGTGGATTTGGGAAGGACACTCAGACCCTCTTTTTTCTCCCTGGAAGCAGGAGATAAGTCTCCCACGTGGACAGGAGCCTCCCAGTACCAGGAGGAAAGGAGGCACCTTTATTGCTAGAGATGGGGAATTCAAGGCCAAAAATGCATGAAATGCAACTTGTCACTTCTTTTTTTTTAAGGTTTATTCATTTTTTAGAGACATAGAGAGACACAGTGTGAGTGGGGGAGGGTCAGAGAGAGAGGGAGACACAGAGTCCGAAGCAGCCTCCAGTCTCCGAGCTTGCTGTCAGCACAGAGCCTGATCCGGACCTTGAACCCCCAGACTGTGAGATCATGACCTGAGCTGAAGTGGGATCCTTACCGACTGAGCCCCCCAGGCGCCCCACAACTTGTCACTTCTTTACTAATTTAGTACCCCAACGGCAACCTTCTTTGTCTTGTCAATTCTTCACAAATTTATTGTGTCTTTGTCTAAAAAGCATCAAGGCTCCCTGCTTGGTCGCTTCTTCCGGTTGCGGTATGAGACCTCCATACGAATGGCTTAATTTTTTTTTTTTTGTCTTCCTGTTGATGTGTCTTGGTCCATTTAATTAGTAGACCAGCCAAAAGAACCAAGAAGGGTAGGGAGAAACTTCCCTTCCCCCACTGTTTGGGCCCAGTTGGCAGGATCTGCTTGCTCCTGGGACTGCTGTAGATGAAGAGACCTGAGACCCCGGACGTGAAGCCGGCAGAAGGTGAGAATTCCTGCTACGTCAGCCCCCTGGATCTCTGTCTTCAGCGTGTGGTGGCCCCAAAGGTACACGAGTCTTTATCCAAAGGTAGATGAGCAGGAGAAAGTATTTGTGGAACTAGTTCCTCGGGTGTGGTGACTCTGCTAAAGGTTTGCTACAAGCACTCTCGGTTTTTACGGATCCCTTATCTTCCAGGGATGGCTGCTGTATTTCTTGGTCTCTGTCTGTTGTGCCATTAGTCATAAGGGGAAAAAAACCCAAGGTCCAGGGCACAGGCAGAGGATGTATCAGCCCGCTGTTCAAGCTGGTCTACAGACTGGTGAGTTCAAGGTTCTCAGCCTGGCGTCTGATCAGACAAGCTTTGCGGTGGGGCCTCTGCGTAAGAGCTGGATGGGGTTCTTCCTTTTGTCTGGTTCTGTGTCCTGAGAGTTCATCTTTGTGACCAGTGAGAATATTCTCTTCGGCCTCTGCCATTCAGAAGGCATACCTACCAGCGTGCATTGGTGACCTGTCACATAAACCCTCCGTGTGTGGCTGCGCCAGCGCTCAGGAGACTTTGTCGTCAGAGGTCCCAGCGCATAAGGGAAGCTTGTTCGTCCCAACCTTTGTAATCCTGTTAGTGCCGGCGATTCTCCTTCGCGTAGCGTGTGCCGGGGGCTCCGGTTAGCGGGCCCGCGACTGAAGACATCTCATGCTCCCAAGAGAGGCTGGAGACACCGCTTTCCCTGCATGGTTCTTACCACCTGTGACAACGAAGCCCTTTGCTATTTTTAGGCTGATTCTGGGAGTAAACTTTCTGCATCTTGGAAGGGCTCTATCTTTTGTACCCTCTTTGGGGACAGCTCTCATGTCCCTGGTTCAGCCATAAAAGGGCCTGAGGTACTGTGGACGGTTTTTAGATGCAGGAACCCCGTCCTTCTGTGAGAAGGGTGAAGTTATTTAAATAAGGTCACAATCGGGGGCACTGAATTGAGGCCCTTGCTGAGGATAATGAAAATGGAATCCGATAGGGAAAAGGCTGAGTGAGGAAGCTGGGAACATCCACGGGGACCATTCCTCTGGGGAAGGCCAGAAACCCTCTGTGAGCTCCCAGGGTGAAATCTGAAAGCAGTGGAGGGTAGGGAGGGTTGGAGGAAAGAGGCAGGCCAGCCACTCCAGGCTGGTAGCTGGCAGGTTTAACAAGGAAGGGAGTTGACACACAAGGCCTGTCTTCGGCCACTCGAGACGAGTGTATCCCTACTCCAGCTGCCTATAAAGAGGCCTCCACTGGGCTCGGTCCCATGCACCGTGCAGTTGCTTGCCACACCACATCGCTCCCTCAAGGCTGTGTGCGTGGGGCAACCTCTGGGAGCGGCAAAGGCAAACGCAACCCACATTCCAAGGATGGGGAGGCGGTAAGGAGTCGCTGAGCATCTGGGCCCAACCGGTGGCTGCATCTTTTTAATGACCTGCCCCAACGTGCTGCTCTGTTACTCCTTCAAGTTCCCACTACTCTGAGATTGTCCCAACCATTTGGCACAGAAAATTGTATGTGTATGCTGTGATGGAGTGGTTTGGTCTGGGTAGGAGCCAGCAGTTCCGGATGGCTCAAGGATGGAGAGACACGCCCTAATTGTGGGATTCTAGAAGCAATGGGACCGGGGGAGTGAGAAGGCTCCCCTGTCACCTTCCCCCAGCCACGGGCAAACTCTTGAGATTTCAAGGGGGAGTTTCCAGTAATTATTAGGGACAGTGGAAGGGACCAGGAGCTGGTGGTATTAGCAGAGAAGACACCTATGTGTGGGAGACAGTGTGTCCGAGCCTCTTGACTGCCTTCATAGAGGGGAGGGACTCTGGTGGGCGTCCCCTGCCACTTGGCGTCACATGTACAATCAATAGCCTACCTACATAAAACTGCGATGGTCACTGTAAAAATAGGCATCAAAACTGGAAAAGAACTTCAATGTTTTTAAAAAAAATTTTTTTTAAACAAAGGAGAGAGAGAATACCAAGCAGGTTCCATGCTGTCAGTGCAGAGCCTGACACAGGGCTTGATCCTATGAGCATGAGATCGTGACCTGAGCCCAAATCAGGAGCCAGACGTTCGACCTACTGAGCCCTCCAGGCACCCCCAAACTGGAAAAGGACCTCAGCGATTTACTCCTCCTACCGTTCGTTCCGTCCACTCGTCCTCCCCTCCCCTCCCCACTTTACGGCAGAGGAACTGAGGTCAGAGAAGGACTGGACACCAGTTGTGGTAAATTGTATCTTTCCCGATTGTTAACTCCTGCTCTTCACTGGGTTTATCATTTGGGGGCCTCTCCCTGTTGCTCTCGCCTGCAGATGGATGACGTTTCTGCCAGTGACCTCAGAGTTGGCCATTTTGACTTTGTTCTGGCCAATGTGCTGTGCCATTTCCCACGTGTAAACATAAACTCTAAAGGCATCAGAGTTTCCACCATCGCCCTTGCCTCTGCCATGAGAGTGGTGGGCCCCAGGGAAGGTCTGTGCTCTCAGCCTGGATCCCAGAATGAAGAAGGTGTATGGAGCAGCCCTGCTGCTGACATGGCCCACATGTAACATGAACAAGTAATAGTCCTTTGCTGCTGTAAGCCACGGAGATCTTTAGGTGGTTGTCGTTGGTGTTTTTCACAGCATAACGTAACCAGAGTTGACTGGTATAGGCATGATATGTTGTGTATTTAGGGGGTGATCAGATCAAGAGGAACCTGATGTAAAGACTATCCTGGATGAGCTTTTGCTGCATAACAAACTATCCCAAAACTTTATAGCTCACAACAACAATCCTGAATTTAGTTCACGGTTGTTTGGATCTGCAGTTAGGATTGAGGTCAGGTAAGTGATGGCATCCAGCTGGTGGGTTAGCCGAGGTTGGCTGGTCTAAGATGGCCTCATTCACTTGTCTGGTGTTTGGCTGGCTGCTAGTTAAGGCAGGGGTAACTGGGTTATTTATCTCACCATCTAGTAAATGAGCCTTGGCTCATTTACATAGTAGTCTCAAGGCTCTAATCCAACAGAACAGAAGAATCTAATCTAATCCAGCAGAAACAGGGCAAGTCCCAGTGGTCAAGTCCTCTTGAAGCCTCTGCCTGTCTCATGTTTGCTAATGTCCCATGGCCAAGCCCAGATTCAGTGGGTGAAGAGATGAACGTGCCCTTTTATGGGAGCATCTGTGGATCTGCAATATCCCTTTGCAAGGCTGAAGACATGAGGAGGGGCAAGAATTAATGGCTATTTTTATAATCTGCAATAATGAGATCCTGGACTGTGAGCCCGGTGCTGTGGTTAAAAAGAGTTTCTGGCATATTTTCCTTGGACGAATGACGACTGGATTCAGCTTGTGTAAGGCAAAGAAGAAAATATTTGTGACCAAGAGGGAAAATGTATTGAATGTATTATCAGTCTTGATTATTGGCTGTCCTTCCTTATGAGAGGACATTTATCTTCGATGGTTGCCATGTGACTTGCAGTCTCCTCTATGGAGGAGGAAAAGATGCTCTGATCCCAAGGATATCAGGCTCAACCAAATGACTTCCTCTGGCCAAGGAAATGTAAATGGAACCGATGTGTGCTGCTGGCCATGGAAACTTTGGGAGCCATTGTGTTATCTTGACAATGTTCTCTTTTCTCTGCCATGACAGGGTTTGCTTTGCCAGCCATGGATCCTGTTATGAAAACAGGAAAAGTCAAAGCTGAGCTGCAGAAGATATGCCAGAGATGTGATACATAAACCACTGATAAAAGCCACAGAGTATTATTTGTTGCCACAGTGTGTCCTAGTAAAAACTGATCTACTAGGGACTCCTGGGCCCCAGGTTAGATTTCTAATGAATTGTTGCTGACGGGAGCCTGGAAGCTCCTTGCCTCAGCATATTGGAGAAAGTGGTATAGATGGAACTCCACTCGGGCCCCATGCAAGGATTCTGACCTACCATCTTCAAGGTCTTATGGAGAGGAGCATAGCTACTCTTGTACCCTTGAGCAAAGAACAGTCTTCTATTAGGGAAGGTTGTCTTCTTTGACCAAGTGTACAGCTTTGGGAAGGTCATGGCAGAGTGGTGAGGAAGGAAGGGGACACTCACCTAGGCAGCCAGATCAGCCAAATCAACTCTGACAATCAATGGGCTGACGGATGTTGCAACCAGCTCGACTTCACCTTCCCCACATGGTACCTTGGAAGGGTCATGTTCGATTCACACGTAAGCTCTAGTTAGACTTGGAGCCAGGTCTGAGAGAGCTGGGGATAAGCAGAATGGATTTCAAAAGGTTTCATCAGAAAAGGATAAGCCTGGGAAAACAATTGGTACGGAAGGGTCTAAGACAGAGAGTTTGCTGAGCACAGATCATCTTGAGTGCGGCAATTAAGCCATTGGTGTGGGCATATAGGGTCAAATTTAAGTCTTCAGTCACTGATACCTCTAGGCTTTCAAGCTTGTGGCAAAAGACAAAAGATCTGTCTTCGACTGTGGTGACTTTAAGGGTCCTCATCATCCTTTCTAATAATTTGGTTAAAATTGTCCCACTGCTGCTGCTTATCGCTGCTACTACCTAGCTACAATGGCGATCAGATTATTTACTACTGACTGAGCACTTCCTAAGCACCAGGGACGGCGTTCACTGCTTTATGTATCTAACCCTATTCAATTCTCACAGCTGATAGATGGATAGTTGTTTAAGAAACAAAACATTCTTGCTAAAATTGGACAATGCCGAGACGAATGCAGGAGTGCAAAGGTCTGGCCTGGTTCGGAGGAGAGTGGGCAGAGTTTGGCCCCTCGGAGATGTTTTGTCAGAGTCTCCCTAGGAGTGGGAAAACGGCCTCTGAGAAGGTAACTGATTTGCCCCCGTTGACGGAGCTCTAAGCGGTCTGGCTGAGGTTTTGACACAGAGAGATTATCTCGATGCTTTATTCCTAGAGACTGGTTTTCAAATGTTGTTGTTCCTGAGATTCAGTGTGAGGATTGGTGGAACAGGAAGGTCTTAGGTCCCACCAGCAGGAATTTAGATGCAGGAGGTGAATTGCTAACCAGCAACCCTCTCTCGCTCCCAGTGATTCTTAAGCTTCTGACTCTAGAACCATACTTTGGAAAGCACCACCACTCGGAAGTTCCTGCCACCCTGTGTGTGTGTGCGGGGGGGATATCTTGCTGATTTGCTTTCTTATTTCAGGGCTGGTATTNATTCCTGCCACCCTGTGTGTGTGTGTGGGGGGGGGGATATCTTGCTGATTTGCTTTCTTATTTCAGGGCTGGTATTCAGTAGGGGGCCCCCCATAACCCTCAGCCTGTTCAGGCTCCTCTCCTGATGAGGGTCTTACCCTTGTCCCTGATGAATCAGTTCTTGCAAAGAGAGACCACCAACTATGACTTATCTTAGGGAGTCTTTAGGATATAAGGATCCATTTCAGGACAATTCTACAAAACCCATTTTCTTAAAACAAACTCATCAAAAGTCCTAGTCATCAGAAGACAGGCTCATTGGAATTCCACACTAAGGTAGTCTTCAACCAAGTCCAGAACATAGCCTTCTTTAGTTCTATATGGCTACTTGGTTCCTTTAAATTATTAGAATCCCCCTTCTAAAGAGAACTTTCCATGGGACAGGCTGAAAGCTGGCTCCCTCTGGGATCCAGCAGACCCACAGCTGAAAGTGCAGTGGAAGCTGTGGATGGAAGCACTGTCGGCCATTGTTTCACTGAAATGCTCCCATGGCTCGACTACCACTCCCAGCACCTCACGGCATTCTCTTCCGCCAAACAACTCAGCTCTTAGCAATAAACACCTGCTCCCCACCAGACTCTCAACCTTGGTGGCTTACAGCCACTTCAGACTTAACACCTCCAAATCCAAGTGTCATTCCTGCCCCCGGGTGGCCTGCTCTTGTCCTCCAGACCCAGATTGGGTTGCTGGGTTCCCCATCTGCTCCGGCTGAAGGCTCAGGTCCTATCAGGCCTCTTCTTGTGAGACTGGAGACCACTTTCACCCATAGAGCTTAGCAATCAGGACAGAGAACTAGATCACCTGTCCACTCCAGAACATTCTTGCCTGGAAACGAAGGCTTTGGACCCAGTCAATAGCTTCCTCATTTGCGTCAGGGAATTCCCGTAACCCGATTTGTGTAGTTTGTAAAGAGCTCTTTTCTCAGGACCATGCATTGGTCACCAGGGCAAACATTCACTTATCAAGCAACTGTTTACTTATGAACATTACTCTAAGGCGCTCATGGTGCCGTGTCCACTGAGGGTAGCAGAATATGCCACCCAAAGTACGCCACAGTGGTACAAGCATTGTTTCAGCAGGCGGCACGTGGGCAGATGCAGATTCGAGAAAAGCTCTCAAGCTTCCTCCCTTGTGTCTAAAAGCGGGGCAGAAGTTGGTAACAGTGTCCCCTCACCTCTTTACCAGGAAGGACAGAAGTTAACAGCCCAGAGAGGAAACCAAAGTAATCTGCAGAGCAAACCTTACTCATTAGCCCTTATCTGCCATTAGTTTCCCTATATATTTGCCTTCCCACAATTTGCTGCCTTTCATGTTTATTTATTCATTGAGAAAGAGAGGGAGAGAGAGAGAGAGAGAAACGCCCAAGAGTGGGGGATGGGCAGAGAGAGGGGGAGAGAGAATCCCAAGGAGGCTCTGCACTGTCAGCACAGAGCCCTACGCAGAGCTCAATCTCACGAACTGTGAGATCATGACCTGAGCTGAAATCAAGAGTCAGATGCTTAACTGCCTAGTTCCCAGGTGCCTCAGCGTGCTGCCTTTAGAATTGAAAACCCATTTCCTGTCTTGCCACTTCCCTAAAAATGTATTATTCTTTTTTTAAGCCTAAATTCTATTTCTTTGAGCTACTCCTCCCTGGGTATGCTCATCTGTATAAGGGATACATATGCTAATCACCTTCTCTTTGGTTTCTCTCATAGCCCTGTCTTTTGTCAGTCCGATTTACAGGGTCCCGGGGAGAGGCCATGGCTGATAGAAGAGCTGGATTTTTCCCCTTTCTCCCCTACGCCACCAGCCCTAAACTGTAATGTGCTGGGAAAAGAGATTAAAAACAAAATCTTCTCCTGACCCAGAAATCCTCCCCACAAGAACAGTAGAGAGAGAGAGAGAGACCAATTTTAATATTGCATAAGCAGAATGTGGTTGAATAACCAGAACGTGATCCACATCACGGGCGATCTGCTAAGTGGTCACAAGCCAGAATTACACCCGTGTCTATGGGTAGAAGCCGCCACAGTCGTGTTTTCAAGATACATGAGAACTAGTCCTCAAGTAAGGACACTTGACAGGAGCTTTTTATTTTTATTTTATTTTTAATTTTTTTAATGTTTTATTTATTTCTAGGAGAGAGAGAGACAGCATGAGCAGGGGAGGGTCAGAGAGAGAGGGAGTCACAGACTCTGAAACAGGCTCCAGGCTCTGAGCTGGCAGTCAGCACAGAGCCCGACGCGGGGCTCGAACCCACGAACTGCGAGATCATGACCTAAGCGAAAGTCGGACGCTTAACCGACTAAGCAACCCAGGCACCCCAGCGGCTTTTTATTTTTTAATTTACTTATTTTGGGGTGCCTGGGTGGCTCAGTCAGCTGAGCGATCAACTTCAGCTCAGGCCATGATCTTGCAATTCACGAGTTCGAGTCCTGTGTCGGGCTCTGTGCTGACAGCTTGGTGCCTGGAGCTGCTTTGTATTCTGTGTCTCCCTCTCTCTCTGCTCCTACTCTGTTCATGCTCTCTCTCAAAAGTAAATAAATGTTAAAAAATAAAAAAAAGTTTAGGGGCGCCTGGGTGGCTCAGTCGGTTGGGCATCCGACTGTGGCTCAGGTCATGATCTCACGGTTCATGAGTTCGAGCCCCACGTCAGGCTCTGTGCTGACAGCTCAGAGCCTGAAGGCTGCTTCAGATTCTGTGTCTCCCTGTCTCCCTGGCCCTCCCCTGCTCATGCCCTGTCTGTCTCTCTCTCTAACATAAATAAAAATATAAAATTAATAAAGTTTATTTATTTTGAGGGAGAGGATGAGAGAGTGGGGGAGGGGCAGAGAGGGAGGGAGGGAGAGAGAGAGAGAGAGAGAGAGAATCCCAAGCAGGCTCCGCACTTGGCAGCGCAGAGCCTAAGAAGGGGCTCCCACTCTCCAGCTGTGAGACCGTGACCTGAGCTGAAACCAAGAGTCTGGAGACTTAACGGACTGAGCCACCCAGGCTCCCGACGGCATCTTTTGCTACACATGATTGTCCTAAATAGCGTGCTAATTGGGAGACTCCTTGGGCTGGCTTATTGCAGGAGAAACACTTCTCAAATCTCTCTTTCTCTCTTTTTTAATATTTATTTGTTTTTGAAAGAGAAAGAAATGGGGTGAGGAGGGGCAGAGAGAGAGGGGGACCCGAGATCCAAAGAGGCTCTGCACCGACAGCAGAGAGCCTGACACTGGGCTCGAACTCATGAACCCAACTTCCCCAATCTTTATGTTGGGACACTGTTTTGAGAATTAGAGCCAGATGCCCATGGAATTTAGGAATTCAGGCACCACCGGAATTGGAAAGTAGGAGTCCTTTCTCCCTTGATGTGTGCACTTCAAAAAGCTGGCTCTCATGGCCTTGAGGCACCCCTGAGCTGTGAGGCTGAGAAGAGGCTTCTTCAGTCATAGTGAACATATATGCACCTTTGAAAAGGACAGAGAAGTGTCTGACACTTCTCCAAAGAGGACATNAACTGTAAAAAGAAAGAAAGAAAGAAAGAAAAAGACAGAGAGACATTTGAAAGAAAAACAAGGAGAGAGAAGTGTTCTTATTTTCAACAAGGAGAATGAAGCCTCTTGAAAAAAACGGTATTTGTTTTACAAATGTCGCAAACTTGTCTCAGTACTAATTAGCGCCCCTCCCCCAGGCCCTCTCCTAAATCCCTGGACCCCAGACCCCAGCGCTGCAAACACCCGCCCCTGCTCTGCTGGCACCAGCGAGAGTGCACCCAGGCGGCGCCCTCCCCTCCTGCCCCATCCCCTGCGTGGCTTTGCCTACTCGTCAGGGTTCCCGGGCAGGCTTCGCAGGAAGCTGGCATTGCATTCTATGGTCCATCAGTCATCAGGTCCTTTTGAGATCTACCTTCAAAGGGTGTCCAGGGTCTCCTCCTGGTCCCCGGGCGGTGAGGGAGAGGCGGTCCCCGAGCTGCAGAATGTCGCAGCTGAGGACGGATCGTGTGCTCGGGATGATAGGTAGGTTTACAGGCAGTGAAGTAAAAGCATTGAACCAGGTCGGGAAGAGACCCCTAGAAAACATCCTGCAGTTTTCTCAGCCTCAACCTTTGCCCCTTCAGGAGCCACGTTTTCAGACCCAAGTCTCCCGATCCCCTGTAGTCAGCGGTCATTTATTAACACAGGTGCGTCCCGGTTGCCTCGTTTCTGGCCCGGGCGCTTCCCAGGCCCTGTGTTGGTCTCTTGACGTCTGGATGTGCAGGGCCGCTCTGCCCCCGGGCTGCTCAGGCTGAGTCTGCCGGTTACCCCCCTGCCCGCGGAGCTCACCAGAGGCACCCCCTGCACGGGGGAATGACTCTGGGACAGCGTGGCCCTGAGTTCTCTCCAAGGGAGAAGCAGAAGTCCCCTGCGATCCCGGTGATGAAACAATGCAGGTGACGAGGAACTGAGCCTGCAGGCATGTTCTTCTGTAAGCTTTCCAGGCTTTAGTGGAAACTATTGTCTGGGTCTGTGTGTGTGTGTGTGGGGGGGGGGCATTTGCTCTTACTTTTCTTTCTTTAACTCTGCTCTTTTAGGAGTGGTAAATGTGGAAAGGGAAATCTATGGGGGAAACTGATGGAAAATTAGCATTATTTAGTAAGATGTCTTATGCAGATTCAAGTCCATGCTTTCTCTACTGATCATAGTTGGTGATTAAGAATCTAAGACTGATCCTCCTCTTCCTGGTAAGGAAGGAGACACCTTTACAAAGAGAAATTGATGTGACCTTAACAAAGGGAAATTTATATCCTGCCTTTCGGCAGATAAGGGGGAGGGTAGAGAGCTTCCTTTGTGTCTGTTTCCTCTCAATTGCTTTCCACTCACACTAACCCTTATGCCAAAGTGGCGTGTGTTAGGGTGGCATATTCTGATCTCCTTCAATAGTATTTTATTTATTTCCTAGAAGATTATCTAACTGGAGTTTGCTTTGTAAAGAAATGGGATTATCTATTTGAAACACACCATATAGAGAGGTAAACATATCGTGAGAGGACAACTCACTGAATCTCCACCAACTGAGCGCATCCACTTCACCAGCGCCCAGATGGGGAATCTGAGCATGACCAGCAACCACCTGTGCCTCCTTCAAGTCACACCGCCATCTGCCATAACTGCCACGGCCTTGACTTCTAACTTCCTATGTTCGTTTTGCCTGTTTTTATGCCTTGTGTAAATAGAACCAGACAATGCATATCTGGCTTCTTTCGCTCAATTCTGTGTTTGTGAGATCCATCCATGTTGTTGCTTGTGGTTGTGAATCATTCCTTTTCACTGATTGTAGGATACTTCAGTATGTGACTATATCACCATCTGTTACTGATGGGCATCTGGGTGGCCTGTAGTTTGCGGGCCAATGTGAAGAACAATGCTTACAGACATTTTTGAACATACGTACATATTTCTGTAAAGTATACATCCAGGAGCTGAGGGGCTCCAGCAAAGCGTTTGTCCAAAATGATTGAATTGCTGTTGATTTTTCTTTCGGTTTTAAAAATTGTGGTAAAATACGCATAGCATACAATTTACCATCATAACCATTTTAAGTGTGCAGCTCAGTGGTATTAAATACATTCATGACACTGCCCAGCCATCACTACCCTCCATCTCAGAAGTCTTCTCATGTCGTAAAACTGACACTCTGTACCCATTAAATAATGATCGCCCTATTCTGTGCCCCTTATAATTGATTTTTATATCCTAGCTGTGAACTCTTATTTATTCCAATAGTCTATTCTGTTGTAATATCTATGTGCATGAAAATTTTTTAGATCAGAGCCCAGGATCATTTTTGGGTCCCTGTATGATTTGGTGTGTTCGTTATCTGATTTGGATGAGAATTGGGTCACTTCTCAGAGTTGCCCATCAGTCTTTTAATCATGTCTTAATGAATCTTAATTTGTTTGAGGAAATAAATTACACTAAAGGAATCTTTGGCTTAACAGTCTCAAACATGGTATTTCCTTCAAGTTCTCTGCCATTTTTCGATTTTTCATTTTGCTCTCTGTTTTCCTTAGTGCTGCTGTTTACTATGTAATTGATAAAAGAGGCTCATGGGGGAGACCCAGCATTTATTAAATGCCCACTGAGTATGAGGCACTATACAAGGCACATTACCAGTGTATCTGGTATACTGAAAAAGCATAGCTCATATTTTTTCCTGCTAATGTAAAGTTATATAGGAGGGCTTGTTCTTTCTTGTATTGGTCCCTCATAGGTCAAGGAAAGTCTGAAGTCCAGTGTCACCAGTTACATAACAATAAACAAAACCTTCCTTACAAGAAAACTGATATCCAGCCCTTTTTTCTTAGAGGTTTTTTGAAATAACATTTAGGTCTGATAAAATCCCTTGCTTTTTGGTCTACAATTCCAAGAGTTTTGACAAATGTTTTTAGTTGTAAAACCACCACCATCACCATCACCACCAGAGTCAGGATTTGGAATGTTTCTGTCATTCCAGAAAGTTCCCTTGTACCCCTTTGTAGCCAATCCTGTCCCCCATTTCCAGTCGTTATGTGATTTCTAGTGCTACAGTTTTGCCTTTTCCATTTGTCATGGAAATGAAATCATACACGTGAGGTTTTTGTGTCCAATTTCTTTGCAAATGCAGTTGAGAATCATCTGTGTGGCGTCACATATAGCAGTTTGTTCCATTGTTGTGGTGGACGTACTGTAGTTAAGTTCTCCGCCCACCAGTAGGTGGGTATTTGGGGGGTTTCCAGGTTGAGGTGATGAAGAGTAAAAGTGTAGTAAACATGAGGAAGGAGTACATTTTTGGATGAGGGACTGAGCAAGAGCACGTGGGGCAGAAGGTACAGGCTGGGCAAGGACCCTGAGGCCTAGAAGAACTTCACCGAGCCTTGAAGTGAGGCCAAGGTTCAGATCAGATCAAAATAGCAAGTGGGGGAGAGAGGGCCAGAGAGGTGGACACATGGGCCAAATCGCGTGAGGTTATAGGCTGTGGGCAACTTCACATCTTACTCTGAGAGCAAGGGAAGCCATCTGAGGACCTGAAGGAGGACACAGCCATAGAAGAAAGGTCCAGGAGTACGCAAAATATGGATCCAGGCTTCCTTGAACAAAGAACATGTGCTGAATTCTGAAAGATGATCAGGAGTTAGACAGATGAAGGTAGAGCGGGCGAGTGAGAGTGCTTGGGGCCAGGGATTGGCAAGGTTTTCTTTCTATAAAGAGCTGAGTAGTAAATATTTTCAATTTTGTAGGTCATACAGTCTCTGTTGCTGTCGTTTTACTAAGCAACTGTAGACAATATGTAAACGAATGGGCATGGTTAGCTGCCTTCCAATAAAACTTTATTTACAGAAACAAGTAGCAGGCAGGACTGGCCTGTGGACCAGCCAGTTTGCCAACCACCACTGTAGGCCAAGGGGGCAGCAGGTACAAAGGCACTGAGGTGGGAAGGAATGAAGTTCAATCAAGGAACTGGTCTCAGGTCAGAGTGGCTGGAATTAGCAGGCCAGGGGTGAGCGGTACACAAGAAGGCTGGAGGTGTGGGCAGCTGCTAGGTGATTTACGGTCTCGTAGCCATGCTAAGGATTTGGACTTTCTTCTTAATGGGAAGTGATCGAGTAATCTAAATAATTTTTGTTTAACCATAAACACATATGGAAAAGTGCACATAAGCACACAGCTTGCTGAATTTTTCACAAACAGCGTGTCTATATAATCAACACCCAGATCAGAAAATAGAACATCACCAGAAACGAAGAGAGACTCTTCTTGTGCCTGCCTCTCGTCCTTCCCCCTCCTTCCAAGAGTAAGCACTGTCTGGACTTTCAACAACACACACTGTGTTTGTTTGCCTGGCTTTGTACATTATATGAATGGAATTATACAATATGTACTCTGGTATCTGGCTTCTTGCCCTCAAAATAATATCTATGAGATTTATCTGTTATTTTCATAGCTGTAGAGATTGGTCATTGTCATTGCATGGATATATCACACTTAGTTTATCTATTCTTTTTTTTAATGTTTACCTGTTTATTTTGAGAGAGAGAGAGAGAGAGCGAGCAGGCTCTGTGCTGTCAGTGCAGAGCCCAATGAGGAGCTTGAACTTACGAAATGGTGAGACTATGACCTGAGCCGAAATCAAGAGTTGGACATTCAACTGCCTGAGCCACTCCTTGGTTTATCTATTCTAATGTGGCTGGGCCTTTGGGAAGCTTCTAGTTTGTGGCTGTTGTGAATCGTGCTGTGTGGAACATGTGTGAACATAAAAGATAAGTACATTTTTGCATTGGATATATATACTTAATGGTATAATTCCAGAGTGACAGCATGGATATTATGTTCACTTTCATTAGGTGCTATAAAATTGTTTTCCAAAGTGGTGGCATCATTTTACATTCTCCTCAGCAAGTATGAGAGTTCCAGTTCTTTCTCTAGATTCATGCACACTTGGTATTTTGCATCTTTTTAAATTGTATCTCTTCTGGTTGTTTTGTAGTGGTATCTCACTGTGGGTTTTTAAAAAATGTTTATTTATTTGTTTCTTTAGAGGGAGAGAGAGAGAGAGCATATGTGTGCGTGTACAAGCGAGGGAGGGGCAGAGAGAGAGAGAGGGAGAGAATCCTAAGCAGGAGCTATACTCAGTGCATAGCCCATCTGGGGGCCAATCTTATAACAGTGAGATCATGACCTGGGCTGAAATCAAGAGTTGGACCCTCAACCACCTGAGCCACTGGGCACCCCTCAGTGTGTTTTTAATGTCCATTTTCCTAATGGATAAACAAGGACATGTTTATTGGCTTTTCAAATGTTTATTGGCTACTGGAGACTTTCATGCAGGAAAATGAGCCAATCATGTTTGTGTTCTAAGAAACTCTCTTCAGCTTCTGGTATGGGATGGGCAGGTGAAGAGCGAGCATTTAAGCAGGGATATGAACTAGATCATGACAGTGGTCGGGGCCCGTTGTGATGATAGCTTGGAAGAAGATGGCGGTAGTTGAGGTAGAGATGGATCATCTGAGAGTCTCTTTGGAGGCAAGTTTGTGGGACTTGTGGTGTGTTACATGCAAGGGCTGAGAGATACAGCAGCATAAAAACTGTGGTTGGAACATTTCTCATGAACCCACCATGCCTTTCTCTTCTATATTTAGGTTGCTTTCATACATATATTTTCTTTAAGATTTTTTTTTTTTGGTTACGTTCCAAAGACTGAAGAAGAAAGTTTTAATTGGAAAAAAGAAACAATACAGTAATTGAATATGACCTTTTTATTATTCATTTTTTAAATTTGATTCTTCTCTGCTATTCTCTAGGGCTTCTAAATTTTAAAGTTTCAGATGACTCAGAGATGAAACAATGCAAGCGCCTGGAAAACTGTTATGCTGGTCATGAGGGAATTCTCAGAGGCACAGAGACCTTTGGAGACTGTGGGTCTGGCTGGTGGCTGACGTGTTCCAGGAGATTCTTTTATGACATGCTCTTTCTGTGGCTTGTCTCCATGAAGATTTTGGGGAGGAGGCAAATCCTATGGGAATCCAAAGGTTCATCCAGGATCTTAAGGGCACCCATGCTGAGAAAGCTCTCCCCCAAAGCCGTCAGAGCTGCAGGGGCTTCCAGAAGTGTGAGAAGCAGTAAGGAGAAGGGTGGCAAACTAGGGAGGGAGGGCAGCACCCTGATTCCTGGCAAAAGCTCAGATAGGCTATGGTCATGAGTGGCCATTGCTTTCTTTCATATTTTTTAATTCTTTTAGAAAAGCCAAATATTACTGTTTCTTTCCAAGGTACAAAGCCTGATCTTAATCAGGACAACAAACCTTATCTCTGGCTTCCAACAAGGTAAGTGTGCACCTGAGCGACCTTTGGCCTCCACCCCAAGACCAGCATGGCAGACATCAGCCATCTCTCAAGGTGCTCCTGTCCACAGAATCCATATTGGAATGGAGGAGGTGGCAGGGCGGCCCCATCTGTGAATTCTTTCCTTGGGTCCCTTTCTTGGGGGGAGCGCCTTCCTCCTCTGACCTGACTACCCAGAGCACTGGAGCCTGACGGGCCTCATGTAGGCTGAGCAGAAAGGGCTTTCGGGAAGTCTCATCCACTGTTCCCTGGAGTATCCCTGAGTCACGTTGGACGTCCCATGATTTAGGCCTCACGGGAATCACTAACAGCTATTAACAGTAATATTATTTTTATGTCTCCAGAACACATTTTTTTCCATTGAGGGGATTTCCTGTGGGCAATTCCCAAGACACACTGACATCCGTCTCTATGCACTTGAAGACGGACTTTTCATTGAGAACTGAGAGTTTTATGATGAGCTCCCACATTTGCACTCTTGGGTTTGTCTCAGAATTTCCTTTTGATGCAGCTGTTTTCCTCTTAAGTTCCCAAATGTAAAAAAAGCAAAATTTCATCTGGTGACATTTGTTTGGAACGCAGTCAGCATCCTCCCGCTGAGGGCTTCGGGTGTGCCTCTTAAACCTCAAATTCCCACTCAGCTTCTCACAGCCATTGTGACTCCAGGTAAGAGGGAAGGAAAGCCAGGTGGGAGACCAAGACGTATGAGGCATGGTGGTTCTTCTGAGTCCCAGTTGTTGATCATCAAGAAATTGCAGGAGCGCCTGGATGGCTCAGTTGTTTAAGCATCCGACTTCGGCTCGGGTCATGATCTCATGGTCTGTGGGTTCGAGCCCCACGTCGGGCTCTGTGCTGACAGCTCACAGCCTGGAGCTGCTTCAGATTCTGTGGTGTCTCCCTCTCTCTCGGCCCCTCCCTTGCTCACTCTCTGTTTCTTTCTCACAATAAAATAAAGACATAAAAAAAAAAAGAAAAAAAAAAGAAATTTCAAGGACACTGAATTGTAGTTTTCAGAATTAGATAAAGATGGACTAGAATGTCTAACTGTGTGATGTTAGGTAAGTTACTTAGACATTGTAGATAATGGAATCAATAGTATCCATTTTCTATCTAACTCATGGTTTTTCAGGGTCTGAAACCGCTAGCAAAATGTCTAACAGAATAGCCATTCTTTCATCTTTCTGTATCTAAGATTATTTCTCCAGGACAGAGCCTTAGAAAAGAAATTTCTGAGAAAAAGTTTCCAAATATTTTTTTTACAGAGTCATACAACTAATTATTATTATTATTTTTCAAAAAGTTTATTTTTTATTTTTTTATTTTGAGAGAGACAGCATGTGAGATAGGGGCAGAGAGGAAGAGGGTGGGGAAGAGAGAATCCCAAGCAGGCTCCGCAATGGCAGCACAGAGCCTGATTTGGCGCCAAACTCACAAACCACGAGATCATGACCTGAGCCGAAGTTGGACACTTCACTGACTAAGCCACTCAGGTGACCCCAAAGCCAGTTATGCTTTAGAGGTGGTGCCACTATAAAAGCGACACTAGCGAGTGTTCATCTGCCTGCATGTTCGTCAGTTGAGCACTATGGGCAAAAAGAGGTTCTGTCATTATATTGTTTTTTTCCTCAGTGCATGATGTTGCTGTGAGAGCGACTGCAGCTGAACATTTTCTCACCAACTTTTTACACTCCACAGACTTCTCCGTACCTTCCCCCCTGTATCCTGGGACAACTTGCGTTTTGGATACCAGCATTTATATAATATCTTATCTTTCATAAGCTCTTATTTCAAAATATGTTCTCAAAAATGTCTCATTGCATCACTTAACTTTACCATGAGTATGTTATAAATTTGACTATATAAAATGAATCTTTACCAAGAAAATTCTGGTAAAGAATTTAATATCATGTAAGATGCCAGTTGGAAAAAAAGTATTCTGCTTTAAAAGAAAGAATTTGAAAATGGCTGTGATATCTACCAACATGGTGCAACAATAAAAAGAACAACTCTCAAAAATTCATAAATAGTAAAAAAATCACTAAAGATATATAAAATTTAAAAAACACAGTTAATAAGAATGGTCTAGAAGACACATATAGAACATTGTGTTCAGAGCTGATGAAGGCCCATTCTTTTTAAGGACATGTTGAACATGTAAAAAAGCTGACTGCGTGTGAATCCATAAAGCTATCCTCAGCAATTTTTACAAGAATAGTATTATGTCTATACACAGTTAAGTTAGAAATTGATAATAATAATATAATAGAAAAATTATACGTTTGGAGCTTAAAGATAAAGACGCCCATTTTTAAACAACTTCTGGGTCATAAAAGAACTCATGATGGAATTTAAAAAATACTTAGAATAGAACAAAACTTGTGAGTAGTGCTTCGAAGAAAATGTAGAGCCTTCAAGTGCTTATTTTAGAAAGGAAGAAAGTCTCCAAATTAATGAACTAAGCATTTACCTCTAAAAGATAGGAAACAGAAGACAGGATATACCTAAAAAGTAATAGAGTAGAGAAAAAGATAAGTGCAAAAATTAATGAAATATAGAACAAGCATATAATAGATGCTGATCAAGCCCAACGTTATCTTTTTCATGAGTAAAATATGCAAAAAGACGGAGGGCTCAAATAAATAATACTCAAAAGAATTATATCATGACAGTGCTGAAGAGATCACACAGAAATTGAGAGGGTGTTATGAATTAACTTATGCCAACACATTTAAGAAATTAAATTAATGGGTGAATTCTTAGGCAAACACAACTTATGAAAACCTATTCTTTTTTTTTAAATATTTTTATTTATTTCTGAGTGAGAGAGAGAGAGGCAGCATGAGCAGGGGAGGGTCAGAGAGAGAGGGAGACACAGAATCTGAAGCAGGCTCCAGGCTCTGAGCTAGCTGTCAGCACAGAGCCCGTCGCGGGGCTCGAACCCATGAACTGTGAGATCCTGACTTGAGCTGAAGTTAGACGCTTAACCGACTGAGCCACCCAGGTGCCCTGAAAACCTGTTCTTAAAACAGCAAAGAATCTATTTATTCCTATAGGCCTATGATAAATTGAATCAAGCATTCAAAATCTTCCTTCAAAGAAAATACTAGACCTGGCTGACTTTACAGGGAAATTTTATGAAACATAGAAATAACATTAACTCTAATTTCACATTTACTGCTATAGACAATATAAGAAAATGGAATACTCCTGTTCACTTTTAAGAAGGAGGCAAGTACAGCAGCGCTATCAAACTCTTACAAGGAAAAAATGAAGTAAGGTAAATTATAGACGTATCTTATTCATAAATAGCAACGGACATATCCCAAAGAAAATATTATCAAACCAAATTCAGCAATGTCTGAAAAAAATCAATATATTGTTACTTAATTGAGTTACTCGTACAAAATTGTCTTTTAAAAAATTATCTTAATTCTAGGAAATTATATAATTTAACGTATGGTTAATTATTCTAGTTATTCTGTTGTTCTAGTAAGCACAGAAAACATTCAACATAACTTAATTCAACTAAAATTCAACATACCTTAATTATGAAAAGCGCTTAGTACATTAGGAATGGATAGGAATTTCTGTAACCTAACAAATGCCATCTATGAAAACTACAGCAAGTATCCTAATGCTATAATAGGGAAAGCATTCTCTTCAAGGTCAGGAATGAGCAGGTAATTTTATAACTCCTCATCCAAACAGTACACTTTACTTTATAATAAACTATACATTTGCTTGGATTTCACCAGTTTTCCCACCAATGTCCTTCTTCTGTTTCAGGATCCAAGTCACTAACCTGTGTTGCTTTTAGTTGTCTCATCTCCTTAGGTTTGCTCTGCCTATCTGTAACAGTGCCTCCATCTTTCCTCGCCTTTCATGACCTCGACACTTTTGAAGAGCACTGGTCAGTTACCTTGAGGAATACTCCTTAATTTTGGCTTCTCTGGTGCTTTCTTGTGGTTAGAGGAAGGCCATGGATTTCTGAAAACAAAGTCGCAGAGGTGGTACACGATGTGGCTTTGCAACTCCTCTCTTGAAGAAGTGAAGTCCATGTCTCCTCTCTTGAATGTGAGCTGGCATTGTGACTTGCTGTGGGCAATAGAACATGGTGGAAATGATGTGAGGTGTCTGGGTCTCAAAACATCTTACACACTTCTGCTTGTTTCTTGGGACACTGAGCAGCCACTACGGGTACAAGCCTGAGCTAACCTGTATGACCAGAGAGCTCATGGAGCAGAGATAAGCAATGCCAGCCAACGTCACCCTGGACCAGATAGCCTCTAGCCAACCTAGCAGCTAACTGCAGGTGCACGGGGGAGCCCAGCCAAGATAAGAGCGACTGCCCATCTGAACTCAGCCTAAACCATTAGCTCGTAAGATCATAGGCTAAATAAGTGACTGTGATTTTAAGTCACTACGTTTTGGGGTTATTTGTTACATGGTCAACACTAACCAGTACACTCATTTCCCAGCCTGCAACAGTGTGGTATAGTAAGCAAACATAGACTTTGTCGTCGGGCAGGTGTGCATTCGCATCCTGTTCTTGTTGCTTATTATCTATGTGATCTTGGAGAGTCACTTTATCAGATTCATTTCTGAAATGGGAATGACAATTTCCATGGATAGGTTGTTGGGAGGGGTAAATAGGACAATTCGTATTAAGCTAGCAACGCAGAGCTTAGTACGTAACAGATGCTCTGTAACTGAGGTTCTAAGAACCAAGGTGAGACCTTCTTGAAGTTCAAGGAGTAGGAGGTGCCATCCTTCTGGGAAACAAGTCTCCTGTCACTGATGCTGTGTCATTTGCTTTCGTTTTTCAGAGAAAACATTCTCAAATCGTATCTTGGCTATTTTCATTAGCATTCATTTCCATTTGCGCTTTTCAACTTCTGTTTTCCTAAAGACTGAAATACAGTGGCTGTTTCTGCGAGACATTTCCTTGGTGATGACCTTGTTCTGACCTAGAGATCTCTGGAGATCTGAGCCACAGGGTTCTGTAGACATGAAGGAATCAAACGAATCCCACCCATTCCTTTGAGCGAAAGTTACCACGCTGACGAGTGCTGTGCAATTATATAATTATCAGTTTTGCTTTGTTAGATAATTGTGCTTTTTAAATGCTTTCTTGAAAATAGCTTTTAAAAAACCTACATTTTTCTACCTTCTCTGAAACTTAGGGGGATTCTGTCCAATTTTCTTGGTTCTAACTGCTGCAAGAAATGATATTATTCAAAGCGAACCAAAACAAAGTTAGGACTTTTTTTTTTCATCCTTAGTCTTTTCGGTGACACAGAAAAGGCTGTTTCATTTCCCTTGGCCTCATGCTTTCCACCCACTCTCAGTGCAAGTGGGATGGTCTAAAGATTCATGGAACACTTACAACATTCTTGAAATTTCTAACCAGGCAGGTTCTGTGCAGCTGTAAAGACAACTTCAAGGACTACATACAAAGGACAATGGATATCCAGGCCCAGCAGTAAACTGCTCTGCTTTCATATTGCAAACATAGCTGTGCTACCGTTGTATTTTTATTTTTAACATGCTTCTTGGGAAATATATTCTGTCTTTTAATTTAGACCACTATTGGGGATTTGGATCACACGACTTACCAACTTTAGGTTCAAAAAATCATCACAGTTTCCAAATGTTACAAAGCATGATATTAAAAGGTCAAGACAATCAGCCATAGGTTCAGATCACTAGAAGAACATTTTTTTTTTTTTAAACAAGAGCATTGATATCTGCCAGCATGAACCGTAGGTCAGGCTCACTTTCTCTCTAGTTTTCTTTCCTAACTGCTTTATTTCTACTAAACCTCAATGGTAGGCATTCAGGATACCAGCAGGTGTCTGATAGCCCTGTTAGTTGGTTTGGACATTGGAATTGGACTATCACCCAGAAAATTTCTTGCTGAAGATTATACTCAGAGTCGATTAGGTTGAGGGTGACATTGCACTTTGAGCCCTGGAGGGTCGCTGAATTTCGAAGAGATTCCTACCTGCGTTCCAGTTCTGCTCTTGCTTGACTTGGCCCAAGGATGACTTTTCTTCATGGTCTGGTGCAGTGTTCGAATGTGGCCTTAAAACATGCTCGATAATATGATAGCGACTTTTCTCTGACAAATAAAGAAAAGAAAGTGGTGGATAAAAATCCCTCTCTGTGATGGACTCGTTGGTGACACAGTTCAACCTCCCTCTGAAGTGCTGCGATCTTATTTTTGCTATTTCCACTTGTGATATATTTATTAGCTTTGAGGTTAAGTCCAGCCTCTCTAAGATACTGAATACAGCACTGACACTTGCCACTTGGAATCAGAGAGGAGGTCTTTTTTATATTATCAGTGACATGAAAAAGCCATTTCTACGCTCTCATCTTTATGTCTGTAATTTAATGGAAGCACACTTCTTGGGTCGTCATCCCCGAGTGCGGGAAGAGCAGAATTGTTCTTGTTGCTCGTTCCTTGTCGCAGCAAAGCAAACAGTAGGTCGCTGTAATTTGATCGTGTTCATGATGCTCACTGGCTCCTCTGAGAAGCTGCTGACCGCTGACCATCCTCTGCTGATCGAGCTGTGTATAGATTGCCCCTGAATATTCTTTTTTGCTTCCCGTGCGGCCGAGGCTTCATCAGTCTCCAGTCCCACACTTGTTTTCCAGTTCACAGCACAGGTGACAAAACAAAAAAACAAAAAATCTCTTCCCCTGGAGCATGAGGGTCATTGAGAACTTTCCCCTCATATTTTTATCAAGAGCTGGATTCCACTCTTCAGTGCTTTGTCCAAATCTAGGCCGAGAGAACTTCCGTCATGCACACACACAGTGCAGGCTGCCCTTTCCTCTCTCTCCCGCTGATTTTATGTGACTCCCTGTATTGTCATTAGATAAAGGACTTTGGTCACCACCTCTCTCTACTTTCCCTTTGGGCAGAACTCTTTCTTGATCGTTGTGGCTGGTTTTATAAGACATTCCCTCCTGTGTTTGCTGTGAGGAGGGATATCACGGAGTGACACACCCGCAGCCTCGGTCTTATTTTCAGCCATGAATTCACAATTTGTCAGTTTCACACTGGGGCACATAACACTCTGGCTGGGGTGCAGAGAACCCGGGTAACGTGTAAGTGTGGCTCTGTCACTGCACCTCGTTTGAAAATGATGAAAAACGTCGACAACTTCCCGTCGTTTGTTCAACAGGGGTTCAAGATAGATTGCTTTTGAGCATTGGGGTTTAGTAGAAGGCTGATCCAGTGAAGGGAAGCTCTTACATCATCGCTGTTGAACCTTCTACTTGCAAAAAAGCCCCCGTGTGTGTGTGAAACCACAAAGCATTCCCTAGCATCCTTCACTTGTCACAGCCCGGTCTCACATCTGATGCTTCTACTGGAGTTTTGCAATTTACAATTGTTTTCAAAGTTTATTTATTTATTTATTTTAGGAGAGACAGAGACAGCGTGAGTGGGAGAGGGGCACAGAGAGAGGGAGAAAGAAAGAATCCCAAGCAGGCTCCACGCCGGCAGTGCAGAGCCGGACACGGGGCTCGAACTCATGAAACCATGAGATCCTGACCTGAGCTGAAATCAAGACTCAGACCACTTAAGCAACTGAGCCACCCAGGCGCCCCACTATTTGCATTTAAAACATTATTTAGAGTGGCAACATTTACAATACTATTTTCTCTACCACTTTTAGGCTTCTACGAAAGGCTTCATGCAGCTATGAAGAGTCGGTGGAAAGAAATAGTATAAATTGTCTTCAGTAACCAGAGTTGTCACTGGAAATTTAAGATGCTTCACCAGGACCGTAGAATAAAATTCCAATTTCTTAAGTTTCAGACAAGAAAGACTGCCTAAGACTGTATTGGAAAAATAAAGACACCCAAGTTCAAAAGCCCAGCATGGTGACTGTGTCTAACTCTTCACAGCCTGGTGGGTTCTATGCCAACAGGATGCCAGAATTATGTCTGCTGTGATGGTTAATAGAAATTCGAAGGGAATCCAGATAAAGAGAAACTGACTCGTTTGAAGAAATTGCTTCAGATTTCATGAGCCATTCTCTGACACGATGCCAACAGTCTATACATAATGGATATGACCTAAACACTCAACATGGTATCTTTTAGAAAAAATAAAATCAGGGAACTATCATAAGGATATAGGTACTCTAATTTTTTTTTATAAGACTGTGGATTGAGGGGGATTCTGAGGTGGGGGAGGGGTTACAGCAATCTTATTTGAAACGTATCTTATTGTAGTTATCAGTCACTCTTCATTGTTTCTGAGGATCTTTGTGTCCTCATTGCCTGGCGTGGTGACATAGTTACTGAACATAGTAGATATTCCTGGAGTGTCTGGTAATTACTTACTGGGTAAATACGTGGATAAATCTATCAGACAGCAAGACATGGTGGGAGGAACATGGGCACTGGAGTCAGACAGACCTGGTGTCTGACGCTGTGTGATTTGGGTGGGTTTCTTAAACTTTCCGATCCTCAGCTTTCCTAAGCGTCTAAAAATAGCGGACAACTCAGAACAATGGTTAGATGACCCTGTCTCACAGAGTTATGAGGTTAATAAGAGGTGTCCCTTCATGGAAGTTCCTGATGGTTCAGAAATGCTGGTCTCCCCTCTTGCATTGGACTTCTCTCCTTGATAGGCAGTTTGAGAATGTTCAGAGAGTGGGTAAATCTCCTGAGTGGTGGGATACTGAAAGGGTTGAATTAAACCTGAATGACCATCTTGAACCCGAGAATGAGGAGCTCTCTCTTTTTTTCCATCAAAGTTTCCAATTTTATTAAACTTACAACAAATAAGCACACTTCAGTGGCTTGCTCTTTTCCCATTTCATCCCAAGAGAAACCACAGAAATGTGTTGATGATACAGAGGTCTGCAGACTTTTTCTCTAAAGAACCATGTAATAAATAGGTTTGGTTTTGTGGAATACACAATCTCTGTCAGAACTATTCAAAAGCAGCATAGACAATATGTACAGGAACAGACATGGCTGCATTCCAGTAAAACTTTATTTACACCCACCGGCAATGGGCCAGATTTGGCCGGGAGTTCCATACGGTATATGCAGACCCTGCCCTAGAGCAACAAGACTTCGACTAAATATAAGAACCAGGAAAGTTCCTCTTCCTCTCTGTTTATCTTTGAGGACAGCACCATTATCTGAGGTAACCTATCCTTTATATGACATCTAGGCAATCGGAAAGAATTTATTTAAGGGCAACTGAGTCATGGATACATTTATTTTAAAATTGTATATAGGATCGGAGCCATTGATTTAGCAATTTCATTATGGCTCTGTCAGTTTCAGTGGGTCCCATACATAGGCATGAACCATACATATGGATATTTTGCAAATGTGCCTGGGCCCATGTACATTTTTAACTTTGTGTGCCTACATGTCTTATTCTGGAAGCTTGGGACTGGATGTCATTTACTTACTATCTCTTCTTTTTTCTGAGGGCAAGTGTGGTAATTCAGTATAAATTACACATATTTTTGTGCTACAGTCTAGCTTTCTCAGACTTAGGGCCAGTCTGGTTTTCTACCTACTGTATCTAATGAGATTACAGTCTACAACCTTAGGTTCATGACTGGAGCCAAAGTCAAGAGTCAGACGCTCAACCGGCTGGGCTCCTCAGGCGCCCCACACATGGGTTTGTTTTTATTGCTAAAATGCAGAAACAATTACCTGCATCTTGCTTTCATAGTACCCAGTGCCATTTTCTTGGGCATCAGGAGGGCCTAAATGGCGATTGTAATAGACATTGGAAAGTCACTCATTCATTTAAAAACAGGAACTTGCACCAGAAAAAGTGTTAACATTTTAGATATCTTCCTCCAATCATGTCTACCTACAGATGACAACATTATGTGAACTAGACGGAGAAGAGAGATTACGTGCATGACAGACACCCAACAGGAAATTCTGTATTTTATCTTAGGCATCGGTTTTTTGAAACCTCTCACCAGTTGTTGACTCAGGCCAAAGCAGACGGGGCCGTTTGGACTGACCTCTGGTAGATAAGAATCACTGGCTGAATGGAATGTGCCAGTGCCTGGGTCAGTTGTCAGCATTGGGGAGAGATCACAGCGGCCATGCTGCAATCATTTCTAATACCCTACTTTCTTATTCTTCTGCTGGCAGAGAGGGCAGACTGGTGAGGGCTTGAATCGTGGCTTGGCAGTTTACCTACTGTGGGGAGGTGACGCTGGAGTAAGGGCTAGTCAGGGACAGATGGAGCAGAGTGTGGAAAAACATGGCAGCCAAGACGAAGCAAGGAGCGTGCCCTAGCTGGAGCCCAGAGTGTCCGTGGGCGAGCGGCAGGAGATGGGGCTTAATAGGTAGACAGGACCAGACGTTGAGAGCCCTGAAGATCATTCTAAGGGGTTGAGAACTTAATTCTCAGGGCACGCAGAGTCACTGGCAGATTTTTAGTGGTGAGATTATGTAACATATAGTGCAACACTGAGAAAGATTTCCTTGACTCCAGTAAGGCTGATGATCTGGGAATAAGGAGGGAAAGGGTGTAGCAGTGCAAGGGAGGAGGTGCTTGGGGTGGTCTGGGGTGGGATGTAATGAGAGCCTGGCCAAGGCAATGGTGGGGAGGTGGCGAGGAGGTGGTGGTGTTGGTGAGTGGAGGCAGAGTGGATGGTCATTCCCGGGGTTATGGCTGTCGCTGAATTAAATGAGACCAAGAATCCAGCAGGAAGAACAGATCTGGGGGGACGGATGATGGCTTTGTACTGGATATGTTGTAAGTGGTGCCAGCGAGAGAGGCCTCTGAGGACCTGTCTAGTTGGCCACTGAGCTGATCTTGGGAGAGGCAAGATGACATTGGCCTAAAGTTAGAACTGAGGCTTGGATCAGATCAACCGGGGTGAGTCTATCAAAACCAAGAGCAAAGCCCTACGACATAGCAATGGAAGGCCTGAATGGAGGATGAGAGCCCCACAAAGCAGTAAAAACGTTTGCTTTCAGAAGATGGGGTAGAATGAAAAGCAACGGGTACGGCAGAAGCCGAGAGAGGAGAGAGTTTCAAGACTGCTCACACGCTGCAGTGCGATGAAAGAGAGCAAGGACGGTGCGGAGCTCGCAGACTCGGGCAGGCGAGGTCGGTAGCAGTGTAGTCAAATCAGCAAGGCAGAAAGATAGTCCCATTGCAGCAGGTCTGGGGAGCTGGGGGTGGGGAGGCGCCTGGAAATGTCCCATGCGTCCGGTAGGGAGAGATGTAAAGTGTCCCTGGAGAAAGCACACTGCCAATTTGTTAGAATCGTGGTCTGTGTTAAGATTCTCCGTTTCTCTCCTTTGCCTCCTTCTCAGTCTGGAGTCAGCCTGGGCAACGCTGGGAAGTAGAGCAATTGCTCTTGGAGGCGTCGTCATCCCTTTATGTAGGTCTTTCCTGCAAGCTTCTCTGGCAGTGATGTCCCACCTGGGCGTGACCTCCCGGAAATGTTTCCAGCTACCTCCTTAGCAAAGCCTAGCCGGTGTCCTGGATATGTCAGTCAATTTCCCTGCCATTAGTAAATTTCCCCTCCAGGCTTAGAATATTCTAGGCCCAGCCTCTGAAAGGGCCCCCTTCCACCCCTTTAGCCTCTACTTCCATTCTACCTCCTCTATAGCTGCTTCCCGGCGGATCTACGGCTGTTTGGACCAGGGATGGACACCTACCCCAAAGCAGCCGGTCCAGGTCCAGGAGGTGGCCCGCGGTTTCAGTAGCCTCATCAGAATAAATGAGCTGGGAAGAGTATATTCCTTACTGGAGAAACTGGATTCTCAGATGCAGCAATCGCAGGGGACATTCATCGCAGGGCCAGGTCATGAGGTGGTTGCCCACCCGCTTTGGGATGTTCATGAGATTTCCTCAGATTCTGTGCTCCCTGTCATCTTGAGCCACGTGAGTGACTTTTGATCATTTGCAATCAAGATAGCTCGGAGGCCTTGACCAGACCACCAGGAGGGTCCTCCACTCTCTTCAGCCATGCAAAGTGAGTTGCTATTGAAGTGGATCATTGTAAGCGTGATGATTCTTTTCTGTGTTCCATTTGACATAAAAGATTGCAGATGTACATGATCAGTGTTTCTCTTCACATGAAAATAAAGTGATTTCCTCTTTTGAGTGAATTGATACGAACCATCCCTTAGCACCCCAAACAATGGACTCTGACAATGGCAACTGAAACATGCAAGGATTTACTTTCTCTTAAGAGGAAAGGCCGAAGTCGAGAGTTGAAGCGTTGTATGGTAGCACCATGATGTTGTAAGAGACTCGAGCTTCTGTTTTTCTGCTCTGCAATTCTGAAGGCGTGGCTTCCATTTTCGAGGTGACCACATGACCCGAGATGAATGCTGAAGCGCCCGCCATCGTCAACCATCATGTTAGCGAGCTTTTGCTACAATAATGCTGAGAGACAAGCCAGCCCCGAACTCAGTAGCTTACCGCAATGGACATTTGTTTCACTCCCAGGTCTGTACGCCTGATGGGGTAGTTCTGCTTTCATTGGCTGCATTTAGCTGCATGTCCAACTTTAGGTCTGCTGCGTGTTTCTTGACATTTCGCTTGGACCAGCTGCTACTTGGAGCACACACGGGCAAAGCAGACCACAGAAGTACCTTCCACGCCCCGTTATGTCTGATGCCATGACATTGGCCCAAGCCAGTTGGCCAAATGTTCAAGTCTAAAATCAAGGTTTGCACGAGAGACTCTTGAATGCTGAGAAAAAAACTGAGGACTGATGGATGTGGGAGGGAGGGGGGAGATGGGCATGGAGGGGGGCACTTGTGGGGATGAGCACTGGGTGTTCTATGGAAACCAATTTGACAATAAACTATTTGTAAATAAATAAATAAATAAATAAAAATAAAATCAAGGTTTGGGAAATACATTCCATGTACTGGTCTAATTCTGTTAGGGTTGTCTAATTCTATCAAGGGATGGGGTGAAGAGTTGAAAATAATAATCCAACCAACCACAGACATGTGTGAAGCCCTGGACAAAAGACGGAGGTTGAGAGGGACAAAGGAATGCACCTATTATCCACATCAGAGTCTTTAAGGAGCCCATTTGAAAGTCCCACACAGCACAATCTGTTCTATTTCATTGGCCAGAAACTTCCCATCTGGCCATTCCTGGTAGCAAGGGAGCCCAGCATATATATTCTTTATTCCAGGCTGCAGTGTGCTCAGCTAAACTTTGAGGTCTGTTTCTAGGTCAGAGAGAGGGAAGAAGTATTGAGTAGGAAACTCATAACGTCTTGGGCAGTTTTCAACAAGAGGCCTCATATTTATCCCTTACTGTTGCAAGGTAATCTGACAACTTCCGTTAAGGTGTTCACTGTACTTGTTGAACGTGTCTATCCGCTCAACAAAAAGATGATTATCTAATTAAATGCTGCTGGACTGTTGCTTTTTCAAGAAAGAAAACCCAAGTCACCTGATTTTTCTTCCACCAGTTAAACCTTTTTTTCTCACACTCAGTTTTAAATTTTACTGACTCCTAAAATATAAGTGGTAGGGCCAGGAGGAGTGGCTGCTAGAAAGGAAGTATTTGAGTAGCTGAAGGGCACTTGGCACCAAGAGAAATGTCCAAATAGGCTCTTCCTTCAGGCTTCTGCGTAAATATCCCTTTGTCAGCGAGGCCTTTCCTGACTGCCCAACTTAAAATAACAACACCCCCCTTTCCTTACTTCCTCGTTCTCCATATCATTTATAATCACACTTGATTATTTCATCATCTGCCTCCTCCCTCCACTAGAAGGTGAGTGACTGGAAGGCAGGCCATTAGTCCTTTTGGTCATTGTTGAACTGGGTTACTGAGTCCAGTCCTCGATGGTTGCTTTGGGTTGTCTCCTCATCAAACCAGCCAGAAGCAGAAGTTTCTTTTTTTGCTCAATGGCTTCCTAAGGCTGCTGCAGTCATTCTGTGATGACAACCCCCCTCCCCCCCAATAGCCTGAGTCGGAGGAGAAAAGACAGCATGTTGAAGGCGGGCATGTGGAAGCATGTAAAGAGATTGAGTCCTAAGCTCATCCCTGAGAAGCAGAAGTCTTCTTGTAGACTTGGGATGTGTGAGAAAGGAAGACATGCTGACCTCTGGGACCTGGCCTGGTACATCAGCTCAGCCAGGCTTCTGTTGAGCCTGAACAGTGTCACAGAACACCAGCCCTGGACAAGGCCACTCTGACCTGATGGGTCAGGGCAAAGTCAAGCCCACTTCTGTAATTCTGTCAGCAGACATGGACATGGGGACAGGTGGGGGGGGAGGGGGGTCCCCTGTATTCATCCTGTCTCCCCGAGGGGCGGAGCCAGTGCTCGAGGGTCTGAGTCAGCCGGGACAGTGACTGCATGCCTGGGATGTGTGCAAATGAGGACTGGGCACAGGGTGCTTGGAAGGGGCATGACAGCGCAAGGGGCATCGAGCAGCCTTTGGCTGGTGCCACGAAGACATGAGGCAGAGGGCTGCTTTGCAGCCTGCGGGCAGTGTGAGCAGGTCTCCGAATGTGCAGGGCCACAGGATGTAGGCGGCCGCAGGACCCGGGGTCCGCGTGCCAGGGTGGTGGGAACCGGGTGGGATGGAGGGAGGGCTGCGACCAGTCTGGGCCCGGATCTGCCAGGAGGCTCAAGGGCGGTGGGGGTCCTGGGGACGGCTTTGGTTTGCCACCGACAGAGAACGTGGGCGAGGCTCCAGTTCAAAGCGGGATCCCGCCGGGCTCCAGGGCGCGCGGGCGGGGAACGAGTGCNCAGAGGGGCCTTCCCGGGAAACGCGTGGGCGCCCCTCCGGGTGCGGGGGCGCTGCGGAAGAGCACCGGCGTCCGGCCGGCAGGTGCACCTCGTGAGCCTCTCGGGGTGCCGGTGCCTTCCCTGGAGTTGGCCTCCTTCCCCCCTTGTCACAACCTGTAAGGAAGGTGCAATTATCCCCATTTCTCGAAGAGACACAGCGGCGCCCAGAACTCTTGGCTTGCCCGAGGCCACATGGCTCGGTAGCGGTAGAGCTGGGGCTTGAACCCGGGTCTCCAGAGCTCTCCGACCCAGCTAAAAGAAAGGAAACTCCTTAGAACTAGAGAAACACACAGAAGAACTAAAGACCCTGGGGATAAAGGCTACAGGCAAAGCATTGGTGAATTAACAGAAAAAAATGAGTTCGCGAAATCTCCCATCACTTAATTTCAAATCTAGGACCTCGCTTACACTGCCTTCCGCGTCTGGCTCTGGGGGGTGGAGAGGACACTGCGCCAGAGCCGAGCAGAGGCGGCTGGGGACGCCTTTTCGGAGGATCCCTCTGCTGGCAGTGGGAGGTCAGGAGAAGTGGAGGGAGCTGGGTTGTTATTCATCCCAAGGTTAGTCACCCCTCTGCCTCAACCTAGCCCCCTCGTGTATTGTCCAAGATGACAGGGTCAAATCGAAGCTGGTCCTGCCACCATCACGGTGTTTCTCCAAGCATCTTGGCATTGGGTGGTCCCGGCCTCAGGGACTCTGTTAGAAGCTGTGAAGTCAGTCTGGGTTACTGATTGGAGTGCTCGGCTCGTGGTATCTGGTACCCACGGTGCCCGCCTTTCCCTTTGGTGACCTTCTGTAACCTCTACCTTCGGCCCTTCTGGTGGGGAAGCACAGCCCCTTTTGAAGATGTGTATGTGGGGGGTTCTTTGGAAGGGATGTTTCATTAACTACCCGGTAATGGTAACGTGGGTGGGAAGAGGGCAGCACAGGGAGAGTAGAAAAGTGGGGAAGGAAGACATTCCTGTTGGGGAGTCAGGGAGTTGAGGTCCCTCCTCAGAGCTGTGTGGCTTCCCGGTGACCCGTCACTAAACTTCTCTGGGAACCTCAGTGTCTTCCACTTTCTTTCTTTGTTTTTAAAAATATTTATTTATTTATGAGAGAGAGAGAGAAAGAGGGGGCGCATCCACATGTGTCAGCAGGGGAGGGTCAGAGAGAATCCCGAGCAGGCGCCATGTCGACAGCACAGAGTGTGACTCCAGCCAGGACTGGGAGTCAGGAGCTTAACCCACCGAGCCACCCAGGAGCCCCTTCCACTTTATTTAATCATAATTGTCCGGCCTCAGAGGGTTGTTTGATGATCAAAAGGGAAATGTGTTCATTGACTCATCGAACGATTATTGAGCGAGTCCATAAAATCCTTACCTGGGGAGAACGGACACCATCTGGGCGGTGGTGTCTGGGGGAGGCATTGCGGGGTAGGTACTAAGCTGGAGCCGGGCACCGTCTCAGCGGCTGTACGAAGGGGCAGGGAGGTCTGCAGGGGTGCTTGGGCTCGTCTTGAAGGCTAAGCGTTTACAGAACTTTGCCAACGGCAGTGTGTCGTTGTGGGGGTTAGAGCTCTAGAGTCTGTCCAAGCTGCCTCCCGATCCTGGCCCTGGTCTTCGAAGCTGTGTGGCCCTCAGCAGGGTACCCAGCTACTCTGAGCCCCAGTTTCCTCCTTGGGAGAAAGGGCATGGTCAAATTATTCTGAAGCTTTAGTGACGGAAAGCACTCAACAGTGGTTACTACAAACGGACACTGTTATTTTTTAAAATTTTGTCGTGTTTATTTTTTGAGAGACAGAGACAGAGCACGAGTGGGGGAGGAACAGAGAGAGAGAGGGAGACACAGAATCTTGAAGCAGGCTCCAGGCTCCGAGCCTGACGTGGGACTTGAACTCGTGAACCACAAGATCATGACCAGAGCCGAAGTCGGCCACTTAACTAACTGACTGAGCCACCCAGACGCCCCTAAATGGAAAGTATTATTAAAGTCACCTTTTAGGCCAAAAAGATGCTATTTGGGTGACTTGGGCCAGTGCTTCTTAAGTATTATTGGGTGTAGGACTCATTTGGGGACTTGCTAAAATGTAGATTCTGATCCGGGAGGTCTGGCATGGGCCAGAGACTCTGGTTTTCTCATCTGCTCCCAAGTTCTGTAAGTGGGACTTGTTTGGCGACCGCACTTTGAGTGCCAGGCCTTAGGCCACCCTTAGGGCTGAAGAGCCCTGTGCTTCGGGAGAGGATGGAGAGGGTTGGGGCCTCCTAGGCAGGTCGGGTCCAGTGCTGGGGCAGAGACAGCTGGGACTTGCCCCCTGCAGGGGTAATGGATCTGACCTCCTTCTGTGCCTTAGGACCGGCTCCCTGGAGGAAGCTCTTTCTGGCCAAATGGCCAAATGGTGCCTACTCCCCAGGCAGCTGGTCTCAAGGGTGTAGAGATGAGTGAGCCGCGGATGCTGTGACAGGGTGGTTGGGGGGTAGGCTGGGGACAGGCCTGGAAATGCGCGATTTTCACATGATAAGCTAAGCGTTCTGTACGGCTCATGGGTGATGGCGATGGGGGCCAGAGGGTTGGAAGAGGGAGGAAGCCTTCCTGCTGGTGATTCTATCTGACCTGGGTTTTGAAGGGTGAATCACAGCGGGGGCGGGGGAGAGCAGAAGAGTGTGAGGAACAGCATTCTAGGATTAAGGGACAGCACGTGTACAGTGTCATGAAACAGCTTGGTGTGTTCAGGTCATCGAAGAGCCGTTGGGGACGTGAGTGTGGCAAGAGGGGCTTGGGCGGGGAGGCCGAGCCCCGTTCCTGACGTGTGGGAGCGAGGATGGCCTGAGCTCTCCCGCAGTACCAGATGCTCAGAGCTTAACCCAGCCAAGGTTACCGCTCACTCGCACTCGGCGCCCCTCACGGGTCAGGGAGGGGCAGGTTGGCACAGCCCTTCCCATCCTGGGGACACGCCATTTGCAAACCGTGGCCAGTATGGCCGCCAGTGCAGGAGGAGACGGTGGGAGAGCTGGCCTCTGGCTCCTCTGGGCCACACCCGGGCACTGACGCGTTGCTCCCTGCGCCACAGCTCATTGGTCCAAACTCACTGGGAGGGGGCTGGGAAATGACGGGGGGCGGTGTGGGTGGAAAGTTCAGGGAACTGTCTGCCACATACGCTTCGTAATGGGCCTTAAGGCTCATGCTGAAGGCCGGGGTTCCTCACACGGGAGTAGCATGTGAATTCCTTTCAAGGAAACAAGATGTTGTGGAGTCCTAGTGGCGGCTCAGATTACTATTATTATTTTCTTACATAGTTTATTGTCAAGTTGGTTTCCATAGAACACCCAGTGCTCATCCCCACAAGTGCCCTCCTCCATGCCCATCACCCCCCTCCCCGCCACACCCATCAGCCCTCAGTTTGTTCTCATCATTCAAGAGTCTCTCATGGTTTGCCTCCCTCCCTCTCCCCCACCATTTCCCCCCTTCTTCTCCCCCATGGTCCTCCGTTAAGTTCCTCCTAATCCTCCTATACGTGCAAACATATGGTATCTGTCCTTCTCTGCCTGATTTATTTCTCTCAGCATAACACCCTCGAGGTCCATCCATGTAGCTACATGTGGCCAGATTTCATTCTCATTGCCATGTACTATTCCATTGTGTAGATAAACCACATCTTGATCCACTCACCAGTTGATGGACTCTTAGGCTCTTTCCATGATTTGGCTATTGTTGAGAGTGCTGCTGTGAACATTGGGGTAAAATGAGTTCATATATGGAGTCGTATTCAATGGGTCTGTCCTCTATGCTTAGAGCTCTTATATGACTCTGAAACCAAAACAAATGTCTACATAAAATATCAACACAGCTACACATTGTGACATTCACATTAGCTTGATGAATTTAGGGCGATGGATGAAGTTATTTTAGCTGCCATGAAATCACTGTTTCTGATTCCAAACACAGCCGTTCAGGTCTTGCGAATTTGGCGAGCCGTGTGCCGGGCCTCCTGGTGTGCCCGACGGCTCGGTTCTCCTCGGTTTTCTCTAGGTTCAGTCTGATTTGTTATTTTCTCGTTAGCCTGCGACAGAATTTCTCTTGTCACCAGCCGTATCCTAAATGCAGGAATGTGCATCGTGAAATGATGGGGCAGCTCTGGGCACGGCGCGGTTGTTCACACGATCCGGAATATGTTTCTATTGATTTTCCGTGGCCCATCTTCAAAACGATGATCATGGAAATGAAACACCCAGTTAAACCGGACTCGAGAGAACTTGCAACCCGCCTGGAGTGTGTCTGAGAATTCTCCAGAAGTTGAGAATCAAGAGGCAACGGCCGTGGAGTATTTGCTGCAGGAGGCAGGTGACCAGCTTTATGGTTCGGAGAGAACTTGCTAGTCCAGGTGGGGGTGGGGAGGGGTAGGGAGGCCAGGCCAGAGGCAGGTGGTTCAAGTCAGATGTGGACAGGAGGTAGTAGAGGGAATGGAAAGGAGGTGCCGGCTTTGAGAGAGATTTGGGCCGGGGGTAGAATCCACAGGACTGGGAGAGTGGCTGGGGCAGGTGAAAGAAGGGAAGACGGGTTGGATGTGGCTCGTCGTCATGGGTTCGGGGTGGCCGATGGTGCCACTCACCGGGGTGAGGACCACACGCGTCCCTAGAAGGAACAGAAGAGCTTCGGGCAAAGGCTGTGCCCCCACGTTCATCAACCTGCCTTCCTAACTGACGTGCACTTTCCTGAACCAATTTCTGAGGAGCTGTAGCATCTCGCAGTGTCTAATTTGTCCTCCCAGGACACTTAATTAGTGCTCCTTTGGAGCTTTGTTAACCTTGCTGTTGTGCCTGCTGCTTCTGATCCGGCGGAGTGGGTTCTGGGAACAGTTTTGCCTAATTCGGCACATACATTTTTGTCCTCTACGTATTTGAAGAAAGCAAAAGAAATTGGAGAGCACCGTGGATGGCTCTGGGAGGGAAGCTGTCATAACCGTGTCCGGGGAGATGAGTTATCTGCCTTCAGTTTTTAAGAGCAACGACTCTGGGGTTTTTGGACACCGATACTCAAAACTTCTCCGAGGAGAGAACAGACACGGTGCAGGGGAAATGACCTAGGTTATTACGTAACAAGGAATGAGGAAACTCGGCACTTTGGGGAGACAGAGAGCGGAGAACACGGGGGCACCCAGACAGACCAACGGGTAAAAATGTCACAGACTCAAAGCAGATGTGAAGTCTTGTGTTCATTCCGGTTATCAGCACGGAATAATTTAAAATGTAACTTGGTGTTTCCTCTTTGCCTGAATTATTAACCTAATCTGCCCTGATAAAGCACCTGGAGCAGGCTGCCGGACGCGGCTCGTTCCTGCTCACGACAGACTTCTGCTGGTCTCCTGGCCTCGGCACAGTCATCACCTTCGTGACACGGCCTGTGAGGTCCCCGAGGGGGAGGTGTGGCTCTCCCCCTCCGCTCCCCACGGCATCTCTTTGGAGCTTGGGACAAATGGTCCGTAAGCAAGTGCTGACCCGTCACCTGTAGCGACCACATGCTACTGGAGGTCAGGCATTGTGTCTCTTCGTCTTGGGATCCCCCCACCCCCAGACTAGTGGAGCATTTTTCCTAAAAGCTGTCTCCACACCCAGGAGCTAGTCCAGCGCACCTCTAAGAACCATCTTGTGGCCTCAGGGCTGGGAGGAGGAGCGGGTGTCCCAGGAGGGACCGCTTGGTTTTGGGACTGTCCCGTCTAGGAGTGGGTTGGGCGAACCAGCTCGTTCGGTCTGGTCCCGAGAATGTGTTATCTCACGTGGGCTGCAGCCCGGAGCCTTGGGTCTCTACAGCTGTGGCAGACCGTTTCCAGGCTCCCCAGATACCCACCCCCTGCAGGGGCAGAGTCATCAGCTCCCCCCTCCGCAGTCCCCGTTCTTACGGTTCCCCTGCAGCCCACCGCAGCCCTGTTCGAGGGCTTTCTCTGGCTGTAGGGGAATGGTTCACCCATTCTTGGAGAAAGCCAGAAGCGCTGGGGAGCTAATGCCCCTGGGAGCAGTCCTCAACCCTTAATAGAGGGGAACGGGTGGATAAAGATCACAGTTACTTGCCCCTTTGGTGAGACGACCCTCGGCCATGTTCTACCCATTCTTCCAGAAGGTTCCTCCCAGAGCTGAGCCCGGGTGGCCCAGAGCAGTGACCAGCTCGCCCGCACCACTGTGCTGCCTCAGTCCTTCACTCTCCTCCAGTGCTTGCCCAGGATCACCTCCCAGTTCAACTCCAGTCCTTATCCAGGCTTTGCTTTGGGGAGAGTCGAACCCAAGACCCTTTTGGGTTGACTGGGGCCCTCGGACTGTGGATGGGAATGCTGTGTGTCACTTCTCATGCAAAGCAGGTAAGAGCCAGGGCACTCCGATTGTGTCCATTCCGCTGCTGGGCCACCTTGGATGGTTCGAGATGGAGGAGCGCTGCTCAGTCCACAAGGAATTCATTTGGGCAAGAACCCTTATTACGGTAGCTGCCGCGCGTGGCATTCATCAGTCGAGGCCCCTGCCTCCCTGCCATGCAACACCAGCCCTGCCCCTTTGGGGGCCAACACTGGGGTCCACCCTCCGTTTCCCTGTCTTGTGCTGATGCAGAAGTTGGGATCTGTCGCCCGTGCTTCCAATGTCCAAACTTGTTCCCTCTTCAGTGGTTCGATAAATACTAAAGTACAATATATTGTATGCTTTTTATGGCTTTTAAGTCATCTAGAATTTATTTTGGTGTATACTGGAGAAATAAAAATCCAGATTTAGGGGTGCCTGGGTGGCTCTGTCGGTTAAGCGTCCAACTCTTGATTTCTGTTCAGGTCATGGTCTCAGGATTTGTGAGATCAAGCCCCACATCCAGCTCCATGCTGATGGCGGGCTCCACGCTGACTGCACGGATTCTCTCTTGCCCTCTCTCTCTGTCCCTCCTCCCCATGCTTTCTCTCTCTCTCTCTCTCTCAAAATAGGGGCACCTGGGTGGCTCAGTTGGTTGAGCATCCTGCATCAGCTCAGCTTATGATCTCACAGTTCATGGGTTCGAGCCCTGCATCAGGCTCTGTGGTGACAGCTTGGAGCCTGGAGCCTGTTTTGGATTCTGTGTCTCCCTCTTTCTCTGCCCCTTCCCCATTCATGCTTTGTCTCTGTCTCAAAAATAATAAATAAAACATTAAAAAAATCAAAATAAAATAAACTTAAAAAATACAAACGTATTTATTTATTTATTTTTATTTTGAGAGAGAGAAGGAGAGAGCACACAAGTGGAGGAGGGGTAGAGAGAGAGAGGGAGACATAGAATCTATATTTTGACATTATGTATGTTATTACTTTTTAAAAAAATTTTAGCTAGTGCAAGAGGGGGAGAGGGGCAGAGGGAGAAAGAGAGAGAGAGAGAGAGAGAGAGAGAGAGAATCTTAAAGCAGCTCCACGCTGAGCATGGAGGCCAACGAGGGGCTGGACCCTACCAGCGATCATGACCTGGGATCATGACTTGAGCCAAAATCAAGAGTCGGACGCTCAACCCCCTGAGCCACTCAGGCGCCCCCGTGTTGTTACTTTTTAAACCAGCATGTGTTCCAACTGGCTATGGCCGTTCTATAGTAAAGCTTAAAATAAATAGAATATAAATAGGTATAATTAGAAAAAATTTCTGGCCTTATAGCTGGCCAGTTTCTTATTGTATCTTGAAGTAAAATCACGGAATCTATTCCATGAGGTTTCATGGGCTCTCGTTGCCTTTCCAGGTGGCTCAGAATAAATAAATAGATTCTTGAACTGAAAGCAATTCGGGGAAGAGGGAAAAAGGGATAGAAAGACGAGGCATACAAAGGAGCTGGGCGTGTGGTAGGAGTTAGTATACCCGCCCCCAAGTCCACGCAGAGTTACAGATGCTGTGGAAACAAACAGCTTGGATTCATTGTGTTTCTCTTTGAGACCTAATCTCTCGTGAATTTAAAATTTGCCTGTCAGTGTCTCTGCCTGTCACTAGACATCACTGGCCCTGACGTCACGGTCTTCCCTGAGATGATTGACACTGCTTAGTAACAGCACGTTTATATTGTGAGTCTCGGTAGAAAGATGATGCCAGAGATGTGAGATGATGTCTTCAGCGGCCCTAGTCAGGGCCTCACCTTGTGTCGGAACTCAGAAAACCAAAATGATTGGACTTAGTAATTTATTTTTAAAAAGCTTTTATTTGAGAGAGAGAGAGAGAGAAAGTATGAGTTGGGGGAGGGGCAGAGAGAGAGGGAGACACAGAATCTGAAGCAGGATCCAGCCTCCGAGCTGTCAGCACAGAGCCTGATGTGGGGCTCCATCTCATGAACGGCAAGATCGTGAACTGAGCTGAAGTTGGATGATTAACCGACTGAGCCACCCAGGCGCCCCTGGGCTTAGCAATTTAAAAAGAAAAAGGAGACAGGAAGCAGTTGAGTTCATTAGATTGGAGCTCCTTTTTCTTTTTGGAACTTGGAGCCAAGTGATGCCCAAGGCTTCCAGACCTCCCCAGTAATCTGATTTTGAGGAAGCGCCTGAGTAAGGTTGTACAGCTAGGCGCTGGCTCTTTGGACCTTGTAGTGCTTTCCCTTTAATGCCATTAGTAGTAATTTAGAGTTCAAAGGAGTCGATCGTTTTCTACAAGAACAGCATAACTGAAGGTGTTTTACTGGTTTTGAAGATGCTATTTTCCAAAGGCGTCCCGCAGTGTGAAAGGGAAACAGGAGCCCACACTCACATTAAGGACAAGTAGAGAACAAATTTAAAAAATCAGGGAACCAGTTGAAAAACCCCTGGGGATCCCACATTCTCAGGAACATTTGTTAGTTACTTGCTTGTTTCCCTACTTGCTTTATCTACAGTACAAAGCAAAGAGCCGCGGCTGTGGGTTCTTTTTCTTAGATTGCTTCTTCATCATGAGTACAAAGCAGGTGTCTTTGTTAAGATGTTTTCTTAGAAAGGAAAGTGCAGGGTCGGGGTGGAGGTGGAGGGGGGACGGGTAAGGAGACAGCCTGATACCTGCCCCTCCCCCTACCCCCCTCCATGATATGTTTGCCTGGCCATGAACACGGTGTGTGGGCTTTTAAGTAGTCTTAACCGAGAATGTTAACAAAGGAAAAAACAAACACGATGGATTTTTATTCTATTGGGAGGAGGGAGCGGAGTTTTAAATACCTGCCCATCCTGGGGAAAAAAAGGAAAGTGTTATATTTTCCATGTTGCCTTGAATAACTGTCGGAAATTCTCAGCAGTTTCTCGCCAGCCGGCTGCCTCCCTCTGGAGGCTGGCATTGTGTTTTCTTAACCCACAATTAACTACCATGTGCTCAAAATCCAACAGCCATATCCTTTCATGGCGTTTTAAGGAACTTTTTCCCAAAAGTTCTTACAGTTCTTTTCTTACCCTTGAAAATAATCAGCTTCTAGTGTAAAAGTTACCCAGTTCGATATTGAGAAATAACCGATGATCACCACAAACGAGCCTTTCATTCACTCACGTTTATTATTATTATTTAAAAAAAATTTTTAACATTTATTTATTATTGAGGGACAGAACGTGAGCAGGGGAGGGGCAGAGAGAGAGAGGGAGACACAGAATCTGCAACAGGCTCCAGGCTCTGAGCTGTCAGCACAGAGCCCGACGCGGGGCTCGAACCCACAAAGTGGGAGATCATGACCTGAGCCAAAGTCGGACGCTTAACCGACTGAGCCACCCAGGCGCCCAGTCATTCACTCACGTTTATTTACTGAATGTCTTCTATGCCACCTGCCACTGGCACAGTAATATTAATTAGTTTGAGTTGAAATTGCAAACAGCCCCTTATAGCTGGTGGCTGCTGTATTAGTCCACGAAGAACTGGAGGGCTGGGAGACCGCGGTTAGAGCATCTTGTGGGAACCGGAACCTCAGGAGTGGCAATCGGGGAAGGCAGGAGGGAGCAGGAGGGCTGGTGAGTGAAGGGGATGGAGCGGCTTGAGGGTCTTCATGGAAGCCTCTTGGAGAAATAATACTAAATGATCGATTGCAGACCTGAACAAAAGGAGGAAGGATGGTGTGTGTGTGAGAAATCGTTGGAAGACACTCTAGGCATCTCTGGGTAGTTTACTGCCTTTTGTTTTCAATGCAACATGAAAGATGCAATGCCTTCTACATACGAATTTGAAAAAAACACGCCACCAAACCCTCAGTGCTCATTTTTATTTTGAGATTTAAAGGCCTTTCATGATTTTTTTAGGTTTGTGATTTTAGGTACGTGTTCCCTAGAAACAGAACCCGAGATCGGGATCCCTGTGCATCCGGTTGTGAGGGGAGAGCTGCCGGGGGAAGGGGCGCAGCGGAGCAGGCACAGCAGGAGGACACGGCTGCGCAAGGACGTGGCCTCAGCCCGAGCCCACAGGAGCTCTGGAGCCTGCGCTGCACACAGACCTGCTCCCCTCTGGGTGACCGGTGCCCTTCCCTGTCCCCATCAGTCCTTGATCACGGGCTGCGCTTGAGAAGGTGGAGGTGGGTGTGTAACCTCTTGGGCAAGCGACTCCAGTCAACAGAGGGTAATTCCAGAAACTAGAGCAGCGGTGGCCCTTTATCAGCCAACGTCAGTAAGAGTTGGTGACTGGGGCCCCCCGCCTGGTGGGGGATAGAGTCGGACACCGGCGGCCTCCATGACTGTGCAGGTCCTGGAGAACGCAGATGACGGGGGCAGAAGCAGATGGAAAGCTCAGGACTGCTCTGCTCACCCAGGACACCTTGATGGCCGTGGACTCTGCTGATAGGCTCTTTTCATGAACCTGATTATGGATCTGTTGGGTTCTTTCATGCAATCCCTGTGTATTGTGAGCCTGCCACCTGCGTGGCATTGGGTCTGTGTGCTTGGACTCTTGCCACACAAGGCGCATTTATTTAGTAGACGCTGTCCTTGCCAATGATATATATTTGGTAGATGCCAAGAGAGAGCCTCACAAGGGATCCTGAGGAAGCCGAACCACAGAAGCTGCTGAAGTTTACTCACATCAAGGCTCTGAAGGCAGCCATCTTTGCTAAAACATTGATAAATGATGCTCTCAGAAGACCCAGATGCAACAGTTGGGCTCTTTGCGGGAACCGTATACATCTCTGCCCTCTGGGATTGGCTGCTTAGCAGGGGAGCTGGCTTGCCTTGGTGCCATGGCCATCACTGTGATTTGAGCACGATGTACTGCGTGCTGAGCACTTACCATAGGCAAGGGACCTTATGCCTCTCACCTCGTTCTGGTCTTTACAGCCATCCCGGGCGGCTGGGCTGGTGGCGGTCATGCACTCCCACGGCAGTGAGGACCACCAGCGAGGTCCCTCTTGGCTCTATCACTCGGGGTGGGTGCTGGTTCCTCTTTATGGTGCCTGTGGGGTGCCTGTTGCAGTCGGGGTCTTGGCACGGTGACTCTCCTACTTTTAGATTAGAGGCTCATCAGACCCAGGTTGAATTCCCTAAAGGAAGAAAGGTGTGTGCCTTAATCTGCTCCACTCTTCTTTGTTTGGAATCCTGATACACGTTGGGGAGCTGTGTGTTTAGATCATCCTGTCTACGGGGATGTCAGGGAGAAGCTCACTTGTTTATCACCCGCTGCGGGAACACTGTGTGACTTTATTTCACCCGGTTGGGATGCCAGCTGCTTCAATAATTAGGGCACAGCTAAACCGAGGCTGCTTTGCTTAGGTACCAATGCGTGTTAATGAGTTGGTGGCCTTTGCTGTTTCCTCTTGTTGGTCCTGTGAGCTGTGATATATTCCACGGTTACAAATGGCAAGCCTAAATTTGCCCGAAGCCATCGGTGGTTTTAGTTCTTACTAACTGGCTGTGTGGCCTTGAGCCCATTGCTTACCCTCTCTTGTCTACACTTATATCTAAAAATTGAGGCTACTGGCCTTTCCATTCTAACATACAAAGATCCTCACCCACACATCTTTAGGGTCCCCTTTGCATCCTTCTTAGAATGGATCCAAGGCTCAGCTTTTGTTTACAAAGGGATGCATATTTCAACATAAGCTGTTTCTGAGAATTGTTACCAGGAAGCCCCATCAATCATGTAATGGCCATGTCCTGAATATTGATGGAAAGTTCTTCCTCAGTGTGGTACATCCGAACCTCAGATAATAGCACCAGGGAGCTACTCTGGTTATTTATTTCCTCCTAAGGGAGCTTTGGCAAGATGGATCTTTCGTGGAATACATCCATTTTAGTAAGCTTTCCTATTTGTTGGCATAAAATAATTCATAATATTCCCTTACCGTTATTTTATATAACCAGCCCCAGTATTTTTCAAATACTGTATGCTGCCGCTCCTGAATAAGAACGAAAACTGTAAATTTTTGGGAAATGTTTCCTCGTAAATGGCTTTCCTTGCTTGCTATTTAATTGTATGTTGTACATGGTGGTTGTTTTATCAAGAGGCCACACTCATGTAAAAAGTGCTTTCTAAAGAGTCCACAGGCTCCCTGCCTCCCTTGCCCTGTACAGTAAATGCTTAGTAGAAGTGTCCACCCGCCCCTCGGAAAAGCAGCCGATAAATGAAGGCTGAGAGTCCGCAGGGCCGGGCGCTGTGATTCAGGTATTCCAAGGGTCTTTTCATCCATCTGAGATCCATCCAAACCAAAGCACGAAGATGCTGAAACGGGATAGATGTGTCAGCCTCTCCAGAAAAAAGAACTCAGAGTTTGCTCTTAGGGTTATTTCTACAGCCTCCTCCCTAGGGACGGACCGTGGCACGCTTCCAGCTGGCCCGGTGTGTTTAAATGTTGCTAGGACACAGGCCAGCAGAGACCGGTGGGCCGGGGAAGGCCTACGGCTGTGACAACCAGGCAGAAGAAGGAAAATACGAGGTCTTGCCGTCGTTGAGTCGGTTGGAGGCTACCTTCCCCTTCCAAATGGACACACCCAAAGAGGCTCCCTGAACAGCACCGAGAAGAGCAAAATTCAGCCCAAGTCAAGTTTACTGAGCTGCATCGGACGATTGGGATTAAAAGTCCCGGGCATAGAACACGACGGCCCGGCCTGGGAGCCAGGTCCTGTTGGAATTTTACTGAGCAGGAGGTGACACCCCAGGGATGGGCCCGTGGGTGAGCTGGGGCGTGTGGGAGGAAACAGGGGTGAGACGGAAGACAAGCTGTCCCCAGGGGAAGCTTCCGTCAAAGTACACCAGCATCGGATGTCGCTGAGAAGGACAGCGTGGCCTTTGGCAAGGCCCTGCAAACATTGGTTCACGGAGCCGAGGGGGAGAAGAGGGGCATGGAGGCTTCATGTGAGGAAGTAATCGGAAGGCGGGAGGAGGGTTCATCTGCTGTTGGAGTGAAAGGGTTATTCTTGCCGTCGCGGGATTGTCTGAGGCCTCACGAGCCCTGGGAGCAAATGAGGCCGTGTCAACATTACTGCCCAGCTTGGGTTCCAGCGGCCTCACCTGCTTACACAGGACCTCGGCCCCGTCCTCGGAGTCCCCAGGCCGGGAGGTCACCTGCGCTCGGGTACACTGTGGCTCCTGTTCTTTCTCCAGTGGTGAAGTCACTCCTCCCTCCCCCGCGCCTGCTGTCAGTGTGTCCCCAGGGCCCCACAGGTCCCTCTGTGTCTTGCTGGGGAAGGCGGGGCGGCTGCCTTTAAACCTTGCCACCTGGGTCCCAGAGCGTCACACAGGCTTTTGAAACAGCTTCTTCAGCGTCCTTCGTTAGCCCTGTGCTCCAGGGATTGGGAGGGCGGATGCAGGCGCTGTTCCATTGCGCCTCTTGTCATCGTCTCATCCTGCTCCCAGGTGTCTGATGCCTGCGCATGAAACGCCTCCTTCTCCCCGCTACGCTCACCCCCTTGCCTGCCCGTTTGTCGGCCGCTGCCTGTGGATTCCGGAGGAATGAACCCACCGCCGGGCCGGAGCCAACCCGGGGTCCCTCTTTGGATTTGATTGGGTCACAAAGCCATGCCTTCAGGGTTGATCAAATGGAGACGCGCTAGTCCGAGGACTTGGTGGTGTGTCCCGTCATGGCCTGCGTGTTTGGGTTCCGCTAGCCACCTTGGAGATGCGAGAGATGGGCCATGGCCCTGCTTCTTAAGATTCAACATGCATCGGACCACCTGCGGGTTTTGTTAAGATGCAGGATCTGATCCTATGGGTCCGGGGTGGGGTGTCCAGCTCCGCACTTTCAACAAGCTCCCAGGTGATGCCGGTGCCGCGGGCCCACCTTGGGTCTTCAGGGTGGTCACTGCCTCCTTCACTTCTGTTGGCCATGGTGACTTTTTGTCTCACTGGTGATGTCATGTTTTAATTACACATCATACTCCTACTCACATGAGAATAAAGGTACTATCAGTTGTAACACCACTTTAAGGAATTGGCTCGCGGGCCCACTTAGAACTTGCTTCTAGGTGACCAGCACTCTCAGAAGGAGACTCTGGACCTCATCTCTGCATCTCTGTGTCTCAAGGTGTGGTCCACGTGCCAGCAAGAGAAACATCACCGGGGACCCTGTGGGAGATGCAGAATCTTAGGACCTGTCCTTGACCTTGACTGACTGGCTTAGGGCATGCATGCACCTGCACGTGAGGAGTCCCGACACACGGAACACAGTGCATTGGCAGTGGGAGCCACCTGAGCAGGACGCCCGAGGGAGGCACGTTAGTGACAGTGGGGAGAAGTTCATCCCTTGGTCATTGGTTGTCTTTGTCATGAGGTGTCCCCAGGGGAGTTCTGGGGACAGAGGAACATGCTTTGTGGCTCGCCTGGAGCATGAAGGTTCTTCAGACAAGACAAAGGCAGCCGAGGAGGAAGGGAGAAGTGTGACGTGGTGGTGGGTTGGGTAGGTGTGTGGGACGAGGGGAAGAGCAGGGGCGGGAGGAGGAGTGTTTTGAAAGCCAGCCCCTATGGAAGCTTCGACTCCAAAGTAGCCGGGACGGTAAGGTCCAGAAACGTATTGTCTCACGGTTATGGAGTCTGGATGTCTGAACTCAGATGCTGGCAGCACTGGCTCCTTCCGAGGGCTGTGAGGGAAGGAGCTGGTGTCACCCCCTCCTTGGCTTGTAGATGACCGTCTCCATGTTCACGTGGCTTTCTCCCTGCACGATTGTCTGTGTCCAAGCTTCACCTCCTTCGCGTTGGATGACAGCCTAGTCCGGGGACTTCACATGAACTTGATTGCCTCTGTGAATCAAGGGGGTTAGAAGTTTATATGAATTTAAGGGTGGGGGAGGGGGACACAATTCCACCCATAACAAGGTTATCTAGGCAACTGTTAGTTTTGCCTGGTCAGTGTCCATTGCACTTTCTTTTTTTTATCGATTTTTTTTTTTGTTAAGTAAATATAACTGGCACGCAGTATGACATTAGTGTCAGGTGTGCATCACAGCGATTTGACAAATCCATACGTCGTGTCAAGCTCACCACAAGCGTAGCTACCACCTGTCACCATGCATCGCTATGGCAATGTCATCGGCTCTGCTCCCTGTACAGCACCGTTCATGCCTGTGACTGACTCATCCCATAACTGGAAGCCTGAACCTCCCACTCCCCCTCAACCATTTTGCCCATCCCCCCATCCCTCCCCTCTGGCAACCATCAGTTTGGTCTCTGTATTTATGAGTCTGCCTCTGCTCTTTGTTTAGCAAACTCCATCTTTAAGCCAGCGAGCAGCTTAGGAAGAAAAATGCCAAGCATTCGGTAGGCAGGCTCTTACAAGGACTGGCAGACATCCTTCCATCAGAGACTGTACAGGGTGCCTGTACTGGGAAGCCGGGAGGCACGTGGAGAGATTGGCATGAGTAGGTCTGCAGATTAAAAGACAGCCCAGAGCAGGGGCACCTCGGAGATGAGAGCTGGGAAGGGTTTTTCAATTACTCGGTTTCTGATGTCTCGGTTGATGTCCTGTTGGTAATAAAGATGAGGGAGCGACAGCATTAATTAGAGGTTGACATGTTATTAGCAGTGACAGCCAATAAATAGCCCTTTATTAATTTCTCCAGCTTTGATCAATACAGACCTTGGCCAGGCTTGCAAGGGAGGAAACGGTAGCATTTTTGAGGCTTCCCTGACTGGAGGCTGCATTTCAATGTGTTATTCGTTTGGAAAACCCTCCTTGGGATGTTTGCATAATCAACTGTAAGTTCACAAATGTTTCTCCTGCCTCGTAATCTGCGTATGAGCAAAATGAGTTTGTTCCCAAACAGCCCCTGGAAGAAGCCCAGGACAAATGATGACTCAGGGAAAAGGAAAATGATTCCAGCCGGTCCCTCTGCATCTTCTACGAGAGAGCGGAAGCGAACGGTCTCTCAGCCCTGCAACCTGGAGCCACACGTGATCCATCTGGTGAAACCACCCAGAAATAAGAGGTCGATAAAAGGGAAAGCATTTCAGGGGGAGCTTCCCTGCTAGGAATGGGGGCTACAAGCCCCTAGATGCATCGACTTTTATTTTCCAATCATTGTTTGTTGTTGGATTGCGTATTACCAGATGGTTTGAAACGCCAACTTCCATTTCTTTCAGTACTCGTAATTTGTAAATGCTTAAAAAGTGATTATGTATTACTTATGCCTGATAGCAATTTGGGTGTGATTCTCCGGTTTCTTTCTCTGGGTGGGTCATCATAGCCCTCTAGGAACCAAGGGGAGAATTCCAAAGGTAATGCTGAGCTCAGACATCGTTTTTCTTCGTTAGACATAAGGGTTGTCATTTAAAAATGACTTTGTTCTGCTTTAAAAAGGCAAGTAGAAGATGAATGTCAGCCGTATCATTTTTGTTTTTTAAAAATCTTGAGACCAAACTCCATGATTAGCAGCCCAGACAAAGTGTTATTAAACGATCACACGGGGAACTGGATTAATGTGACGTCCAGTCATTTTGGTACTTGTCAAGACGACGAGGTGTAGAGCTGACCCTTGTTGAGTCAGGTTATGAATTGTGGCAGCAGATAGGATACAGGACGGTCAGGGGCCGAACCCATTAGAGGCAATAACAGCAAACTGCCTGCGCGGTTGCTGTATTTCTGGCTCACGCCAGTCAGAGAATCCTGGGATCAGTGAGCAGGAAGTTCATTTATGCTTCCAGAACTGCCGTATGCTTCGATTTGCTGGAGTGTTTCTCTTACGACCCTGTCCCTCCTGGCTTCCTATTTCAGTCACCACATGGATGACAAATTCCCCCGCCAAGTCTCATGTAGCATCGTATTCTCTTTGCTCTTAAGATGTACCTGGACTTGGGGGAAAGCCAAGGTTATAAGACCTGTTTTCCTTGGGAGAGGGAAGAAAACAAACACCTGCTGGGCACCTCCGGCATGACTGAGGTATCGTGGTGGGTGGATGTGGAGCCTGAGGCTCAGAGAGTTTATAGAACTCTCCCAAGGTCACGTGGCAAGCAACAGCCTGCTGGAGCCAGGACTTGAGTGAGCTCTGACACCGGGTCCAGCGTTCTTTGCGCGCCTCTAAACTGAAGCGGTCACAAACTCTGCGGNGCGTGGCAAGCAACAGCCTGCTGGAGCCAGGACTTGAGTGAGCTCTCTGACGCCGGGTCCAGCGTTCTTTGCGCGCCTCTAAACTGAAGCGGTCACAAACTCTGCGGAAATGTACGGCTCTCCCCCACCTGTATCAGTCCCTTTTTATAAATGCCCCATTGGCAGGTTTCCTGGTAGTAAAATGGAAGTCTGCGATCGTGTCTTCTTTTACTCTCTAGTCTCTCTAGGAGGGCTGGCGCGTGGTGTCCAGAGAAGGAAGGAGTAAGACTCCATCAGCTACAAGGAGAGCTGGTGGGCTGGGACTCGGTGCTCATGTTGGATGTTAGGGAACTGGTTCCCCAAATCCACAGTGCCGACCAGCGTGATAGGGCGGAGTAGGGGGGACTGACCCGATCTGTGGCGCCTCTGCCTTCAGAGAGCTTGGTTTCAGTCGAGAGAGAGAATATTCACACCTATCTACACACATCATTTAGATGAACTAACGATTAGCGGAGACGGACCCAAGGGGAGACCGGATGTGGGGCAGACAAGTGCCGGCATCGGGCCTCAAGCATTCACGCCAAGTGTTGGTTTAAGGAATGAGGGGCGCCTGAGGGGCTCAGTCGGTTAAGCGTCCGACTTCGGCTCAGGTCATGATCTCGTTTGTGAGTTCGAGCCCCGCGTCAGGCTCTGTGCTGACCGCTCAGAGCCTGGAGCCTCCTTCAGATTCTGTGTCTCCCCCTCTCTCTGCCTCTCCCATGCTCATGCTCTTTCTCTCAATAATAAATAAAAATGTTAAAAATTTTTTTAAAAAAGAACGAACAGAGCTTTAGAGGAGGGAGTGGACTGTAAAAGTGAGGTCAGGGAAGGTTTGGTGGTAGCCGTGGGTCCCAGACCTTACAAGATGGTGAGGTTTCAGCAGGTGTGAGGAGGGAGGGTGATGTGGGGTAGGGGTGGGTGGAGGCCCCTGGATTATGGAGGGCCTTACCTAGCAAGCTGAGAGGTTTGGGTTTGGCCCTCCAGGAAGATGATAAGGAACCACTGTAGGTTCTTGAGCCGAGAAGTGACTTAGTGAAAGCAGTGTTTTTTCTGCTGCGTGTGGGGGGTTAGATGGGCTCCGGGGAGAAACCCTATAAACATTTGTGTTTGGGGGATATGAGGCAAAAGCAGTGGTATCGTCAAGTCAAGGCCAACTGATGTTGCCGTAGGAACTTCGAAAAACAGGGCTCTGAGAGCATCTTTTTCTGTGTCCGTTTCTGGGAAGCAGCGAGGTTGGGGAGTGTGGACTGGGAATTAGGGGGTTTACGTTTTACTGTCTGTACTTTCTATAACTGCCTGTTGTTGTAGGGACAGGTTGTAGGGGTTGTCATCCTAGATCATTGTAAGCGAAGCCGCAGGAAATTTCCACTTCTTTGCAGGACAGAACGGAAGTGCTGGCAATCTCACAGGGTTCCATTTAGTTGATTTTGTAAATTGTTGGAGAGAAGTAGACACAGCCTGGTCTTTGGTTTTCTGGTTGGATCGATGGGGGTGGGTGCCAGGACACTGCTGCTTTGGTTAGCCTGCACGGGCCACTGTGCCGTGGTCCTCGGGAGGTGAGGCTGTCGCAGAGACTGAGCCCAGGGCCCCGAGGTGGTGCTGCAGTGTTCCTTCCTTTCTCTGCTTGCACTCCGTGCTTAAAGACCAGGCATTCAGAGTTTGCTGATTGTATTCCTTTAAAGAAGAAAACTTTGCTCTGGACTAAGGGTTTTTAAAGGGGGCAGGGGGCTTGTGGAAGAGAGGATAAAAATATTTGTACATTGAGGCTTTGTTTTCTCATGCAC
>NW_027528417.1:1098336-1102077 GCF_008692635.1 Crocuta crocuta
GCTGGAGAGGTGAGGGACTGAGCTCTCAGTCCTGACCCTGACCTGACTGCAGAGGTGTTGAATGAGCTTGTGCTCGCCTGGGCAGGGCACTGGGCATGCCTGATGGTGGAGGAGTAGGTACCGAGTTGCTCTGCCTTCATACACTTTGTGTCTGTGCCCCGGGATGGGGGCCACTTTTGTGAGTCTCTCCTGGGCTTGGGGATGGGGTGTTCTCAGTTCCCCCCCAGCCACAGGCATCAGGGCTGGACCTGAGGTGAGGTCTACTGGATCGGGCTGGGCACAGCCATCCAGGGAGCGGGCCCCTCCCCCACCCCGACTCTGGGTACCGCAGGGCCGTACCCAAACTCCATAGTTTCACTGGGACCGTGAGGCCACAGATTTCATCACAGTACACGTGTCTGTCATCCCTGGCCACCACTCAGTGTGTCAGCCCCGCCAGTGGCTGTCCTTTTCCATGGGTACCCTGTACGGCTCACTGGCGCCCCATCTGGACCCTTCTCTGGGACGCTCCTGAACCTCCTTCTGTTCTGACCTCTTCCCACCTCCCTAATGTATGCGCCCTTGTACTTTTGATTCCATGAAAACCCCTCTCCCGTCCCTTCCCTGGAGTAGAGAATTCTTTTCCATTCACTTAGCCCGACGAATATGTATAGCGGGTCCCACTCTTCGAGAAGGTCACGTTCCTTGGCATTCCCCGTGAGGAAATACAAACTAGTAGTGCTGCTGTAGGTCTCTCTAACCTCTCTCAGACAAAAACAGAGGCAGATTACAGAGATTAAGAGAAGGAACAGAAGACCCGATGTCCATAGACAGTCGACTGTAAATGGGAGTGTTAAGCTCCTAAATGTACGGCATGTGAGAAGACCAGCCGGTCCAGCCACTGCTTGTCATCTCATCTGACACCTGTGTCTGGATCATCTCAGAACAGATTCCACTGTAATTAAAAAACAGAAAGCATCCTGTGCAAATATGCTGGGCCAAATCACGAATCCAGGCACAACTGGGGTCCCGGCTACGATTCAAATGAACACAAAAATAATGATCTTTAACTTCGTTTTAAAAGAAGCATAAACATCAGATGCCTACATGTAGGATAGGACGCGTGGACCCTTTGGGGTAATGTAAGTGTCCACAGCCCACCCTCATGGTTTAAGTCAGTGACAGATTCTGTCTGACCTGGACAGAAACGGAAATTGAAACACTTTTGCCTCCCTTATTCTGGCTGGGCACGGTTGATCAGGAAATACAATGTCTTGCTTATTCATTTATGAGGTATATGAGGAAATACATTGAGAATAAGCATATTTTTTTATTTAAAATTTTTTAAATGTTTATTTTTTGAGAGAGAGAGACAGAGTGCAGGCTGGGGAGGGGCAGAGAGAGAGAAGGAGACTCAGAATCAGAAGCAGGTCCAGGCTCTGAGCCGTCAGCACAGAGCCCGACACGGGGCTCGAATGCACGACCTGTGAGATCATGACCTGAGATGAAGTCAGATGCTTAACTGACTGAGCCCTCCAGGTGCCCCAAGAACGAGTATATTTTCATGATTCAAGCTTTCCTTGAGGAAAAGCCATTTGGAGGAGAAAGTTTAGGTACCTACACTGACACTTATTTCACNAACATTTAAAAAAAAAAAAAAAGAAATACCTACCCCATTGTGTTGGTCCGTAAGTTCTTGTGATGCCAGGTGCATTGTGCCTCACCAATCTAATACATTCCCACCGAAATGATCCCAGCAGACAGAAGAGATACTGAGACTCCAAACTCTGCCCTTACTGTGTGCCAAACTCCCCTTTAAGTGAACTGCAATCATTTTCCCATTTGCTCTTCACAAAAAGGGAAGGAAGCTCTTCTCACTCCTACATCCCCGCTGAAAAGACAGAAACTTGAGTAACTTGCCCACATTCACACAAGTAGTGGCCATGCCAGGATTCAAATCCAGATTTGCCTTGGAGTCAGTGGCCATCGCCTCTTCCCATACCACCTCACCTCCAGGGAGCTGAAAGTCAGTCTGAGAAAACTCTTCTTGGCTAAGAGGTCGATGAGAGTTGGGTTGTTCATAGTTCCGGAATGTTCTGACCTGCTGTTGGTATCCCCTGGGAGGCAAACGTTGGCCCTTTGATCTCGGTTGTACATGGTTGCGAGTCGGCTCACTTCAGGGTGGCAGAAGCTGTTTCCAGGGTCAGGCCTTGCCTAGTGAGGACTCTCAACGGGGGGGCCCGTGCTGGGGGGACCTGGGAGGCACACAGGAGCGACCCAGGCCCGAGGCTGCCTCTGTCCTGCGCTCCCGGTCTCCTTCAGGGGAGTCTGCGGATAAGATCTCAAGTGCGCAGCCTCCATCACTTCAAACACACCCTCAGCAATCACACCTATAAACCGGCATAGAATCCGTGACCTTTAGCAAAGTTTTGGCGAAGGCCAGTGGGCCCTTGGAACCCATCACTACTGACACAGTGTTGTCATTTTCCTCTTGCAGGACACCGAGGCCTATGCGACCATTCTCTGAAGTCTTTAAGCTCGAGGATCACGGAGCGGAAGCTGCAGGGCACGTGGCTGCCCGGCGGCCGCGGGAACCTGGAGAAGCCACTCCTGGGGCCGCGCGGCTCTGTCGTGCCCGTGTTCAGCCCTCAGAACGGCCCTCACCCCGCCCACGGCGAGGGCAGCCCGCTGAAGCCCCGGGTGGTGACCGTGGTGAAGCTGGGCGCGCACCCGCTCCGGAAGGTCACCCTGCTCCTCAACCGACGGTCGGTGCAGAGCTTTGAGCAGCTCTTGGCCGACATCTCCGAGGCCCTGGGCTTTCCCAGGTGGAAGAACGATCGCGTGAGGAAGCTCTTTAACCTCAAGGGCAAGGAGGTCAGGAGCGTCTCGGACTTCTTCAGGGAAGGGGATGCCTTCATAGCCATGGGCAAAGAGCCGTTGACCCTGAAGAACATTCAGGTCGCTGTAGAAGAGCTGTACCCCGGCAAAGCCCGGGCCCTGACCCTGGCCCAGCACAGCCGGGCCCCCTCTCCCAGGCTGCGGAGCAGGCTCTACAGCAGGGCTCTGAGGGGGGGTCACCGCTGTGGGGAGGCGGACAGCGCCCAGGGCCGGGGGGAGGCCGTGGAGCCGGCGCTGGGGGACAGGGCGAGGCCCCAGAAGCAGTGGGGCGCGGGCAAGTGGGAGCCCGNAGGCCGCCCAGGGAAGCCACCCTGGGGAGGCCTGCGAGCGGGGAGAAGCACCTGGGGGTGGAGATCGAGAGGACGTCGGGGGAGATCATCCGATGCGAGAAGTGCAAGAGGGAGAGGCTGTCCCTGGGGACCAGCGAGCTGGACCTGGGCAGGGGCCGCAGGGCCGAGGCGGCCGAGAAGCTGGTGAGGGCCAGGAGCTGCCGGCGGTCCCCCGAGGCCAGCCCTGCAGCCGGGGGGGAGGGGCGGAAGGGCGAGGGCCCCAGGAGCAGCCCCAGGACCCCCGGCAGGGGCCGGGACCCGAAGNCACCGCGAGACGCGGCAGGCCTACGCCATGAAGATCATCGCCAAGGCCAAGCTCAAGGGCAAGGAGGACATGGTGGACAGCGAGATCCTCATCATCCAGAGCCTCTCGCACCCCAACATCGTGAAGCTGCACGAGGTGTACGAGACCGAGGCGGAAATCTACCTGATCATGGAGTACGTGCAGGGCGGGGACCTCTTCGACGCCATCGTCGAGAGCGTCAAGTTCGCCGAGCGCGACGCCGCGCTCATGCTCATGGACTTGTGCCGCGCG
>NW_027528417.1:1102834-1115891 GCF_008692635.1 Crocuta crocuta
TCCAGTTTAGATACGATGGGAATTGCTTCCTCGTTCCTGGGAGGAAAAGGCTTTCACGGTGGCAGTGACCAGGCGGACATAGCTTCCGGGGCATTTGCACGTCCTCTGGTCTGGGGGGCAGGGGTGTCTACCAGCAGCAGCTTCCCCCGGGGCTTTGCATTGCCCTCCACCCGAAATGCCCCCTGGCCCTTTTGAAGATGACAGCTAATCAAGGATATTCAGAAGGCTCAGCACTGCAGGGGCCCCTCCCCGTGTGAGGAGGATGTCGGACGGAGGCTGGCCCCGGAGTTAGGTAACTGAGTCTGAATCCTGGCTTTCTGAGTTGCTTGCTGTAGGATAGGTCTTTCACCTCTCTGGGCCTGTTTCCTCATTTTTAAAAGAGAAATAGCGATAGTGCTTGTCTGGCAGGGTTGAAGGAAGATGGGGCGCAGGACAGGGGAGAGCAGCCCCTGATGGCCAGGAGCTGGCCTCACACACACGGCTCAGCCTTGCTGCTTGCCTGTTGAACATAAATAGGGGCCCCCAAACACCACTGTCGGATAAAGATGATCTGGGACCGTGATAGGTTAAGACCAAAGCCAGGGCCTTTTATAATCACGTCCAAATGCACAAATATGGTTATCCAAACCACAAATATGGCCCCTTTCAGCTACTCTGAGTGGCTGCCTCATTTCATCCCTCCCCTCTCCTCGGTAAGAATTACTAAGACGCCGAATCGTTGAACGACCCTCACTTCCTGACAGTGTCCACTTCCAAGCAAAGTCCTGCTTTCTCGTACCCTCCCCCAAGTCACCTAACAATCCAGATCCTAAGGTAAGTCCTCTGAACACCCCCTCACTTGGATGCGTGGCCCCCGCGGTGTGGCATTCTCTCTCGGTGCAGCGAGCCAGTAAATGCAGTGTTCCTGAGCTGCACACGTGTTCCCGGTGGTCTGTTAGGACAGCATGCTTCACAGGGTCACCGTCTGGGACCTTTGTCTCCCTTTCTTCGTAGCCCAGATCACCACCTGATACGTCCCCTATTCATTCTTCTGGTTTCTTTCTCCTCGTACTAGAAAGCCAGTTCTCTGCCAGCAGGTGCTTTGTTTTATTCACACTCTACCCCCAGACCTAGAACAGTTCTGTCACATGGGGGGCCTTCTTTGCATCTTAGATGAATGAATGGACTCAGACCATAGCGTGCTGCCTGAAAAACAGCAGGCATTCCGCCCGCGGTGGCCACTGTCGTGCTGTAGAAGTGACTCGGATGTTAAGGTGCATGTTGTGAGCAGGTGTCCAGGGCCACGTTGCTGCAGATGGAGCGATAGTGAGTGGGGGAAATGATCTCGATGAGCCACATTATTTGTTTCTTTCTGGCAGCGTGCTAGCTTGCTTTCTTTAATTTCACAGCTGTAGACCCAGCCTGGGAATCTCCTTCCCCGGCGCCTTCATCTGTCTGTGAACGGCTCCCACACGCAGCAGAAACACCGAGTGAATCAGGCTAATTATCTGGTGACATGAGTTCTATGCTGACCACCACGTCAAGGGACCTTGGGTTTGCCCGAATTTCATAGGATTGAAGAGGCACTTTGGTTGCCTGAGAGACCCGAAGTCCTGTCTGATGTCTCCCTTTGAAAAAATGTCACTTCTGCATTAGCCGAGTGTTCCCAATCTCTCTTCCCTCGCTGTTTGACTGTTTCTGCTATTTTTTGGGGTCTGAGCCCCTGTGGTTTCCATGTGTGGTGCGCGGTGCTTTGTTTCTAATGCACACTTTGGAATGAGCCTCTGGATCATCTAAGCAGAAGAAATGCTGATTAGAGGCCTGGGTGGGTCCCCCTGAGCTGAACATTTTGGGCACATATCTAATAAAGCTTTAATGGTTATGCAAACCCTTGAGTATGTGGAATTAGATAATTTATCCTATAGGATTGTTTTTTGGGGGGGATGTCGGTCACCTAAGCTCACATTCTCTGAACAGGGTCCCCAGAGCCCGTGTGTTCAGCTAGCGTATCTCTCGGGCAGCAGAGGCTGTTAGTTGCGTTCAGGGTCATGCTTGTCAGCAATTCTTATTTATTTTTATTTTTTACGCATTTATTTTTGAGAGAGAGTGAGTGGGGGAGGGGCAGAGAGAGAGGATCCCAAGCAGGCTCCACACTGTCAGTGCAGAGCCCGGTGCAGGGCTCGAAGTCACAAACTGTGAGACTGTGATCCGAGCTGAAATTAAGAGGCAGACGCTCAACCCACTGAGCCGTCCAGGCGCCCCTACTTCTCAGCAGTTTTTAAAGTGGAGAAAGCCACCGGTTTAGATTTCAGGGAGAAGTTTCCTTGAGGAATTAGAAAAAGTGCAAGGAATATGTTTCATGTGGACAAGCTAACTTCCTTTGAGAGGCCATTTGGCAACTCTTCATGGATCTAAATGTCGGTACAGGTGTGGTTTTGGTGCCCTTAGGGGCAGTGATGTGTGTGTGTGTGCGTGCGCGCGTGTGTGTCTATTCTAAGAGGCACAACTTCAGGGTAGGTATCATTTTTCAGTCTCAAATATGTGAGTTATTTATTGGCATTGATTGTAACTTATATTTAGACCCTTCTCTCTTTTCTGAGTTCGGAGAAGTCTCACTTGTTCTTCCTTCCTTTTTTTTTTTTTTTTTTTAATAAAACCTTTTTTTTTTTTGTGGTGGTGGTGCTATGGGTCTTTCAGAAACTGCAAAAAGCTACGTAGCTGAGCCATCTTTTGTGAAATGGGTTAATACCTTTTCTGTCCTGTGGACAGTTTGTCAGTTTGCATTTATCTTGCCCTGAACAGGTCTGTCACATTTAGAAGCCATGTTGGTCCTTTTTCTGGGTGAGTAAAGTTCAACATACGTTACGTCAAAAGTCTAAATCATCTAGGGGTGCCTGGGTGGCTTAGTCGGTTAAGCGTCCGACTCACTTAGGTCATGATCTCGCGGTTCGTGGGTTCGAGCCCCGCGTCGGGCTCTGTGCTGACTGCCAGCTCGGAGCCTGGAGCCTATTTCAGGGTCTGTGACTCCCTCTCTCTCTGACCCTCCCCTGCTCACGCTGTCTCTCTCTCTCTCTCTCTCTCTCCTAGAAATAAATAAATTTAAAAAAAAAGTCTAAATCATCTTGAATGTCAGTGATTTTTGGCTTTTTAGACAGAGCTGTGGACAGAGCTGGATTTGACAATGGGCTCATTGTCCGTGTAGAAGGTTGTCCTCTCTAAACTTGCCGGTGTGATGAACAGGTCGCAGCCTCGGCTGGCCTTCTACCGTTTACTTTTCCTGAATACGACCAGGCTGACCGCTGTTCATCAATGAATGGTCAGCTGCCCTTCGTTTAGTGTTCTGCACTTGTGCTGAGCCTCGTGTTCTCAACGTGACTCTTTCTTTGTCCCTTAGCGGATAGCTACTGTCTAAGTTAAGACTCAGTTTTGCTGGACTCAGGAAACTGATTTCAGGGTTGCCTGGGCGGCTCAGTTGGTTAAGCGTCCAATTTCGGCTCAGGTCATGATCTCGCAGTTTGTGGGTTTGAGCCCCGCGTGGGGCTCTGTGCTGATGGCCAGCTCAGAGCCTGGAGCTGCTTCAGATTCTGTGTCTCCCTCTCTCTCTGACCCTCCCCTGCTCATGCTGTCTCTCTCTCTCTCTCTCAGAAGGAAATAAAACATTAAAAAATTTTTTTAAAAAGGAAAACGATTTCACTTTAGAACTACCTTTGGATTCCATGAGCGATTGTAACTGTTGCTTCTTTTAGTGACTCTCTGCATGTGCCAAGAGCGCTCTATGACGAGAGCAAGCTTATCCTGTTATTTTAATCAGCAGAAATATTTGTGTCTGATAATTGGGCCCCGGGGTACAGTTTCAAGTCTGTGTTACTGAGCTTATCTATTTCTACCGGTCACATTTCCTGATACGATGCTAGCGTTCCTCTTCCCTTTGAGTTATTTCGACTCCGGAGATCTTGCAAAAGAAGTTTTAATTATGAGAATTTCCAGCTCGCAGAAATGTTAAGTGCTTCTTCTGCCAGCGCGTGCTCCCTTGGTGGGGTTGGGATGTGCTGCGTGGGTGTTGACAGGGCCCTGGCGGGGGTGCAGACAGGAGCCAGAGGGGTGAGGAGGACCGAGCAGCCCACACAGCCTGGGGGGTGGGCCGGCCATAACCAGCAGCTGAGACATCGCCTGCGGCGAAGAACGCTGAGGGTGTGGGTGGGGGAGTCACTGGTGGGATGTCAGCCGTGAGGCCCTTTGTGGTCATCTGTCCCACAGAAGGGCAGGGCCTGGCTCTGGACACAGGCTGAAAGGCAGGCGGCGGGCCTGACGTCCTGAAGTGCTGGGAGCAGAGACCCTGGAATCCGGGGGAAATAGTGTGGGGACCAGTCCCAGCCCATCAAGGATAAAGGTTGTGCTCTTTCTGGCCTCTCACGGGCTCTGGGAAGGGGACAGACTTTTCTAGATGAACTGCTGACTGTGACCAGGACAGGTCAGTGACCAGCGTCCCCAAGGGCGGCAAGGGAGATACGGAAGGTTCAAAAGAACGGCCGAACACGCCTCTTGCCCATTTTGCCTCGGAAATAAGCCTGTCCAATCGTTTTGTTTGTTTTACTTCTCTAAGCTCTTTTCTCCACTTCTACTTTGATGCGCAGGAAGGACTCAGTGATCAGTGCTCTGCTCGCAGTTACGCAGCGCACAGTTCTCTCTCACCAGCAGCATGACTTCTCTTCCTCCAGTGCCAAATTCGGTCTCCTTTCCCCACAGCATCTACGACAGAGGTGTCTGGTCGTCTCCTTAATGGGCCAAGTATTTGCCCGTGCAGTTATATACCCGTTGCAGTAATAAAAACCTGAGGGCCAGGAAGCCTATCTTGTTAGGGTATACTCAGCGAAATGACGAAGTGGGGACTTCAGCAGTCGCATGAAGTCACTGAAGAAAAACCACCGTGATGCAAACCTTTAGGCCACGGGCCAGTACCGGTCACGTCAGTGAGAAGACAGGTTTATAAGAGGTGCACCTCACCTCAAGAATCCCAGGGTGAATTCCAGCAGGAGATGCCAAGAGTTGCCTTTAGGCTTACATCCACGAGAGTGGCTCTCAGTCTCCATCTTAACAGTTTCCAGGAAAAGAAAAAGTATCCACACGGCAAACCCACATATCATATAAGCCTTGACCACATAGCCAGAGTTTCTTTAGGTCTTCAGAATTCTAGACACTGCGTCATTTTGATAACCAAGGTTTTCCTTCATCTGTTCCTTTTGCAAATGTCACCTACAATGGTAGATGTCTGATCATATACTGCAGACTGTAAATTAATCAGTCACGGAGACTCCTTAAAAGCATGAGTCATACTTATCAGCCTTGTTGAATCTCTTCTAAACTTGTGACTTCATTCCCCCAAGGAGTCCCGAAGTGCAGATCACTTAGCAAAGGTAAATAGTACAGCAATCTGCTGTCCCCTAATACTTGTGTTCACGTGGGTTGTTGCCGCTTGAAGAGAGTGATTTCCTGTGAGCCATTTGAGGATCTAACATTAAGTTTCTTAAAAATCTCTATTTTCAAAACGCCCTTCTTCTGGGGAAGCAAGTTGGTAAATCTCTTCAAGCGTCCAGGGTCTAAGATCTGGTTTTCTAATTGCAATGATATGAAACCGCAGCCGATTTCATCTTCTTCGAGTTGTCCTGCTTGGTTAAGCGAGGATACGGAGAGGAAGGAAGAAGGGGGAGAGATGAAACAGAGACGCAGAGGAGAGGTGGGGAGGGACAAGTCAGCCGTGGTTCTTACTTCTCTCATGCACCGAACTCTGCCAGTGTGATTGCAGTGTTCTGACTAAGGACTCAGTGGAACTGACATTCTGTGTGGATGCGGGCACCCTTCAAACCCTGGTAGACCGTAGCATAACAGGAAGCCAGGTGTGCAGGGGAAGTTCAGAGACCTCGCCCATATCGTAGGTGATAAAATAGGCTCAGAAAAAGGCAAGGTGGGCGCCGTCTGGCCCTTTTGGTGGGAGCAGAGCGAAACCAGAGATTCAGGCAGTTTCGATCCGAGCTCTGAGCTCTTTTGCAACATGCATGCAGTCTCCCTGACCGTTCCGTTGCTTGACGTTGGATTGAATGATTTCCGCAGACAGTTCTATGCCTGAATGTGGACTTTGGTCCTTGGGAGTCGGCGAACCGGGTGGGTTCCAGTACCAGGGACACCGAGAAGCTGGTGGGGAGGAGCGTAGTCGTGTGCTTCCCTCCAAAGAGACAGCGAAGTGCGGAAATCACATTTGTTTGAAAACGTCCGCTGTCTCCTTTACCAGGGCGCAGTCACTGTAGTCTGACCTGAGGCTCGAGGTCCCATTTCTGTCGTTGTGCACCAGGATTCTCAGCTGTGCGACTACTGGCGTCTGGGCAGGATGACCGCTGTGGGGGCCTGTCCTGGGCGATGAAGGCTTAGTGCCTAGTGGCTGTCAGGGATTGTGACATGTGACATGTGACGCGATGCCAGTAGCATCCCCCCGAGTTGTGACGACCAGAACTGTTTCCAGACAGTCCGGTATCTCCGGGGCGGTGGGGGGTGGAGAGGGCTGTCCCTGCTGGAGAGCCACTGCCTGTACTTGTCATGCTGTGACATCGACTCCTTGCTCTGTGCTCCCCTCCAACCCCCTGGGAGCCCACATCCCATTAGAACTTCCCTGTCACGTAACGGTAGCCCATTGCTCACGGTTCTATGCATCTCGCGTTTTCATAGAATTCTCAGATCCACTCCATGAGGAAGGCGTCATTACTGGCATGTACGCACGGGGAAACCGAGGCTACACTAAACTGAGGGGATTGCGGGAGGGCCCCCGGCTGGGAGGGCCTGGCCGTGGAGACTGCCGTGTGGTCTCTGAATGCTGTGTCTTTTTAACTCCATGTCTGGTTCAGGTGTGGCCGGTCCCGCTGCTGCAGGAGGGGACGGTGGACAGTAGATATTCCCTGGGTCACACAGGGTGGGCTCCTATTTAGTCGCTCGCTTCAGGTCACCGCCTGTTTGTCCGAGGTGATGGGCATCTCACACCCAGGATGCTCCAAACCGGGTTTCACCCGGAAGCTGCTCCTCCCCCCGCCCCACCCCCACCTTCTCCATCCCAGAGGATGGCTATCATCACATAGACATATGTAATATTCTCCCAGACAAAACCTTGTTTTCTCCACACCCCCTTCAGGTGTTACCCCACTTTATGAACTACACACACACACACACACACGCACACGCACACACCCTGAAGCAGGTGTCTGTACTCACCCTTTGTACTTTCCACGTTCCATTCTGTCCGGAACCCAAGGCAGGTCCTCATCCGCACAGTGCACTGAAACCACCCTTACCCGTCAGAAAGATGGGCCGCCACCCGCCCAGCTGCTCACCGGGAACCTCAGAGTCGCCCTGGGGCCCCTCTCCTCACCCTCCCCGTTCAAGCCTTCTCTCGGCCCTTAGGCAGGACATGTCTCCCCATCTCCACCCCACCACCCAGGACCAAGCCACCATCGTCTCGCGCTGGGACTGTGGCCTTGCCTCCTCGCTGGTCCTTCTTCCTCTGAAGGCTTCCTTCCTCAAGGAGCCCGAGTGATCTCCAAATGTAGATCAGGCCCTGTAGCTGCTCTGCTCGGGGCCGTCACTGGCTTTCTGTTACACTCGGAATAAGAGCCGAGTTCATTTCCATGGCTTCCAAGGTCTTGCTTGATATGGCCTCTGGCTTCCTCTCAGAGCTCCACTCTGAACACTTAACCTTCACTCACTCTGCTCCTGCCCCAACTTGCTGTTCCTCCATCAGGCCAAGCGTGCCCCTGGACCTTTGCACCTGCTATTTCCGCCGCCCAAAAAGCTTTCTCCCCAGATTCAATTGTGGCTCATGCTTGACTTGTTTCAGATGTTACTTTCCCAGTGAGTTCTGCCTTGACTCTCCTGTTTAAAATACCAGCCTTTGCCACTTGTCAATTCTAGCACTATCCAGTAGAACTTTCTTGATGATGGAAATGTCTTATCTCTGCACCGCCCAGTACAGTAGCCACTACTGCATGGGCACCTGAAATGAACCTTGGGCATCTGAGGACCTGAACTTTATTATTTAAAAAAATTTTTTTTAATGTTTTATTTATTTCTGAGAGAGAGAGAGAGACAACGTGAGCAGGGGAGGGTCAGAGAGAGAGGGAGACACAGAATCTGAAACAGGCTCCAGGCTCTGAGCTGTCAGCACAGTGCCCGACGCGGGGCTCGAGCCCACGAACTGTGAGATCACGACCTGAGCCGAAGTCGGACGCTTGACCGACTGAGCCACCCAGGCGCCCCAAGGACCTGAACTTTAAATCTTGTTTAAAAATAAATAGCCGCATGTGGTTAATAGAAACTACACTACCCAACACAGCCTTTATTTTACCTTTTCTTTTTCATAACACTTACCACTGTGGGACATTACATATTCATTTGAACTTTATTTATTTATTTATTTATTGTAAATAGTTTATTGGGGGGTGATGGGCATGGAGGAGGGCACTTGTGGGGAACATTATTTATTAATAGGAAGAAGGCTTTATGAGAATGAGGACTTTGTCTCGTTCCCTATTGCTAGTACCTAGAACAGTACCCGGCACACAGTAGGCCTGTCGATACTTGTTGGATGAATATCAGATGTTAATTAGGTAGAAGAGAACGGGATGAAGGCGTATCACAGGCCTGTCACGTGACAGTTCCCAGGGAAGACGTTCTCACTGGAGTCTGCAGCCATTCTTGTGTTATGGTGTCTTTTGCTGTTGACATATACATTGATATAAGCATTGGTATTTCAGTGTGAATTGGTTTCTTAGGTTGTATACGTCCACATGGCCAGTTGAAAATGGAACTTTGGAGGGAAAAGGCCAGAAGGACCATGAAGGATCAACGACAAAAGTAGGCTTACCCACATCTGAGTTTTTCTTAGGGTGGCTACTTCCTGTTTACCACCCATCCTCTGCTGCCATCTTCTGTTCAGAGATGAACATTGCAAGATCACTTAAATTTTTTTTTTAACATACATTTATTTTTGAGAGACAGAGCGTGAGCAGGGGAGGGTCAGAGAGAGAGGGAGACACAGAATCTGAGGCAGGCTCCAGGCTCTGAGCTGTCAGCACAGAGTCCAACACGGGGCTCAAACCCATGAACCATAAGATCACGACCTGAGCCGAAGTCAGACGCTTAACCAACTGAGCCACCCAGGCGCCCCCCAAGATCACACTTAAATTGAGGTACCATTGGAAGAAAGGAGGCTATTAGTTGTTCAGGAAAATAGAGATTTCTCTTGAATCTTTGAGACCATGCAGGTGTTATATGGCTGCTTGTGTAAATAATATGGACCAACTACCTGGATTCAAATCGGGGAACTTTGGCGTGGCTGGAAAAGGAAGTGATGGATGCAGATGGAGTGCCGTGCCATATAAATTAATCTCTGGCACCTTTGCAGCTGAAGGGCCTCTGAAAACATGAGCCCAGGAAGGGACATGACCCAGAGCAGTGAGTTTCAATGGACCGGAAGACAGAGAAATGGAGATGTGGGCGAGGCGAGTTCAGATGTGTGCACTGGGGCTGTGGTGTGCCCTCAGCCAAACCTCGCCCTCTGAGGTGTAGGGGAGGAACAAAACCTTGTTTCCCTCCACCCTCCTGGGTTCTTTGGCAGGGCCCTGGAAATTAAGTCAACAAAAGACAGATTAACGAGGAAAACGGAGGGCCTGTGTGCGGCACACACACGTGGGAGAAAGTCTGTGATGAGTAGCTCAAATGAGTAGTTCGAATTGGGGGCCTGTGGAAGCATCTTACAAGAATGATAAAGTTTTAGAGCAGTGACATGATGAGGGGAAAAGGGCTTTTAGGAGCAGCAAGTTGTGGGAGAAGCAAAATCATGGGGGAACTAGTAGAAGGCAGGAGCTGTATTTAATAAGGGTTTGGTGAAAGTTCTTCTCTCAGTGCGTCCCTGGCCCGGCCCGCGCTTCCCGGTGCGGGAGGCCACCTTCCTCACCGGACCCTCTGTGTCCTGCTTGTAAGTAGAAAGTGGAAGGTCAGAGAGTACTTCTTGCACCTGCTATCTCTCAAGTGTCTTCAGCTCAAAAGAATCAATGTGTCAAAGTGGCCTAATTTGGGGCGACATGTTCTGATCCGCTGCAAAGGCTTTCTGAGGAAGGGGCATCAGAGAGGCATGCTGAGTGGAGTCGTTGCTGTATTTTTTTTTAGGTTTATTATTTGTTTTTGAAGAGAGAGAGACACACAGAGAGAGCACGAGACAGAATCCTAAGCAGGATCTGTGCTTTCAGCGAGGAACCCAGCACGGGACTTGAACTCCCGAACCGTGAGATCATGATCTGAGCCGAAGTTGGATGCTTAACCCACTGAGCCACCCAGGTGCCCCCCCTGTGGCGTCTTTATGGCTACCCAGTGCCCCGTCCACTGAGAGGCCCGATGTCCACTGTCCTGATCAAACCCCACCTGGCGTGTAATGCTCATTTCTGGACGTTCTTTGTTAAAAGGCGTGTCGACGAAATGGAGATTGTCCAGAACTTGGCCATGACATGTAGGTTCTGGTTCTGTGGATCCGGACAACCTGGACCTCTAACCAGCAACCAATCAGTGAACTTAGTGTCAGAAGGGGTGAGAAGGGGGTGGTGGTCAGGAGAGCAGGTCTTACAAAGATCAGCCGGAGGATCCTCGGATGTGAAGTTAGAGAAGGCAGAGGTGGCCTGGGGGCCGTGGTACTTGTTTCCCATCTTTGGGAAGGCTGTGCCCTTCTTCAGCATCACCCCAGAGGACAGGCTTAGAAAACAGGGCAGGGGCAGAATTTGGAATCAACATAGGGGTGAACCTCCTCACAAGTGAAGCTGACCATTAGTGGGCTGAGCTGCTGGATAAGTGGTGGAATCTTTTCCACGTGGAGATTTCAGTCAGAGGCGAACGGTGGTCGGTGCAAGTTCCTGTCTGGGCGGGAAAATCTGATGGTTTCAGACGTCCCACAGAGGCCAGGAGGCAGCATTATCCCGGAAGGATGCCACTCATTAGATTTCAAGATCATGATAGGTCTTGCTCGGAAGCTGAGAATGGCAGGTGCCTGTTGAAAACAAAACAAAACAAAACAAAACTCACACAGTCAGTGCATGATCTTCAGGGTAACTTAGCTGCTCATGTAGGTGAAGTAAACGAGAAGCCTCAAGTCACGCTGACAGTCCCAAAGGCTGTGACATCCTGGGGACAGCAGGTGTGGGAGACCAGAGAGTTAAAACCATCAGTGGCCTTGAGCCACTTTCTGGAAGGGACAAGGGACTCCACGGATCTTTTTATTTTTTTTTTTAATATTTTTTATTTATTTCTNGTGGATCTTAACCACGCCCAGGGCTCAGAGCCTGCTGTTGGTGGTGCTGTGGGCAAGATAGCAAAACGAAACCGGGAAGAGGCCAGGAGCAGCCTATGTTTTAGAAAGGCCATGGAATAATGTAAAACACAGATTTGGTGGATGAAAATGTCGCCATCCGCATCTGGACATCTAATAGAATAAATATTCAGAATAAAAGATGGAGTCTCCACCGTGTTGAATCCACTGGTCCTTCACTTGGGCCAAGTTTTGGAGTTGATGGGAGGCGCTCTCTCTGAGGAGAGGAATAGTTTATTTCTCGTGGGGATGCATATTTCATTTTGGTTTATGAAATCAGCCACATGCTTTTACTGCTGATCATTTGGTTGGGAATATTTACAGATACAGACATATTTTTTTTCAGCCATTTCCCAGCACGTGATTCACGTAGATGATCCATTTGGGAACTCCTGGCTCTGCACTATTTTTGTCCTTCCCTTCCAAACTAGATTTCATAGCCTAGGTTATTCTAATAATTACCTCCCTGTCTCCTTCTGGGCTGTGTCCGTCCCAACATGCAGAGCAAAGCAGAATCGCATTGTTGTCTAGCTTGGGGACTTCCCCTTCCGTGAGGTTAATTAGGGAGGCGTTGATTAGGGGCCCAGCGGTAACTCAGGCTCAGGACTCACGACACACGCTGCTTACAGAGCTGTCAGCTCGCTGGCAGGCTCCAAAGCAGGTTCCGAGAGCTTACCCGTGCCTGGGGGAGCTGGGGAGGGGCTGCCTGCCCGGATTTTGGGGTGTTGCTGCACGCTGGGCTCTGTTGGGCACAGGGAGAGCCAGGGTCTTTCTTCCCGTTGCCCTTGGCCCCCACCCCTGCCCCCCAACGCTGCCGGGAGCACTGGGAACCTTTGCCCCTGTTCCAGCAGAGATGTGGGCGCGTGCGCCTGCCGACGGTTGATGGCCGCTCCTGTGGTTCTGGTGGCTCCAACCAGCCTGTCACCTGGGCCTCCGTTTTCCTGTAGCTCCGAGATTCGCTGCTCGGCTCACCTTTGCCCTGAGCACTCAGCTCCGATGTACGAGTAGGCGGCGGGCGTGCAGCGCCGGCAGCAGAGACGGACCAGGGCCGCGCCTGATGAGGGGCCTCTGGTTTGGGGAAGGAGGGTGTCAAGGGCGACTTCCGGTACTTCCATTTTGCCGGAAGTCAGTCCTGCTGTCCAAGAGGTCAGGAGGCCAAAACAATAGGGTTTACTCCACTTACGTCGAGCCGCTTATGTGGAGGCTGTAGGGGCCGGGCACTGTCTATCACACTTTGAGATGTTAATTCTTANCTCTCAACTCTGAATTTTACCAAGTTGTGACCAAAAGGGCTTTTGCCATGGACACCTTCGGCTGCGCTGGGTCCCGGGGCATTTCTGCCATGTGGCCAAGAGTCCCCAGAACACTGGCTGGCAGCCTGGGGTCAAGACAGCAATAAGGGCCATCTTTGTCTATTTATTTATTTATTTATTTATTTTATTTGAGAGAGAGAGAGAGAGNGTGGAGGCTGTAGGGGCCGGGCACTGTCTATCACACTTTGAGATGTTAATTCTTAAGTTGTCATTACACATCCCATTCGCCCCTCTCTACAGATGAGGAGGTGGAGGCGCAGAGGGCAAAGTCGTGAGCTGGAGTTCAAACCCTGGCAGTGGGGCTTCAGAGTCTGTGCCTGTGACCCCGACTCTTCCCACGTAGAGTTATTTCAGCGCAGGCCGAGAGGAAGCA
>NW_027528417.1:1116053-1129142 GCF_008692635.1 Crocuta crocuta
ATCTTTATTTATTTATTTATTTATTTATTTATTTTATTTGAGAGAGAGAGAGAGAGGGAAGAGAGAGACAGCATGCATGTGAACAGGGAGAGAGGCAGGGACAGACAGGGAACAGAGAGGGAGGGAGAGAATCACAAGCAGGCGCCACGCCCAGTGCAGAGCTCAGCACGGGGCTCGATCCCACGACTCTGGGATCACGACCTGAGTCAAAATCAAAGGGTTGGATGCTCAACTGACTGAGCCACCCAGGCACCCCTTTAATTTGTTTTCTTAAGTGGAAAATAAAGTTTTGTTGAGAACTTGCCTTGGGTAAAAACCCCAAATATAAACTCATGTAACCTTATATTTAATAAAATGCATGCTTTAATTAAAACTGCATTAATTTCTCCCCCCAGCTTTATTGAAGTATAATTGGCAAATAAAATAGTAATAGACTTAAAGTATTCAGCATGATCTGATGCATGGATACATTGTGGAAGGATTCCCACAGTGAACTTAATCCCCACATTCATCATCTCATAGGGTTACCTTGGAATTNTGTGGGGCTTGAACTCACGAGCTGTGAAATTGTGACCTGAGCCGAAGTCGGCAGCTCAACCACCTGAGCCACCCAGGCGCCCCCGTTTCTTTTTTGATTTTTGGTAAGGATGTTTAAGATCTACTCTTAGCAGATTTCAGGTACACAATACGGAATTATTAACCACGGTCACCAGGCTGTACATTGGATTCCCAGAACATATTCATCTTTTTTTAAAAGTTTATTTATTTATTTTGAGAGAGAGAGTGGGAAAGAATGAGCAGGGGAGGGGCAGAGAGAGAGGGAGAGGGAGAGAGAGAGAGAGAGAGAGAGAGAGAGAATCCCAAGCGGGCTCTGTGCTGACTCTGGGCTGAACTCACAAACTGTGAGATCACGACCTGAGCTGAAATCGAGAGTCGGACACTTACCTGACTGCGCTGCCCCGGCGCCCCCAGAACATCTTCATCCGATGACTGCACGTTGGTGCCCTTGCACCACCCGCCCCCGCCCCCCCGTCCCTGGCGACCACTGTCGTTCTCTCTGTAAGAGCTGGACTTTCTCTGTTTGTGTTTCAAAGTCCGCTGTTCTCTCTTCCCTCTTACGGACGGGCTCTCCTCCGGGCCTGAGACCTTGGCAGCCCCGAGGGTTGTGGTTGCTATCGGGAGGCAGGGCGCCCGGCGGGATGCGATGGCAGGTGTTGTGCGGGCCGCCTGCACCTTTCCCAAGAGGCAGACGAAACGGGGAAAAGACGCGGCGCTCGCGGAGTCTACCCTTCGCAGCTCCCCGGGAGGGGCCTCGCGCCCCTTCCTGGGACAGAATGAGGTCCGCGTGATGGCTGGGCGGCAGGGCTGCTGGAGGGCCCGGAGCGCCTTCCAGGCGTGCACAGACCGGCTGCGGGGCAGGGAGAGCCCCAGAGCGGGCCGCGCCAGCCGGAGAGGTGGAAGCAGGCCCGTGCGGCCCAGGCGTGCTCAGCCCCCACCCCCCTGGGAACGAGGGGCTGTGGGGACCCTTTGGCTCACGCCTTTATATCTTGGTGTCCTGAGGCTTCGTGGAGGTGAGACTCCCACGGGGAAGGCAGCCGCCCGGAGTCTTAACATCGTGTGACGTGTGCACGTCAGGCCGACCCGCTGTGGGATGCCTTCCTACCTTACTTACCTGGGTACCAGCGAGTATCGGAGGAGGTTGGAGTTCTGATGTGCCCGTTGATTTAACCTTTCCCCAAAGTGGACAACCCCCTCCACCGCACCGAGGGGGCCAATGCAGCCTTTACCTGCTGCAAGATATGCTCGCTTCGCCCCCCACGACGTCTGCACCTTCATCCCGCCCTGCATGGTGGTCCAAATACTTACACTCACCTCTTGAGCGTCATTTCTTCTAGGCAAACAGCCGCCTCTCCCCACACACCCCCCAGCGCACATGCGGCCTTGAGGGTGAAGGAGGCCGGGACTCGTTCCCTTGGCAGGGGGAACTGGCTTGCCAGGCGTCGGGAGGCCAGTCCGCGGGGTTTGTTGGAAAGAGCGAGAGTCAGGCGGGATCCACATTGAGGAGGACAAAGGAGGGCGGCGGGTCTCCGCCCGTTTCAAAGTGCTGAGGGCGAGGGCAGCCGTCTTTCCTGGGCTTCAGGATGACTGATCCCGCCCTTCTCTAAAGCCCGGTGGGAACGGGGTCTCGAGGAGAATCAGAGTAACCTCTGCCTTCATGCAAAAACGTTAGCGGAGCCCGGTCTGTCCGTTTGTCCTGTGTGGGATTAGGTCACAGGTCAATGGCAGTAGTTCTGTGTCACGTGCGGACACGGACAGCCGCGTCATCCCGGTTTGTGTGACCCTGTCCTGGGTTTACATCCTGGGACCCCTCAGCCCCCGGCAGCCTGGGACCCTTGGTTACTCCAGATGGATCTTTGCAGGATCGATTGTGGACACTGCACAGAACTCCTGACATGAGCCACTTTTTAAAAATGGTCNGAAAACAGAGGCTTCCATTAGTAAAGAAATCAGTCCGGGACCATCCAGCCACAAGTCTTGGATTTGGAATTAAAGATTCTTGGTCTGTTTGGTCCTTAACGCCTCCCCCTGCCCCCAGATTAGGGCCTGGGCTTGGCCTTGCCCACTGCTTGCTTACTTCTTTCCTTCTAATCCCTACTTCTTTCACTTTCTTTTTGGCTTCTGCCCAGACTCTGCGTTACCCACAGGAATTTTCTAGTCCTGCCTAAAGCCCGTCCCTGCTCAAAAAATCAATGATCCTTGTTCTAACTCAGTGGTGCCTGATGGAAGTTTCCGCAATGATGGCAATGTTCCTTCTATATTTGCACTGTGGACTGTTCAGTATGGTGGCCATTAACCACCCATGGCCCGTGAGCACTTGAAATGTGGCTGGTACATCTGAGAAACGATATTCTCAATTTGATTTGGTTTTAATCGCCATCTGTGGCAATATGGTGTTACCATGTCGGACAGCACAGGTAACCCATTCATGTTTTAGTTGAAAATGTGAGCGCATGTCGCTGAAGTCACGTTGGGTTTACCACCTACGTGCACAAGCTGGGCTTGTTTGCTTCTCTCGATCTTGCGTGTTGGTTGTCCCGTCGGCTTTCTTCTTTGTTCTCATCACGGTTTTGGTGATCTGGGGTTTTGTGCTCTTACAGGTTCAGCGAAATGAGGACAAATCTACCACCTTGAAACTGGCTGATTTTGGCCTTGCAAAACGTGTAGTGAGACCCATATTTACTGTGTGCGGGACTCCGACTTACGTAGCTCCTGAGATCCTCTCTGAGAAAGGTAGGTGTTCTCCGTGGCTCTGTGGGACCCTGGCTCCCTTACTGACAAATGTTTTCTTTCTTGTATTTCATATTTTACCTTTTTCAATACGGAGCAGCCAGAAATCTCAGAGAGTTGGCACCAAGCTGGCACTGGGATTTTAATGCGAATATTTGAAGCTGATCTTGACCAACACATGTGGACTCTTTCCTCATCTGGGCAGCCCTTGTTGAGGAGGGATTCGTGTGTGTGTGTGTGTGTGTGTGTGTGCGCGTGTGTTTGCACGCACGCAAGACCGGGAGATAAAAGATGATGGAAGGTTGGCTGGGGAACTCAAGTGAGCAAGGCCATTTGTGCCACTGGCCCGAGGCTGCCTCTACTGGGAGAAAATGGAAGTGGGTCTTAAGGAAAGAAGTTTAAAAATGCCCCCACCAACCTTTCATTTTAAGGACCAAGGTGCCTCATTTCAAACCCCACGAGTAATATTTATTACCCGTTTGTATATATTGTGTGCAGGTCCTTTTCAGTGACACATTCTGTAAAATGCATAAAAGGAAACCATTATTATTGCTATATGGCTCCAAATATATGAATGGCCGCTTAGCCACCAATGCCCTTTGAGAGAAACCAGTTGAGGCACCGTGTGTAATACGGGAACGCTCTGGGTGGGTTGTGGGCTGGTGGGGAGGAGGGAGAGAGTGTCCCGGCAGTGGCGTGGGGAGGAGGCAGGGCAAGGACGTGGGCATGCGCGTGGGGACTGGGTGGTGGAGCCACGAAGAAGACGGCCTTCTCCGTGTTGTAGAAGGAAGTTCAGTTGGCTTGACTGGGTTGAGCCTGGGGTCTCCGCACCTCTGCGTGGCCGGGCCGAGGAACGTGGCCTCCGCGTGGCCGGGCCGAGTGGCCATGGCGCTGTGGAGACGGTGAGGCCGGAGAATCCTGAGCAGAACTGACATTTTAGTGGAGGTGTCGATGAACTGGGGGAGAGGAAAAAAGGAAGGCAAACAGCCTCCCTGGAGGCGAACCTGGTGCCAGCACCACCTCAGACAGGGTGTCAGAAGGAAAGCTGTTTGGGGAGAGGGGGTGGACGGGTTGAGATTTTAAACGCACTGACCTGCTAGAGACATGAGAATGGACCTGGGAGGCATCCGGTGTGCAGGGAGGTCAGGCCCTGGCCTGAGCATGTGTTTCTGAGGCTCCTCAGCTCGGGAACGGCGGCCCAAGCAGGCGAGGTAATGAGCTCCCCATGCTGCCAGTAAGGGCACCGGGGGGCAGACTCCAGAGGGAGGCCAGGGGTTGGGGGATGAGAGAGAGAAGGCTGGGTCATCGGGGGACAGGGCAGCGGAGGCAGGAAGAGGGTGAGGAAGGTACGGTGTCACGGAGGCCGCGGGGCAGATTTCAAGATGGGAGGCCGAGCCGAACCAGACCCGCCTGAGCACGAAGAGTAGAACAGAACCGAGAGAAGACAGGAGAAGTCGGTAGGTAGAGGGCAGTAATGATTTGTTTCTCTATAATTTTCTGCTGGTTGGGTTTGACAACATCGCTCTGGGGCTTCAGAGTGAATATCTACCTTCTAAGCTGCCGAGAGTTTTCCTTTCCCAAAGGTAAAGTTATCAGGTGTTCGAAAACGCAGCTCCTGCTGTTACACAGTGCTGTGGGGATGCTGGGCGGCACCAGCAGAAACGTCATTGTCTGTTTCTTCGTGCATTTAATTTCCAGAACGTTATTTCAAGAATGCAGTCAGAGAAGTGTGGAAATAGTTAACAGATGAGGATGTTCATCGCAGAATTACTTACAGTGTAAAAAAATTAGGGGACACTTAAATGACATCATAGAGGGTTTTTTTTTTTAATGTTTTTTATTTATTTCTGAGAGAGAGAGAGACAGCGTGAGCAGGGGAGGGTCAGAGAGAGAGAGGGAGACACAGAATCTGAAGCAGCTCCAGGCTCCAAGCTGTCAGCACAGAGCCAACGTGGGGCTTGAACCCACAAACTGTGAGATCATGACCTGAGCCAAAGTCGGATGCTTAACCGACTGAGCCACCCAGGCGCCCCGAGGGTTTATTATATAAAGGGAATCCTAACAGCTCTCAGAAGTCCTATGTCATGAAGATTTGTAAATATTCTTTATGGGAAATTCCTATATAGGAAATACCATTATATACTAAGAGAATGAAATAGGGTATAATCACATATGGACAATGTGATTTTAATTTTATTACAGGAATTGTGGATGTGTGAGGGTGTGTGTTTATGTGTTTGTGTGTTCATGGGGGGTTTAGATAGTAAGTAATGTTAATCTTTTTATAATCATAGAAGAGAGTCAGTAAAAAATTTATATTAATATGTATTAAAATTTTTTCAAATGTTTATTTCTGAGAGAGAGACAGCATGAGCAGGGGAGGGTCAGAGAGAGAGAAGGAGACACAGAATCTGAAACAGGCTCCAGACTCTGTGCTGTCAGCACAGAGCCCGACGCGGGGCTCGAACCCACGAACCGCGAGATCATGACCTGAGCCGCAGTCAGACGCTTAATCGACTGAGCCACCCAGGCGCCCCAGTAAAAATAAATTTTAAATGTGAGAAGACAATGAATGCCTAGGACATCGAGGCTGCTGGTGTAGACCGAGGCTTCTGGAACCATCTCTGGTGAAGGCTTTAAGTGTTCTAACACAGCGGGGACGGCACAGAGCCCTGCTACATGCGACTGGGTCGCCCCTGTGCCACGTGCGGCTTCCCACGTGTGTCCGACAGCCCGAACTCTGACGTACACTCTCTTCACTGAGATGTGCCCTTGGTCATGCACTTGGGTGTCACAGTCACGCCACGTTGTGAGTTTCCAAATGTGGTGTTCAGTTTCTACGCTTATCTTGATCACAGACCAGGAGTAAAGGATGACACACGGCCAGCTGTCGGAGGACCACGTGTGGAGTGGTGGCGGTGTGGACCCCGTGTCCGCAGGAGCCGGCAGCAAAGCCCGCCTTGTGCTGGAAGTGGCCGGTGCCGACGGGAAGCGGAGCTCCTCTGCGACCCAGAGCTCTGGTCCNACGGGCTGGAAGTGGACATGTGGGCCGCGGGCGTGATCCTCTACATCCTCCTGTGCGGCTTCCCCCCCTTCCGCAGCCCGGAGCGAGACCAGGAAGCGCTCTTCAACCTCATCCAGCTGGGCCGCTTCGAATTCCTGGCTCCGTACTGGGACAGCGTCTCCGACGGTGAGATCGGGCCTCCCCGAGCAGGGGGGAGGGGCCTTAGAGCTGCAGCCTGTCCTGGGCTCGGACTGCCAGGCAGGTGTTAGGTGTGGAAGGAGGGGCGCAGAGGGCCCGCCGCAGACTGGGGGCGGACGTGGGCTGTGGACGGGCATCTCCTCCTGTTTCCCGTGGGCTCCGTGTAGATGGATTTGTGTGGCGCTCAGAACAGGGCTTGCTTTCCATTCAGTGAAAAAGTTTGGCCCCTGGCTGCAGTCCCTAGATTCTTTTCCTTAAGGCAACGAAGCCCCCTTAGAGCTAAAGAATATCAGCAACGTACATGCCTCGTTTGGAAAGTTCTAGATCCGAGTCATCTCCCGTATAGAAGCGCTGTGAACTGAACAGACTGGGAATGCACCTCTTGCTGGTGAACAGCCCGGGGTCCTGGAGGGGAGCCCAGGGGCCCAGGAAGGTAGGGCGTGAAGGCCTCAGCTATTTTCAGTGGAGCAGAGGCGGGGGGGGGCTTCCTTTTTGGCCCTTTCAAATNAGTGTCATCCAGTGTCCCTGTAGAATTCAGAACTAGACATTCAGGGATTTCGAGTCTCTGAGTTTTTAGCTTAAAAAGTAGGAGTGAGAACTTTATTTTGCCTCAATTTTCCTCTAACCATGTCATCTTCGATTAATGGCCCAACTGCCCTCACCCCCAGCCTCAGTCTCCTTATGTGGGGTTGTCGGAGGGGAGTGGCTTGCTGCAGGTGGATGAGGGCCTTGAGCTGATCAAGCCAACGGTGACCTGGGAACCGAAGGGCTAAAAATCGTTTTGGAAAGGTCTGTGCTGCAGTGTCCTTAGACTTGGGTATGGGGGCCCCTGCCTGGAGCCCCGTGCCTTTGAGGGCCCTGTTCTGGTTATACCCACCCCACAGTGTGAGGAGACTCTGGAGCCAAGGAGATGTGTCCCCCGGAGCCCCTTCTAGATCCCTTAATCAGGACCCCAGAATGGTGCAGGCCCACTTCCAAGACTGAGGAGACCTCTTTTCCCAGCCACTCCCCACAGTGCCTTAGGGTAGCCCAGGGGCGCCTGCTCGGAGGGGTAGAGAGGCCTGGGGCAGGTTGGCCTGGTGTCCGTTGTCCACACATGTCCATGTGGGTCTAAACCTGACCTGCTCCTTTGAGGACCTTGCCGGAGTGATGCTGGCCGGATGGGTACCAGGGCACTTTGTGGGTGGGGTCAAGCCTGAGGTGGGCGGGGCAGGAGAAAGCCCGTGGCTTCCGAGCCCGGGAGGTGGTTGGACAGTGGTGTAGAGGAGCTGATGGGCGGCCGAGCAGCTGATCTAGAGCAAGAGCCATCCCCCAGTAAAGGTGAAGAAAAGTGGGTGCTTCTGTTCTCCGCAGTTGAAAAGGAGGCTCAGGGAGCCGGCCGGGGAGAGCCAGCCAGTCACAGCAGAATCCCTGTCTCCTCGCCTGCCAGCTGCCCTGCCCGTTGCCACCACACCTCTCTAGAATCACTCATGGTCTTGGGCAGAACATGACATTCATTCTGAATCTGTGCTATTTTTTACTCTGGTTTCTTTCACGCGTTTCTCAGTTATGTCAACGTGGAGGCATATTTACCAGCTTAGGGGGCTGAGCGTATTTTGTTTAACAGCCCGACGATCAATTTCAGAACGTAAGACCCATAGACCTGCGGCAGGTGGGCCCCGTTTGCTCTCCAGCACCGGGCGCCTTGGCTGTCCCGGCTGGGCCTGGCCCCGCGCTGGCCCAGCACGGTGGCCCGTAGCTGCACGTGGCTATGGGACTTTGCATGTAAAGTAGTTGAAAGTAAAGAGAATGAACATTCAGCTCCCCAGTCTCACTAGCCATATTTCAGACGCTCGTGGGTAGTGCAGACGTGGAAGTTTCCCCACGTCACGGAAAGTTCCACGGGACAGCGCTGCTCCAGCCTCGCGCACGTGGGGTGCTGACGTGGATGTTCGTGCTCTTATTTCATGCGCGGGGAAGACCATTGCGGAGCCCCCTGCATTCACTGCACCCCCCTCTTGCACTTCAACAGCTGCCAAAGATCTGGTGAGCCGGTTGCTGGTGGTGGACCCCAAAAAGCGCTACACCGCCCACCAGGTCCTTCAGCACCCCTGGATTGAGACCGCGGGAAAGACTAGCGGGGCGAGCCTACAGAAGGAGGTGCCCCCTGGCGGTGAGGGCCACGTCCGGAGCCAGCACAAGCGGTCTGCAGATCAAGCCTCGTAGCCACCGCCTCGGGAACTGGCCAGCCCCCTTCTCCCCCAAGGACAGAGAAGGCGCTCGAAGTCCAGGAGACAGACAGAATCAGAGGGGGAGAAATGCTTCGTATGTTTTAAAGCAGATTTTACAAAATAAACCTGAGTCTTAATGTTAAATGTTGTAATATATTTTTAGATTTGTACATTTCGAGACTTTAATACATTTTTTGCGAGGGGAGAGCTATCGGTGAGGACTTTTTGGTAATAATGCTGTTTTGCTTCCTCCTCACAATCAAGTTCATGGTATTCTACCTGAGTGGTGCTTCCCAGGACCTAAACTCCCCCTGTGAGCTCAACAAGGCGAACTGTGCTCTCTCTCCATTAATAAAACGTGCTCTGGCTGACAGAAGTGGGTTGTATTCTGATTACTTCTTAATGCTGGTGATGGGAGCCGGAGAATTCTAGTTCAGACATGCTTCCTAAAACCAACATGACTACATATGAGTGTCGTGATGGACACTTGGTGACCGGGAAGGACCTGTTTATTTGGGATGTGCTTGGCTCGCTGTCCGTCGTGTCCTGAAAACCCATTCTGGCGCTGCCTGAGAAATGGAAAAAAAGAAATCATTGATCTATTCAGTCCCCCCCCCCCTTTATACTGTTTTGCAGCCGCTTATCCCTGAGCCGGAGTCATTTCCACATGAAGTTAGGCGCTCAGGCTGTGGCTGTGTTAACATTTTCAGATCACCAGGGAGCCATTTAGTGCATTAATATGTCAGCAATGCAGTAAACAGATTACGCTCAGGCTGGAAGTTGCTCAGAGAGTTCAGGCACGTTCCTCCCTGCAGGGGAGACACAGGGAGGGCACAGGATGTGTGTTCTCTGATGATTTCATTCCAGGTTTCTGTGCAGAAATGTGTTTATTCCCGATGTCTCGGGGGCGGGGGGAGGGGTGGAGGATGCATGAGCTCAAAGCAAAACATAATTCTGATGTTTCCTGAGTTGACCTTCCTGGGTTATATCCAACTCGAACACTGGGACACGGAAGCAGCCCCCAAGGGTGGGTTTCTCACCCTCCCCTGCTGGAGGAGTGCGTCGGGAAAACGTGAAGGGCCAGAGAGAGTGTTTGGTGTAAGGAGTCGCTTAAATGGGTGTTGGAATGGACAAAGACACCCCGGAGCCGCCCGGAGACTCTGAAGTGCTTTAGCGATGGTGACGGCAGGAGATGGCTTCCGTCCGAGGTGGGGGCCAGAGGAAGAGGCTGGGTGATTAGCACTGGAAACGTGGAGGAGAAACACCTCGTGGACGCTGAGTGTGCCGTCCCAAACCCCCTAAAAGACCGAGGGGAATGGGTTGCGGGGCTTGCAGCCCTCAGCCGTCACTGTCGATGGGCGTCACGCTTACCCGAAGAGGCCCCTCAGCCAGGATCACACCTCCCTCCTGGGGCAGGCTGTGTCCAATGACTGGTCCATGCAGGGGACGGAGGCTCAGTGTCTGCATCCCCGTGGGGATGGGGCGGAAGGGCCATCCCAGCCTCGGGACTCCTCCAGGGCATCGGCTGAGCCCTTAGGGGACACTGCCTCGCAGCCCAGCGTCTGCCTCCCCCGGGCTTGCTCTCTCTGTCCTCAGTGGTGACGGGTGACTCTCTCATACAACTTCCGCACGCTAATCTGTGTCCCACAGCGGGCTTCCCAGGAGACGGAGCCCGTGACAGCCTCCGGAAACCTGGGGCTGCTGCGAAGGGGTGAAAGCGTCGGCTGGCGCTTCCCCCCCAGGGGCTCCGAACGGGGCGCGGGGACCACACACCTGAGGAGGGGGTGCCGCCCACTAGGCCGGGCAGCGGACTCTTGTTCTGCAAACCTCGAAAGAGACTGGAAGCTTGGAACCAGTTGCTGCTGGAATGTCCCCAAAGGCCCTAAATCCAAATGAGAACTCTCAGTTCACATTCGCATCGATGGATTCCACTGACCACTGTCTCTGAGCCATTTCTCGTGCTGACTTCCGCGATGCTGCATGTTTCTGGTCTTCTTACCTGCCTCTCCGTCTTCTCTTTTGGGTCTCCTGTATATGTTCAGTCTCCTTCCAGTTGCTAAAATTGTTTCATCATCAGTCACTAGGGAAACGCCAATGAAGACCACAATGGAGTAATACCTATTAGAATGGCTAGAAGTTAATGGCTACTATGAGAAGACTGACCATGCCAAGTATCGGTAAAGATTTGGAGCAACTGGATCTCTCTCTCTCTTTTTTTAAAATATTTATTTCTTTTGAGAGAGAGTGCAAGTGGGGGAGGAGCAGAGAGAGAGAGAGGGAGACACAGAATCCGAAGCAGGCTCTGAGCTGTCACAGGGCTTGAACTCACGAACTGTGACATGGTGACCTGAGCCGAAGTTGGACACTTAACCCCGAGCCCCCCAGGCATGATTGGAACTCTCGTACATTGCAGGTGGGGGGATTTCAATGGTCCTCTCTTCTACAGAACAACTTGGCAGTTCCTTAAAAGTTAACCATCTGCCTTCTGTATGTATGACCTGGCCACGCCCCAGGTGTCTATGAGAGAAATTACAGTGTGTGTCTGCACAAAGGCTTGTGCACAAATATTCATCGGTGCTGTGTTTGCAGTTGTTCAAAAGTGGAAACAGCTTGAATGTCCATAAATTGGTGATGTATAAATTACGGCGCATGCCTACAACAGATACACTTCAGCAATAACAAGGAATCAACTCTTGATACAAGCAACAATGTGGACAAAATGAAAACCACGAGAAGTAACTAGACTGCATGAAAGAGGCCAGACCCAAGCAGGTTACATTCTGTTGTCATACCTTTTGCGTCCAGTTCTAGAAGCTGAAAACGAGTCTTAGCAACAGAGCGGATCCGGGTTGCCTGGGGACGGGAGGGAAGAGGGGTCACAAAGGGACACCAGGTGACTTTGGGGCTGAGGAATACGCTTGTTATCTCGAACGTAATCAGGGACCTGTGGGTGTATCTGTGTCAAAACTTAACAAGTCGCGCACTGTCAGTGTGTGCTGTGTATTGCGTGTCACTTCCATTTCAATAAAGCTGTTAAAAAATACAGCTGCAGTTCATTGAAGACCGGCCCTAGACCCTCTTCCTGGGCCCCTCCCCGCCCTTGACAGTCTCACCTGCCCTGGCTATAGATTTGCAGGTGGTCGTCTACCTCCCTCCCCCAGTATGTCTCCAGCCCAGGCTTCTCGGCTCAGAGCATTTGTCCGACCGGCCATAGACACATCCACGTGTGCTCCTCCAGGCAGGAAGGTGTGACAGCACCCCACACCTGGCCCTTCTCCATTGCTCTCTGTCGCACTGAACGGGTCTGCCGAGCAAGTTCGAGACACTGGCGTCATCTTCCGTCCCTCCATCCGCCACCTCGAATCCAGCCCATCCCCGTTGAACTCACTTCCTTAGTGCTTCTTGAATCTATTCACTTCCTGGATTCTCCTCCTGATGGGCACGGAGGTTGTTTCTCATTCGTTGTTTCTTGTTGCAGACACATTGCCTGCTGTATACACACTGCCTGCTGTATACACATTGGGCACAGGGACAGGGGAGAGCTTCTCTGCCTACACATAGAACAACTGCAGCTTAGAGGATCTTGCCAATTTGATTTTGAGTTAATTTATCTTCTCACAAAGATCCATGGAAGTTTCCTCTTTTCCCTTAGGGATTTCCACGTGATTCTGTTTTTTTGTTGTTGTTGTTGTTTTGTTTTGTTTTTTTATTTTTATTTATTTATTTATTTCTAGGAGAGAGAGAGACAGCGTGAGCAGGGGAGGGTCAGAGAGAGAGGGAGTCACAGACTCCGAAACAGGCTCCAGGCTCTGAGCTGGCAGTCAGCACAGAGCCCGACGCGGGGCTCGAAACCACGAACTGCGAGATCATGACCTGAGCGAAAGTCGGACGCTTAACCGACTAAGCCACCCAGGCGCCCCAACGTGATTCTGTTTTTTGATGCTAGAAGGTTACTATCTGGACATACTTGAGAAGTAGAAACACAGAGGCTGCTTTCTATTCTGGCATTTATGTAGCACTTTATAGCTTCTGATTAAAACAATTTTAATAAAATTTTTTATGTTTATTTCTGAAAGAGAGAGAGGGTGTGTGGGGGAGGGGCAGAGAGAGAGGGAGACACAGAATCAGAAGCAGCTCCAGGCTCTGAGCTGTCAGCACAGAGCCCGATGCGGGACTCGAACTCATGGACCTTGAGATCATGACCTGAGCTGAAGCTGGACACTTAACCAACTGAGCCGTCAAGGTGCCCCTAAAACAACTTTTTAATGTTTATTCTCTTTTAAAGTATAGTTTATTGTCAAGTTGGTTTCCATATAACACCCAGTGCTCATCCCAACAACTGCCCTCCTCCAAGCCCATCACCCGCCTTCCCCTCTCCCCCACCCCCAT
>NW_027528417.1:1129740-1136499 GCF_008692635.1 Crocuta crocuta
CCTCTCCCCCACCCCCATCAGTCCTCGGTTTGTTCTCAGCATCCAAGAGTCTCTTATGGTTTGCTCCCTCCCTCTCCTTCACTATTTTTCCCCCTTCCCCTCCCCCATGGTCCTTTGTTAAGTTTCTCTGGTTCCACATATGTGTGAAAACATATGGTGTCTGTCCTTCTCTGCCTGACTTATTTCACTCAGCATGACACCCTCGAGTTCCATCCATGTTGCTGCACAGGCCAGATTGCATTCTTTCTCATTATGTTTATTCATTTTTGAGACAGAGAGCGCTCACCTATGAGCGGGGCTGGGGTGGGGGTGGGATCAGAGAGAGAGAGAGAGAGAGTTCCAAGCAATCTCCATGCTCAGGATGGAGCCTGATTCGGGGCTTGATCCCACAACCCAGAGATCATGACTTGAACCAAAATCAAGAGTTGATGCTCAACTGACTGAGCCACCCAGATGCCCCATCACTTTTTAGTTTTTGGAGTGAATTCCTATTAAGCACCTCATTTCCACCTCAAAACAATAGCACTGGGAGGTGTATTTCTCAGCCCCATGTAAGCGGTGGCTCTGCGACGTGGCCTCGTTTGCTCATGGTCACTTGCCAGCCTCCAGGTACGGACCCCAGGGCAGAGCGGCCCATCGCCTCGGTTCCCAGCCTCTGCTCTGATCCTGCAAGACCGGGTCCTCGATGCCTGTGGCCGCGTGATTCCAAGCGGATCCCTTTCTGCGACAGAGGGACCCTCCAGAGGCTTCACGGCCCCTCCCGCTCCTGCTTCGCGAGAGCAGAAAGGCTGTGTCTGAGGCCAGCGCTGGCACCGCGGGACCTGGGGGTCTCGTGAGCCCCGCCCGCCTCAGGTTGGCCGGGAGCTGATGGTGGGTCTGGAGGCGGCTTAGGGGCCCTGGCTGGTCCTTCCAGGGAGGTGCGTCCGGTGCAGAAGCCCCAGGGTGGCTGTCAAGTGGCCTGTGCCCTCCCCTGACGGCTTAGCTCCTCTCAAGCGATCATGAGGCAGGACCCTTAGGAGAACGAGGGGACCCTGGTGACACCTCGCGGTCCTCCTCTGTGCAGGTGGCGGAGCGTTCCTGAGCGTGCCGCCCCCTGAATAGTCTAACATCGGTGTGACGGCTGCCGCGTTGGCTCATGAGCCCTGCTCCTGGGCTCTAGCCCTTGCTCTCTCCTGGACTTGCCCTTGGCTGACCTGAATCCCCCCGCCCACGTTCACGTGAGCCCTGGGGCAGCTCCCAGCCGGTGGCTGGGCATTGCGGATCTCCAGGGTCCGTCCCCCTTGCTTCAATTCAGGACAGCTCGGCAGGGCCACCCCGTATCTCCCTGTGGGGCCACATGTCTTCTTCGACTCAGTCCTGCGTGGCCTACACCCCCTTCCCCAACACGTGTGGATACTGAGAACAGTCCCCCGTAAACTTCCTGCGCGCACATCTCCCTCTCCAAGCCTGCTTTCCTGGGACACAGCCTATGAGTGTCTCACTCCCACTTTAGTATGAGCAGGGGGTGGTTGCATCAGGGGGCCTTCCCCTCCAGGCCTGGAATGGACCCCCCAGTACCCGGCTGAGGTTGAGGCTATCCCCAGGGGACCAGGGCACAGAATGGCTCTGGGTCCAGGCTCCCTGAATGGGTGGACCCTGGTGAAAATGGCCGGGTGATGTAATCCAGGGACTGGCAAGCTCAGAGCGGGGTTGCAGATTCAGCCGTGGTTTCCCTTCTTCCAGGGGGGAGATTAGAACTCATTCCAGTGTGTCAGCAAGACTTTCAGGGCCTGTGTGAGTAACTGGGCTCCAGCCTGGTAGCCGTGCTGTAGAGAGGAGGGAAGCTCAAGCAGGCGGTGCTGGAACCTTCTGGCCTGGAGCTGAGGAGGCTAAGCCCTCAGTTCTGGGGTCATGGGGTTCCCCAAAGCAGAGGCTGAGACCGGGATTTAGATGGATAGTTTATGGGAGGCAATCCCAGGAAACGCGGGGGGAGTGGAGAAGGGGAGGGAGAAAGGTCCAGAAAGCATATGTCGGTGCCTGGGGACTGCTGTGGGCAATTGAGGCTTGTCTGCTAGGGGCTCCCTGAGACACCGCGTAGAGTACGCTTCCGAATGGTCCATTCCTGGGCAAGACGGCTGGGGTTTTAACCATCGACTCTTGTCCTTCGTCGGTGGAGGGATTTTCCTGATGGGTTAACTCCCTGCCACTTCTGGCCCGTTTGTGGCTAAAGCTGCCACATCGAGGGGACGCCCCCATGCAGAGAGTCACAGGAAGCTGGTGGCATCTATAGCAGCCATTGTGGATGACCTCCGCGTAGCTGATAGGATTCTGGGCGGGGCGGGGGGGGGCGCTACACACAGGAACCTGGGAGGCGGCACCTCCAGGATTTGGGGGAGGCGCGCAAGGTCCTGGCGTGAGGTTGGGGCCGCGGGAGCTCGTCCACTGGCAAACCTGCACCGGTGGTGACATTTCCTTCAGCGCCCCGGAGCCCTGGGGGGCAGGGCAGGGACAGGGCAGAGATGACAAAGATAAGCAAACCTGGATCATAGCACCTCTGGAGAGGTTTTATGGCTTTTGTGGATCCTCAGCATCAGAGTGGAACTTGGGGCACTTGCACCGGGCCTGGCAGCCTATTCCACCCACGTGTGGAGTCAGAGGCACATGGGATCCCCGGAGGTGAGCCATGTGGTGACAGCTTTGATAGACGAGTAGGTAGGCAGGAGGGGCCTGGCAAGGCACTTCGCTGTCCAGAGGCAGGTGCTTGGCCAACTGACCCAGTCACGGGCACTGACGGAGAGAGTTCCGCCCTCTCAGCCCCGCGGCGGGCTGTGAGGACTCCCTCCGTCTAAAGTGGTTTAGGGTGGTGTGCCATTTGCATTTAGGAGTAAAAGAGGAGGTTTTGCTCTTTTTGTGTGTGTGTTTATTTGTGTATCCTGAGAGAGAGAGAGAGAGAGAGCGAGCATGAGTGGGGGAGGAACAGGGGGTGAGGTGGAGAGAATCCCAAGCCGACTCCACGCTCCACCCAGAGCCCCACACGGGGACCTTCTCTGTTTCGTCCCCTTAGGTATCATCCGTGTCTAGAACAGTGCCCGGGAAAGCTTAGGCTCATCACAAATACTTGTTGCATGAATGAAGAAATCCCTGAATTACTGATTAGGAAACGGAGGGCCCACGTCACACAGGTGGTAAGCGGCGGAGCTGGGATCTGAACCCCTAACTGTGGAAGCCATGGGATTAGGATTCCCTCCGTGCCAACTTGCTTAGAGAACTGGGAAAACAGACCTCTCCCCTTTTCTATATTTTGATCCCACGTTTTACGACCTTGCCTTCGGCTTCAGGGTGGGATCGCCCACGGCTGTCCGTCTACTGGCAAATACTAAGAGCCGAGTCGCTGCGAGATAGAATGTCCATAACTGTTCTTTTTCATTCTAAAATGGAGACTTTCCCGTATCATAACATCTCTTTAATTGGACTGCATTCTGCAATTGATGAGCCCTCAATGTAGGTCCCATTTCCCCCCTTGAAAGTTTACTAAAGCTAGAGTGTAGCCTATCGTGACAGTGTTCTAGAATCTGGAAACCAATAGCAGTGAAATCTCTAATTGTTTTCAAGACAGCAGTGGTCCTGGAATAAATAGTGGCGATTTCTTTCTTTCCCGCGGGTTATATTCTTTCTGTTTTACACAGATACCACACAGAGTAGCATCAGATATTTCCCGTGTTGTTCACGGTATATTTTTTTCCTTCTTGTCTATCTTTCTGATAGGATCTGGGAATTGAATAATATGAGAACATAAAGATACATCTAGATCTGTTCTGACAAGTTTCATATCACTGAATACACTTCGAGGAGAATATTTGACCCTAAGAAAAATTACACTGAGAAGCCCGGCTGCTATTATAAAAACCGTGCAGCACAGAGGAAAATGATGCTCTGTCTGTTGTGGGATCATGTAATTTATGTCAACAGAAAGCCAATAGTTTCATCATGACCTGAAAGTATATTTCACTTGAGAGATCTGGGGCCCTCCCTTGATCTGATAAGAAGGAAGCATGTATATAAATCCTCTGCTCCAACTTCCCAAACGAACTTTGGTGCGGGGAAGAGTGGGGGAGAAGCATGGTTCTTAGATTGCTCTCATTTCACGCCAGCCGCCACCAGGGCTCCCTGGCCTTTGACAGAAAGATCAGTGCAGTAGCGTCATGGAAGTAACTCTGGAAACAGGAAATATTTTAATAAGCATTCTTTCCAAAACTAAGGAAGTCATTTTACATTGATACATGGAAATCGATATGCTTCTCCATCAAATGTAGATTCATGCAATCTTTTTTTTTTTTTTTTAAAACCTGAGCCTACTGAAAGTTGCTTAATTAATCTTTTGGCCTCAGTTTCCCTATCTGGATATAGCAGGTACGAATATTAGTCTGAAATCAAGGATGTGCAACATTGACTGTATAATTTTATGTTCTGTCGGTTGAATGATGTTTTGACTGTGTACCCCCATTCTGCTGACAGGGGGTACATTGGGCAGTGACCTCAGTCATCTGTTCCACATTTGATCACAGTCCTGGGGGCTTGTGAAATGCCGCATCAAGGGCAGCAGGCTTCAGTGATCAGTCCCATGGGTTACTTGCGGACACACCTCCATCCCAGCCCACCTGTCTAGGGCTTGGGAATCCTTTGTCCAACAGTCCATACTCTTCCTCTTTGGGGTCCTGACTCCCAGCGGCTCTCCACTCGGATCCCTCGGGCTTCTGGAGCCTGTAGGATTCTATTTCCTCAAGCCAGACAAGATCACTTTGAATGGTTGGGGGCGGGGCTTTCTCCTTTTCTCTCTGTAACCTCCTTTCTCCTCCCTTAAACCCTCCATAGATCTTCCAGATTCCCCCTGGGCAGGTCTGGGGTTAAGGTGAAGTGAATGAGGATCCACCTCAGCTGTTAAATTTAAGGGTGCATCTTAAACATTGCAGATTTTTTAGGGTATTCGTTTTGATTTTTTAAATGATTGCATTAAAATATTTATCCTGATTTCTGAGGATTTTTTTTTTTTGGTGGCTCCTTAAATTTTGCAGCCGAGGTCACCGTACTGCTGACCATGGATTTTGGAAACAAAACCAGAAGATCTTATGGCTTACTTGTCTTTTCTGCCTTGCCATGTGCATTGAGAACCAGCTTGAATGGAAGGGAAGAGGGAGGGAAAGGCAGGGAGGACAAACCACCAATTCATATGTCACATGTAGGGGCGCCTGGGTGGCTCAGCCCGGTAAGCATCCAGCTCTTAGTTTCCGCCCAGGTCATGACTTATGGTTCGTGAGTTTGAGCCCCACCTCCAGCTCTGTGCGGACAACATGGAGCCTGCTTGGGATTCTCTCTCTCCCTCTCTCTGCCCCTTCCCCACTTGTGCTCTCTCTCTCTCAAAATAAATAATAAATAAACATTAAAGAAAGACATCTATCGGCACAGAGGTAGAGGGTGAGGTTCTAGCTCACAAGCGTCCCAGCTTTCCCGTCTGTGCTTCCAAACACACGGAGAACCAGCTTGTCTAGGGCTCTCCCTACCTGTCGTCCCTGGCTCGCTGCCCAGCGCCCCGGGGCACCCCCTGGTGAGCCTCCCTTTCGGAGACAAGATGGGCTTCTGGTGCTCTGACTCCCCGATCATGCGAGCTTGTCTGTTTTGGGTTCTGATGCTGATATATTGTCTGGAGAGGCCCCTCCCACCCTCTATACCAAGATTAAATATTAAAAACTGTCTCCTATGTATATTTTTACTAAACATTTAAACTATCAATATTTCATCCATCCAGAATTTGTTTTGGTGCACGAGTTAGGTCGGGAATTCGGTTTTATCCCCCACTCAGGGCTAGCCAGCTGCCCTGACACAACTTTTTGACTTACCCATTAAATTAAAAAAAAGTGTTTTTTTGATGCAATCAATCAATATATAAATCAATATATCTAGATTATATTCAGTTTCATTAACCTGTTAACCCATGTACCGCATTTTAATCACTACAGGCCACTGCTTCTAAACGGTGGAATCATTTTCAGATCCAGTGATTTTCTTTTAATTGAGGCGCAGTTGACACGGAATGTTACCCTAGGCTCAGTCTGTACATGATGCTGTGCTCGTCACTGGTGTTAACCCCCATCTGTCACCATGCATCGGGGTTACAGGACCACTAACTGTATGCTCTGTTTTGTGCCTTTCACCCCTGAGACTTATTCACTCCCTAACCGGAAGCCTGTACCTCGCCCTCCCTTTCACCCTTTGTTGCCCCTCCCCCACCCCTCCCCTTCCGGTCATTGTCCGGGTTGCTTATCCGCACAGATCAGACCGGTCTCCTTTGTCTAACCTTGGACACTGGGTGAGCTCCCTCCACAGAGAGAGCTATCTCGCCATGGGAACGCCTCCGTCTTGTCGGGCATGGCCCCGCCACGTCCCCTTCCACAGACCAAAGTTGCCAAGGTCAAGTTCCCCTCACCGCCGGCACGTGCCACGTTCTCAGAGGGAACCGTGCACCGGAGAGCTCGCTGCTCACATCCACGGTGCACGGGGGGCTCTGAGGAGAAGCAAGGTCGCCTGGCGGCCTGTCCCCTCAGGGCATGGCAGCGGGTTAAGGGCCACTGCTGCTGGATTCTGCTTTTGACTGACCGCGACAGCACCCACCCCATCTCCAGCCACTGCGGTTTAGAGCTGGGGTGAGGCCTAGCCTCCCGGAATCCATCCGTCACTTGTCTCATTGGCCCTTATTGGAAGTCGGGGGGGGGGGGGGGGGGGCTT
>NW_027528417.1:1136602-1141873 GCF_008692635.1 Crocuta crocuta
TCTCCCAGGGACCCCTTTGTCTGGAATCTCAGCGTTTAGGTTTTAGGTTTGACCTCTTGTTGTGATTTAAGACGTTTGCCCTTAGTAATTCTGATGGAGATTTCAGAAATGAGAAAATAAAATAAAATAAAACAAAATGCATTGACTTAGTAACCACTTGGATTTGAGGCTCTACACATTTTTTAAGGGAGTGTAAATGAGTGTAAATGCCTTTCCTTAAAGACAGTATTCCTTTTTTTTTTTAATAAAGACTTGTGTTTTTCTCCCAGTTTTTATTTATTTATTTTGAGAGAGAGAGAGCACACAAATGGGGAAGGGGCAGAGAGAGAGGGAGGGAGAGAATCTCAGGCATGCCTCCGCACCACCAGTGCAGAAAGAGCCTGATGCAAGGCTCCCAGTCACCCATTGTGAGATCATGGCCTGAGCCCCATTTGGATGCTTAAACGACTGAGCCACCGTGGTGCCTCTAAAGGCAATATTTCTAAAACGTGGGTCTGGAATACACAGTATGGTTCATCCACAGCTCTACCCCTCCCTCCTCCCCTTTGTCATGGCTTTGCTCACTTCCCTGGGAGAAGTGTACTTCCTTACCCTGTTGATGTGACCTGTTTTGGCCAACGGAATGTGAGTGGATATGATGGGCACAGAGGCTAGATGTGTCTGCCTGCTTGGCGTGGCCTCTTGTGTGCTGTCATCTGCAATGAAAAGAGTGTGCCCTGATTCACAGATTGGAGACACACGGAGCAGGTCTGAACTTGACCCGTAGACCCAAGCAGAGTGACCCTTACTGACCTGCAACACTCGTGGGTGACAAAAACAAACAGTTGCCACTGTAAGTCATTGAGACTGGGGCCTGTTTGTTATGTAGCATGCCTCCCTCGCAGCCCAAACCTGACTAATACAGAGTCATCGACGCACCCCTTTTAGAGGGAGAAAATTTTAGCGAACCCTCCGTGTTGACACAATTTCTTCATTCAACAAATAGCACTGAATGTGTGTGTGTGTGTGTGTGTGTATTGGAGGGGGAGGGGTAAAAANTGGAATGTGAGTGGATATGATGGGCACAGAGGCTAGACGTGTCTGCCTGCTTGGCGTGGCCTTTTGTGTGCTGTCATCTGCAATGAAAAGAGTGTGCCCTGATTCACAGATTGGAGACACACGGAGCAGGTCTGAACTTGACCCGTAGACCCAAGCAGAGTGACCCTTACTGACCTGCAACACTCGTGGGTGACAAAAACAAACAGTTGCCACTGTAAGTCATTGAGACTGGGGCCTGTTTGTTATGTAGCATGCCTCCCTCGCAGCCCAAACCTGACTAATACAGAGTCATCGACGCACCCCTTTTAGAGGGAGAAAATTTTAGCGAACCCTCCGTGTTGACACAATTTCTTCATTCAACAAATAGCACTGAATGTGTGTGTGTGTGTGTGTGTGTATTGGAGGGGGAGGGGTAAAAATAAGAAGAGCAGTTAGAAGGAGTCAGAAGTAATTCATTTTATATAATTTAATAAATATCTCAAACAATACGAGGTATCCATTTCTTATCCTTATAATTCATACTCAACCATAAAAGCAAAATGAAATTAAAATTTAACTTCACATAAAGTTACATCATAATTTGTGTCAACTTGAGGCGATGGGTGATGCTTTGCTCCCACTAAATTGCCTTCTGCACTGCACACATGGTCCTTACTGTTCCGTCTACATTCTTCTGAGTTAGATGTGCTTATACCGTCGTGAACCCTGTGCGCTTTCACCCCACTTTTCCACAATCACTGTGGCGCTTGAAGCTGAGTCCGTGGGCCTTTACTTAGTATAAATACTTCCTTGAGGAGTTAGGCCACCATTTTCCAGTTCCACGAACGTGCCGCCGTTAAACCCGTAGCACCTGACCCAACCACTTCCTAGCACGATCCTCACAATGCGAGATAAAGGCATCTGCTTTGCTGATTTCATCAGTCCGATGATCGGCATGAGTTTGCATGAAGTTTGTAGGCCATCATGAAAACATACCAACGGCTCACAGGTCAGGGAGAGAACTTCCGGTCCTAAGCATCGCATCCGGTTTGAGATGCAAGCACTTTCCGTTTGCTGTTGCTGAACGGACGGGAAGAGACAGACACACCAGACGTTTCCCAGGCTTGGGCAGCAGGTGGCGCTCTTGACATTTGGAATCACGCCGGGGTCTGCAGTGTAAGACACCTTGGTCAGCCTTGGATAGAATTTGCTGGTGTTACATTTCAGTAGGTTTGTTGTCTTTTTATCTTTAAAAACACTCTCTCTGGGATAACCTTATCTGGGCCGAGTTTCGCCTAACGCAGCACGGGCTGGTGACCGGGCTGTGGTTTGGTCCTTAGGATGCATTCTAATTTTTCCTAGGCTGCGAAAGCAGCCCTTGCCCTTGCCTAGCAGTGGATGTTTGCTAGGAGACTTCTGGAGCCGCCTAAGACACAGGCAGTCAGCTTCTTGGCCCCCGCCTACTCCAGAACCCCACACCTGTAGGGGGCAGGCAGGTTCTAGTGCTAAGGAAAGGGCGCGAGCCTGCTCTGGTTCTCCACCAGCCTAAGGGGTCTGTAAAAATGCAGTGGTGGTGATTTCCCCTTAGCAACATGGACATCTAGCATGTGCAGTTTTCTTCAGTGGTGTGGCGGTCATAAGGCACTTCATTTTCAAGCTGCTACGTGGCCTCGATCTTCCATTCAGAAAGCTGGAATAGCACCATCTTCTTAGGGACGGTCCTTTATAGGATGCCTCACTCCTATGATTTATAATGCAAGTGCGTGAGTCTTCCAAGAGAGATGAAATGCAGAATAGATCATAAAATTTAAGACGTAGAGATCACCTTATGCATCTTAACTCTTTTACTTTTGAACATCGAATGCCCAGGGAGGGGAAACAAACTTGCTCAAGGGAGCACAGTGAGTGGGTGATGGGCTTAGGTCGTTCACGTCCCAGTGCAGTTCTTCATAATGAATGTTTTCCTCCATGATAGCCCCAACGGTATGCCCCTTACCACCGGGCACTGTCGTGGGCTGGTCATCTCCTCTGACCTACCCAGGTAATTCCTAGCGTTCAGAATGATGGAACCAAGGATGAGAATATCATATATAGTCAGTGTTCACTGACCTAATCCAACGTGCTAGTGTCCTAAAGCGTGGAAGTGCCATTTTTACAGACGGAAGGTGTCTTTGGTGACATAAATATTTGTCTGTTTCCAGATTTTAGAGATGCCCATAGCAAGTGTGTGTGTGTGTGTGTGTGTGTGTGTGTGTGTGTGTTTTGAGGGCTATTTAATATACAATAAAATGCACCAATCTTAAGTATTCAGCTTGATGAGTTTTGACAACCATGTAATTGCTTTTGGAAGACAAACCTGACTATAGATCTAAGTCTTAAGGAGGATGGAGTAATATAGTTTGTATCCGAAGGAAAGAAAATCACTGTCTCAAGGCTTGTCTGGAAAGGGATGAAGACTGACACGTCGGCCACCCGCCAGTTCTCCTGGGTTTCTTAGGAGGGGCAGCCCCTGGCTGTGCGACCTCAGGAGGGCACCGTCCTTCCCGCAGCTGGTGGCAGAGAACGCTCTGGCCGGCATCCCTGAGATCTCAAGAGACGAGGTGGCCGCACAGGCGCTGTTGCTGCAAGCCACAGGTGCCTCCGGGAAGCCCTCGCTCACAATCTGGGAGGCGCCCTCCCCACCGCAGTCCAACACCAGGCCTGTCCAGGTCCACTGCGGGCACTGTGTGCGGCTCTGGGCTTTAAATGCTTGGAGTTTAATTCCATACTTCGGAGTCTTTACCTTCAGTCTCTATTTGAGACTTCCTCCTGAGTCTTTAATTCTGGTGTCAGGTTCCTGCGAAGTCGCTTCCTGTCGGTATGTTTGAAGCGGCGTGAAGCTGAGTCTTTAACTAGGGTGTGCAGAGGTGGGGGTGGGGGGATCACCTTTCCTCTTTTCTTTTTTTAAATTAAAAAATCTTTATTATTTTTGAGAGACAGAGAGACAGAGTGCGAGTGTGGGGGAGGGGCAGAGAGAGAGGGGGACACAGAATCCGAAGCAGGCTCCAAACTCTGAGCTGTGAGCACAGAGCCCAACACAGGGCTCGAACCCACGAACTGTGAGCTCATGACCTGAGCCGAAGTTGGGCGCTTAACCAACTGAGCCACCCAGGCGCCCCACCTTTCCCATTTTCTAATGCTGAGCCCCATTCCGCTGGGTTGACTGGAAATTTTACTTCATGTGTTACCGTGGGCATCTCTGTATTCTGGGGTTGTGTCAGGATCCTGGGGTCATTCCCAAGGGTAGAGCGGAAGGGGTGGATTTCCAATCATAAGTCACGGGTCTACAGTGGTTAATGCTGAGCCATGCGTTGTCCCAGCCTATTGGGCCTGTTCAGGTTCAGCCTGAAACACCAGAATCTTTGGTGAGAAAATTCTAGAGCATCATAAGCAAAGCAGGCCATCAGGGTGTCATAAACACTTGGGTCCCTGGGTCTGGCCTCCCCTATGCTAGTGTCCCCTTGAGGTCTTATGACTCATCCATCCCCCACCCCACCTCCGTGGCTCAGACATTTCCAACATCGTAGATGTGGGACTCATAGATATTCCCAGCCCCAGCCCGCACTCTCACCTCGCTCCTCTCTCTCCACTCCACATCTGGGAGCCATCGTATTTCTTTATCAGGGAGCCATTACAGAGCCCTGGGGGAGGGCAAGCTTCAAGATCCCTCTGTGTCCCACTCTGTAAAAAATAGCCCAAGGAGAAGAATTACAAAGGCTACCTGCGTGAACTCCAAGGAGATAAAAACAGCACTAGGAAAACACAGGCTACTATCTCAAAAAAGTATTCTGCAAATGTTTATGACACCCTGACGGCCTGCTTTGCTTATGATGCTCTAGAATTTTCTCTCATGCTCACTCTGCAGAATGTTCCATATCCCCTTTGTCTGCGGTGATTTCTCTGGCATGATCAGGATTATCATGGCAGGGGCTTAGTGAATATTTTTACCTGGGAAGTCACCTCCTGTACCCCGTTGAGCTGTTAGAGCTCGCCCTGTCTGAGGCATGTGTCCAGCACATGACTGTTCAGTTACCCCCTGCCCCCACCTCTTCAGGTTCCCAGGAAGATTTCTGAGGAGACCTGGATCTTGTCTCCTTGTGGTATTTTATTTATTTATTTTTTTAAACTTTTAATGTTTTATTTATTATTATTTTTTGAGAGAGAGACAGACAGCGTGAGCAGGGGAGGGTCAGAGAGAGAGGGAGACACAGAATC
>NW_027528417.1:1142018-1144656 GCF_008692635.1 Crocuta crocuta
TTGAGCTGTTAGAGCTCGCCCTGTCTGAGGCATGTGTCCAGCACATGACTGTTCAGTTACCCCCTGCCCCCACCTCTTCAGGTTCCCAGGAAGATTTCTGAGGAGACCTGGATCTTGTCTCCTTGTGGTATTTTATTTATTTATTTTTTAAACTTTTAATGTTTTATTTATTATTATTTTTTGAGAGAGAGACAGACAGCATGAGCAGGGGAGGGTCAGAGAGAGAGGGAGACACAGAATCCGAAACAGGCTCCAGGCTCTGAGCTGGCAGTCAGCTCAGAGCCCGACGTGGGGCTCGAACCCATGAACCATGAGATCATGACTTGAGCTGAAGTCGGACTCTAAACCGACTGAGCCACCCAGGCGCCCTACCTGGTGGCATTTTAACCCGTGATGAACATTAGCTATAAGAAGAGGTTTGCTCTCATGCATTTGAACGACGTCTGGGAAAGGGAAAAAGAGAACTCCAAGCTGTGCCACTGGCCAAGGAATAATTCGGCAGCAGCAGATTTTCATTCTGGCACTTTCCTGGGTTGGCCTGGCTGATTGGATGTCCAAGACGCCCCAGCAAAGAAAGCGGGCAAATCGCTTTAATTCAAACGGACCTGAGGTTTGGCAGAGTTGTGGGGTTTTTTTCCCCTCCCCGTGCCCACCACCAGGACCAGGGAAATCTGGACAGTTAGACAAGAGTGAGCAGGTGGGAGAAAGAGACTGAAGACGGAGTGAAGTTCTGACTTTGCTGCGTCCTTGTTGAGGTTCGGCGGGTGTTTCAGCTCGGCAGGCTGGCCCATCATCAAGCGGCCACCAGAGGGCGCCCTGAGCAGCGTCACTTCGGGCCACTCCCAGGGGAGGCCCGGCCGCCCTGGTCCCCAGGGCGCTGTGTGTTGGACCTGGGGAGCCAGCGAGGCTCAGCTCGGGGGATGACCTCAGGCTTGCAAAGTGCAACGATGCCCGGGCCTGGCTCCCGCGTCCTGACCCTGCGTCCGAGGGCTCTGTGTGCTGTGCCGGCTTCTGATAAATGCTTCCCCTGGCAATCTGGGTTTGGTATCTTTCTCATTTTCTGCCCTGCTAGGTTTAGTCTCTTAAAATGGGATCTTTCTGTCAGACAAGATAAGGACTGTGTCACTGGAACAAGATGTTCTTGCTCCTGGCGGTGAAAAGCTTCACGGATAAGCTCTAAACGGTGCACGCAGCTCAGCCCGGCCCCGAGGTCAGGAGGGCGGCCCTGACGCAGCTCCCCCCCGGCCCCGAGGTCAGGAGCGTGGCCCTGTCGCAGCTCACCCCGGCCCCGAGGTCAGGAGCGTGGCCCTGACGCAGCTCAGCCTGGCCCCGAGGTCAGGGCGGCCCTGACGCAGCTCAGCCCGGCCCCGAGGTCAGGAGCGTGGCCCTGTCGCAGCTCCCCCCGCCCCCGAGGTCAGGGCGGCCCTGACGCAGCTCACCCCGGCCCCGAGGTCAGGAGCGTGGCCCTGACGCAGCTCAGCCCGGCCCCGAGGTCAGGAGCGTGGCCCTGACCCAGCTGCCCCCGGCCCCGAGGTCAGGGCGGCCCTGACGCAGCTCAGCCCGGCCCGAGGTCAGGGTGGTAGGGAGCGTGGACGCAGAGGCAGACCTGGGCTGGGGCCTGGACAAGGGGCCGAGGGAGGGCTGAGCTGAGGCCGTTGGGGGGTCAGAGGAAAGGTCCGTTAATGGAGAAAGTTCAGATTCAAGTACGCCGGGAGCAGGTGTGGGAGGGGCTCCAGCACATTCTCTGTAAACATGCAAAAAAGAACACTTTTNCGGCCCCGAGGTCAGGGCGGTCCTGACGCAGCTCCCCCCGGCCCCGAGGTCAGGAGCGTGGCCCTGACGCAGCTCCCCCCGGCCCCGAGGTCAGGGCGGCCCTGACGCAGCTCACCCCGGCCCCGAGGTCAGGAGCGTGGCCCTGACGCAGCTCACCCCGGCCCCGAGGTCAGGAGGGTGGTCCTGACGCAGCTCACCCCGGCCCGAGGTCAGGGTGGTAGGGAGCGTGGACGCAGAGGCAGGCCTGGGCTGGGGCCTGGACAAGGGGCCGAGGGAGGGCTGAGCTGAGGCCGTTGGGGGGTCAGAGGAAAGGTCCGTTAATGGAGAAAGTTCAGATTCAAGTACGCCGGGAGCAGGTGTGGGAGGGGCTCCAGCACATTCTCTGTAAACATGCAAAAAAGAACACTTTTCTACTTTCATGAGGTCCGTGTGACTCTATATGCCCTAAAAGACCAAATAAAATCACCCTAAAGGTTAGAAGAGCCCTTCAGATCGCTGCCTTGAAATGTCCAGAGTCATCACATGGGAGGCGCGGGGGGAACTCTCTTCCTGGATTACCAGTGACAGATACTCATCATCATCCCCTCGACGGGGGTCTCTGGTGCCTGGTGGGCCCCGGGCACAGCCAGGGCTGTGGCCGGAGGTGAGCAGTCGGCCACCCCCTGGTGAGAAAGAAAAAGGCTGTCAGGGTTGGGATGTCAGTTCTGGGAACAGCTGTGTCTCCCCCTCAGTAGGTGACGGCCCTGATTCCCGGCTTACGGAAGCGATAAATGCTTGTGGCTACTTTGCCCAAGCCTGCCTGGAACCAGCTGTCATGGAAAGGAGATAAGATCTTGGGCTGAAATGTTTGAATTGTACAATCCTC
>NW_027528417.1:1144663-1145092 GCF_008692635.1 Crocuta crocuta
CTGTACCGTTTTAACCTTCTAAAAGAGTTAAGGGTCAGCCAACATTTTAAAATCAGAGTTAAATTGTGTTAAATGTACCCAAGACATACTTTTGGTGATGGGTTCAGAAACATGAGTTTTCTTTTTATTAAAAAAATTTTTTTGATGTTTATTTTTTATTTAAAAATGTTTTAAATGTTTTTATTTATTTCTGAGAGAGAGGGAGAGAGAGAGAGAGCATGGGCAGGGGAGGGGCGGACAGAGAAGGAGACACAGAATCTGAAACAGGCTCCAGGCTCCGAGCTGTCAGCACAGAGCCCGACGTGGGCTTGAACCCACAAACCGTGAGATCATGATCTGAGCGGAAGTCGGACGCTTAACCTACTGAGCCACCCAGGTGCCCCGTGTTTATTTATTTTTGAGAGAGGGGGATAGACAGAGGGTGAGTGG
>NW_027528417.1:1145799-1243655 GCF_008692635.1 Crocuta crocuta
GGAGACACAGAATCTGAAACAGGCTCCAGGCTCCGAGCTGTCAGCACAGAGCCTGACGTGGGCTTGAACCCACAAACCGTGAGATCATGATCTGAGCGGAAGTCGGACGCTTAACCTACTGAGCCACCCAGGTGCCCCGTGTTTATTTATTTTTGAGAGAGGGAGATAGACAGAGGGTGAGTGGAGGAGGGGCAGAGAGAGAGGGAGACACAGAATCGGAAGCAGCTCCAGGCTCTGAGATGTCCGCACAGAGCCTGGCGTGGGGCTCGAACTCACAGACTGCGAGATCATGACTTGAACCGAGGCTGGACACCCAACCAGCTGAGCCACACAGGTGCCCCCAAAACATGAGTCTTCATACGTTGAAGAAGGTAGATTTGTTATAAACAAATTCTCTTCATTGACGAAAATGTGTTTTTTATCCCAGCACAATGCAAAACCTTAGAAATGTTTAGGTTTGAAAGGTGTTGCATGTGTGTGTGTGTGTGTGTGTGTGTGTGTGTGTGTGTGAGTCTGTAAAAGAGTCTCAAGTTTGGGGACTCAGAATGTTTACTTTTCTAGAGAAGCTTTCTTGCCGATTCCCAGGATTGGTTGAATGTTTCTCAGAATCTTCTAGAATGCTTCTAACGTCTAGGAAAAAACATTGCTTCTTCTAGGTAGGGAGAGTTAGGCCAAGTCAGATACATAGGAGGAACGTGTGCATATTATCTTACCTAGAGTCATGCCTTTTCCACAGTGGTTCCCAGCACCGCCCTGCCCTTCCCTCCATGAGAAGAAGAGAGACATAATCCCTAAATAATTTACCTCTGCAGGTGCCCATGATTGTCCAAGAATTGACTAGTCTTCTTGACTTTGAAAATTCCCTGAGTTATTTGGAGAGAGAGCCATGGTGAGTGCGTCAGCCAGCTATCACTGTGTAACAAGCAACCACAAACAAATCTCAGTGGCGTACGACAGGAAGCATTTTTCGGCTCATGCATTTGTGGGCTAGTCTATGCCTCTGTGGATCTCAGCCTGACTTGAGTTGGCTGGAGGTTGTCTAATCACAGTGGGGTGTGGCTGAGCCATCAGGCTTTGACTACGATGGCCAGGGAAGCTCCAGTTCTCACTCAAGTCCGTGGGTCTCGGGGGTGGACCAGCAGCCCACCCAGGGCACGTCTTTGTCGCAGCAGTGGCGGAAGTACGAGAGAGGCCCCCCCAGCAAAAGCTTTGTGTCCCATCTCCCAACATCCCATTGGCCAAAGCAAGTTTAATAGCGGATCCTACAGTCAAGGGGTGAGGAAACGCACTCACTCGTGTGTACAGGGGGTGCTGCAAGGTCAGATGGGAAAGGGTGTGGATATAGGAAGGTGTAAAAAATTGCCCCCCAAAATGTAATCCCCCACAGTGGGAAGGAGGCGCTTCCCTGCATTGCACAGAAATCATCGCCGGCTCTGCATTACCCTAAGCCTGGCACTCAGATGTAAAGGGAGTCTTTCTTCGTCTTTCTCTGTAACTTTTTATAGCCCTCCTCTGCTCACCCCTCGGACAAAGACATCTCTTTCTTTTAGTCTCATTTGTTTGTTTGTTTGCTTACTTATTTATGTACTTACTTACAGAGTGGGGAAGGGGCAGAGAGAGAGATCAAGATTCCCAGGCTGGCTCCATATACTGACATGGGGCTCGAACTCACAAACCATGAGATCATGACCTGAGCTGAAGTCAGATGCTTAACCGACTGAGCCACCCGGACACCCCTGTCTTCTGTTTTTGATTTACTTCCTTCTTTTAAAAAATTATTTGTTTAAAAATTTAAGTTAGTTAACATAAAGTGGAGTCCTGGGTACAGGAGTTACNAATTTGTTCTCTGCATTCAAGAGTCTCTTATGCTTTGCCTCCTCTGTTTTTGTTTTACGACCCTGCTCTGTGGAGTTTGAGCATTCCTGGAGGAGACTCACAGGCTGACTGAGGTCATGAAGCAGGGGAGGCTCTGGGCCTCATCTCAGCTATATGTTTCCCATAAAATTCCTCTGGAGGAAAAGAAAAGTTTCCAAATCACTGCTGCACAGGGACTTGCCCATNCTGTAGTAGCAGACAATCCCCAAACCCCATTCTGCAATTTGATAAAGTGAGAAGGGGGACTTAATACATTTCTTTTTTGTTTACAAGATCATAGAAATACATGCGGGGGAGATGAGCAGAAATGTATCTCTGGCAAAAAAAAAATTAGCAATGTTGTTTCTTTTTTTTTNCCGACTAAGCCACCCAGGCGCCCCAACAATGTTGTTTCTTTTAACATTGAGAGAAAGGCCATCTGACTCTAGTTCAACATTTCTGATTTTTAAAATTTCTTTTAATTTTTATTTATTTATTTATTTTAGTTCTGAGAGAGAGAGAAAGACATCGTGAGCAGGGGAGGGTCAGAGAGAGAGGGAGTCACAGAATTTGAAACAGGCTCCAGGCTCTGAGCTGTCAGCACAGAGCCCGACGTGGGGCTTGAACCCACAAACCGTGAGATCATGACCTGAGCTGAAGCCGGACGTCTAACAGACTGAGCCACCCAGGTGCCCCCAACATTTCTAATGTTTTAAAGTTTATTCATTCACTTTGAGAGATGGGGGAGAGAGAGAGAGAAAGAGAGAGAGGGAGAGAGAGAAGGAGAGAGCACAAGCAGAGGAGGAACAGAGAGAGAGAGGGAGAGAGAGAATCCCAAACAGGCTCCACGCTGTCAGTGCAGAGCCTGACGAGGGGCTTGAACTCACCAACCATGAGACCATGACCCGAGCTGAAATGAAGAGTTAACGCTTAACCAACGGAGCCCCCCAGGCGCCCCCCAGTTCAACATTTCTAACCCGAGTCTCAGTTTCTGCATCTGTAAATGGGGATTCTCACTCGCAGTGCAGCACACGGCACCCGGTGTCAGCGCACGTCTGGTGGACAGCTCCACAGCCTTCGTCAGAGTCCCCAGAACCCGCTGGGGAGCACAGCTCAAGATGCGTGTCTGTTTTGCTGTCCCTGGGATTCCCCGGGAGGCCGCCCAACCTCATGCAGGCACAATCCAAAAATGCAGAGGCGTTAATGCCCCAGGCATGACTCTCAAGGAAAGAAGAATGGGAGTCAGCCACCAACTCCCCGGTCCTTCCATCTTCCGGCACAATTACTTCTGAGATGTGTCCTGTGCAGGTCGTAGCGTCCACAGTGGGATTGAATCCCAGCTGCCCGCAATGGGAGTTAACTCGGGAATTCATCTGTTACTGGTGTCAATGTCCGTCCGCCAACGACCACGGGACCCCTTCCAAAGTCAGGCAAGGTGAGGGGGGGTTAGTCTGCTTCAACGGAGAACACCAGCCAGCGGCAACTGTGAGACAGTTAAGGAGACTTTTGTATCTATGGGTGTCGACTTGTGTCCAGTGATTTTGAAAAGGATTGTAAGAAGCGAGTCAGGTTTTTGTTTCCTCCCCTGAATTGAGTGCCGAATGGAGGACTCAGGGCAATTTGATGACTCAGTATTTTAATAATTTTTATCTAACAGGCAGGACCAGAAAAGCAGAGCTCGGGATGCTGTTGATAAAGAAGCCGGACTCACGTATGTCAGAAAAAAGGGGATATTTGATTATTTTCGTGATCACACAGTGTCCTTATCTTTGCGTCTAGTCCTGATTAGGGAGTGATCTTGCATTTGTCGTGCCCTCCGTGAATGGCCTTACCTGATTCTTTCTTCTTTTTAAATTATTTATTTATTTTTTTACAATAGTTTATTGTCAAGTTGGTTTCCATAGAACACCCAGTGCTCATCCCCACAAGTGCCCTCCTCCATGCCCATCCCCCCTCCCCCCCCACACCCATCAGCCCTCAGTTTGTTGTCAGTATTCTAGAGTCTCTCATGGTTTGCCTCCCTCCCTCTCCCCCACCATTTCCCCTTCTTCTCCCCCATGTTCCTCCGTCAAGTTCCTCCTAATCCTCCTATACGTGCAAACATGTGATATTTGTCCTTCTCTGCCTGACTTATTTCGCTCAGCATAACACCCTCAAGGTCCATCCACGTTGCTACACAGGCCAGATTTCATTGTTTCTCGTTGCCATGGAGTATTCCATGGTATAGATAAACCACATCTTCTTGATCCATTCGTCCGTTGATGGACACTGAGGCTCCATGTTCTGGCTGTTGTGGAGAGAGGAGAGCTGCTATGTCTGATTCTTTCTGATGGAAGTTTTTTGCTTCAGCAACCAGTTGCCAGCATTAAGCCCTCCTAGCCTGCCCGCACTGATTTCCCTTCCTTCCCTGTCTGTCCTCACCCCCACCTGCACTTCCTGGGGTCGCGCCCCCGACAGCCTGACTGCACCCGGTCTCAGCTTTGCCCCTGTGAGGACCCAAAGCAACACAAGGCTCTTTTAAGTAACCGGACTCCTTGGGTTCCTGGAATATCTTTAAAAATCCAGACGCAGGTCTGGCTCTTAAAATCTTAAGGCTTTTTTTTTTTTTTAAATATCATAATAACTGTTACATTATGGCAGTCTGGACGCAGTTATGGCCTCCCTACCTCAGAAATATTCCCTCATGGATGAAGCACATACAAATTAAAAACCGAAAGGAGACAGAAGCGCGGAGGACTTCACAGCCCTTCCCGGTTTCTGCCCCGGCTCCTGCCCCGGCTCTCAGTGTTTTCCAGAAGGAGTCCCCTGCCATTAGGACCTGCAGCCTTAATTCAGAGATGTGTGAGCCGCGTTTCCTCCCGCTTTTCGCTGCGGGATTCTTTTTTTTTTTTTTTTTTTACTTTTTTTTAAATGTTTTATTTATTTCTAGGAGACAGAGAGAGACAGCGTGAGCAGGGGAGGGTCAGAGAGAGAGGGAGTCACAGACTGAAACAGGCTCCAGGCTCCGAGCTGGCAGTCAGCACAGAGCCCAACGCGGGGCTCGAACCCACGAACCGCGAGATCATGACCTAAGCGAAAGTCGGACGCTTAACCGACTAAGCCACCCAGGCGCCCCTTTGGCTGCGGGATTCTTAGAGCCTTGGGACACTCAGTCGCGGCTGCCCCTGTGGACGCGGAACCATCCCCCGTGTCTGGCGTGTGAACAGCAGCCATTAGTATCAGTCGCAAAGTCACAGCATAGCTTATTTCTCCTTTGGGAGAAAGGCCAGATGCACTACAAGGCAACGGGAAGGGCAGCTGCATAGTGTGCGGGGATTAGTATTATTATTTTTTCTAATGAATAGACTATTTTTTAGGACAGTTCTAGATTTATGGAAAATTACGCAGATAGTGCACAGAGTTCCGTATACTCACTGTTCAACCCTTCCCCTCGCCCCTCTCCCACACACAGTTTCCCTGTTGTTAACATCTTGTGCGACTATGGTCCATTCGTTACGCCCAACGAACCAACACGGACACATTACTATTAACTATAATCCATCATTACATGAAGGTTCGCTCTTTGTGTTGTACGGGTGGTGGGGGTGTTGACAAATGCATACAGACATATACCCACCATTTCAGTTTCGTACAGAATGATGGCTTCACCACCCTAAACATCTGTGCCTCACCTACTCACCCCTCTCCTCTCTTCTCCCATTTCCAAAACCTCCCAGCTCTGTCTTGATAAATGGATTAGGAAAGGCAGGACACTATTCTATGACCCTGGACTAGGGTGGCTTTGCCTCTTGACTTCTGTCTCGTCAGGAAGGCCAGGAGGGCTCCCATATCTGCGGCCATCCTGTGGGTAATGCGGAGAGTCCTCCTGAAGGAGACGATGTGTGCCAAGTGCTCTGCACGTGGTAGGATCCTTGCTACAGGTTACCCCCCTCCCATTCCTCCGCTGTGGCTTAGCTGAGGCTTGGTAGTTGGAGAGAAGCATGAGGCACCCTAGACACCCAGTAATTGTATATTCTTATGATAACTCTTTTCTCTGTCTACATCTCAAGGGGATGAACAACTGGCTTCTCTGGCTCCAGGCAGGAGCGAGATCTGGTGGGAAATGTAATTTTCTTTGTGAGGGTAAGGGAGTCAGAGACTGAGACTTTCATTAATCACCATGAGACCCCTCTGCTGCCCTATTGCTGTGAGCATCACCTGCTCTGAACTGTCTTCTTAGGCCAGCCAATCAGAACAGCCCAAATTAACATCTCACGATTGGGTCCTGACCTACCCTGACACCACCTTCCTCCAGCAAGCCCCCGATCCTTCGTCATGGTCAGTCTTCTCTGATGTTGGACTATTTATTCCTTGATGCAAACTTAGTCCTTTGTGGAAGGATTTCACAATACAGACCTTTCTTTCCAGCATACACTTTCATAATGCAGATTGGAAATGATGTGACAGATAACCGGGGAAGCTTGGTTTCCAATGTGGAGAGAGCGATTAGTTCTAACATGGCACTTGCCCCATCAATACAGGACAAAGCTGTTGCTCGAAACTCATGCACTTTGTTGGGGTGGCTCTGTGCTTGCTTTATCCTAACAGTGGTGGGTTGGTCAGGGTCCTACAGGAGATACATGGCATATGCAAATGTAATTTAGGAGAGTTTAATGAGAAAGTGAGTGTTTGCAAAAGTGTAGATACAGTGGAAGACACCCACAAGGGATGGTGAGGCATGGAAGGCCCAAGTCAATGGGAAGTCATTGCGTCCCGTGATGGGCAAGGGGTGGGGATGGGGATGGAAACTTGGCAAGGCCCATAACTGTCAGAGAGGGGCTATTTGAAAGGAGCTGCACCTTTGGGTAGAAAAATGCAGACATTTGTCAAGGTATTTTCTAGCTGGGAAGGAGCCAGGGATAAAATATGTAACTTGTCTCCCCTGACCTTTGGGTGCTTAGTGGTACCTCCATTTGCCAACAGAGGCCAGAGGGAAAAAGAGTCTGGATGATACATTCTACCAAGGTCAGCCTTCTGGGGTCAAGGGCAGGACAGGGAAATGTGGACAAGAGTTAGGGCCCAGCAAGTGGAGAGTACTCAGCACAATTGGGTTATTAGCAGGATAAAGGTGATAAGAATGTACGAGGAGACCAGAGCTACTAACGAAGCTGGCAGTGAAAGGGAAATATGGCCACGAGCCTTGCCCAACAGCCAGATGAAATAAAATGATACATGAGCTCAATGATATTTAATTTTGCAACTACAGGATATAACTATGAAAAAAAGCTCTTGTGTAAAATATTTACCAGAAAAATAACCCAAGAATGTCACATTCTTGAAGCCCTACCTTTTCACCATATCTACCCCTATAATCACTGAAATAATAATATATTTTTTATTGTAGGAATAAACACATAACGTAAATTTACCATCTTAACAACTTTTGTGTGCACAGTACAATATAGTTCACTATATGCACATTGTTGTACAACAGGTCTGTAAAAGTTGACTGTCTTGTGTGACCGAATCTTTATACCATTAAGCAACAGCTCCCCATTTCTCTCTCTCTGCTGCTCACCATTCTACTTTCCCTTTCTATGAATTTGACTATTTAGGTGCTTCATGTACATGGAATCCTGCAGTGTTTGTCTTTTTGTGATTGGCTTATTTCTCTTAGCGTGATGACCTCAAGGTTCATTTGTGGTACAGCGTAGATAATCTAAGAACAGAGATCATTTTACTTCTTTGTTTCCAATTTCATTCGATTTTATTTCTTTTTCTTATCTAGTGGCTGTGTCTAGGATTCCTAGTATTACGTTGAATAAATGTGGCAAGAGTTTACTTTGTTTCCAATCTTAGAGGAAATGCTTTCAGTTTTTCAACATTGTTTATGACGTTAGCTGTGGGCTTTTTATATACGTCATTTATTATGTTGAAGCACTTTTCTTCTCTTCCTAGTTTGTTAAGTATTTTATCACAAAAAGAGGCTGGGTTTTGTCATGTTTTTTTCTGCATAACTGAGAGGACCATGTGATTTTTGCCCTTCATTTTGTTATTGTGCCATATTACCCTGATTTATTTGTGTATTTTGAACCATACTTCCATCTCAGGGATGAATCCCAGTGGATCATGGTGTATGACCCTTTAAAGTGCTGGTAAATTCAGCTTGCTAGTATTTTGTTAGGGACTTTCGCACTAATAATGTTCATCAGGGATAAGGGCTATAGTTGTGGTTGTTTCTTATATCTTTGGCTTTGGTTATCAGGATAATGCTGTCCTCATAGAATGATTTTACAAGTATTACATCTTCAATTTATTTATTAGTTTTTTGTTTTTATTTTTTGAGAGAGACAGAACGAGTGAGGTGGGGGGAGGGGANCCCGGGTAGGCTCCGTGCTGTCAGCAGCAGAATCCAGCATGAGCTCCACCTCACAAATTGTGAGATCATGACCTGAGCGGAAACCAAGAGCCGGATGCTTAACTGACTCAGCCGCCCAGAAGCCCCCTCCATCTTCAATTTTTAAGAAGTGTTTGAGAAGGATTGGTGTTAACTTTTATTTAAATGTGTGGTAGAACTTTCTAATGAAGCCATCCGGTCCTGGACTTTTTTTTATTGGAGGATTTTGATTACTGATTTAATATTCTTACCAGTTACAGATCTGTTCAGATTTTCTATTTCTTCATGAATCAATCTTGGTAGGCTGTATTTTTGTAGGAATTGATCCTTTCCTTCTAGGTAATCCAATTTGTTGGTTTATATTTGTTAATAGAAGTCTCATGATGCTTTGTATTTCTGTGGTATTAGTGGTAATGTCTTCTGTTTCACTTCTGATTTTATTCTTTGAGTCTTCTTTTTTTTTTAATGTTTATTTATTAGAGAGAGAGAGAGAGAGAGGAGAGGCATAGAGAGAGGGAGACGGAGTATCCAAAGCAGGTTCTGCACTGAGAGCAGAGAGCCTGATGTGGGGCTTGGACTCATGAACTGTGAGATCATGACCTGAGCTGAAGTTGGACACTTAACCAACTGAGCCACCCAGGTGTCCCTTGAGTCTTCTCTTTTTGTTCTTAGTTGATCTAGTTAAGGACTTGGCAATTTTGCAAATCTATTACAAAGCTAGTTTCATCAATTGTTTTTTTTTTCTATTTTGTTCATTTTTGCTCCAATCTTCATTATTTCCTACCTTCTGCTAACTTGGGTTTAGTTTGTTCTTTTTTTCTCTAGTTCCTGAAAGAGTGAAGTTCAATTGTTGAGTTGATATCTTCCTTTTTAATCTAGGCATTTAATGCTATAAATTTCTCCCTTAGAACTGCTTTTGTTGTATTCCAGAAGTGTTGGTATGTTGTATTTTTGTTTTTAGTTGTCCTGGATAGCTTCTAATTTCCTTTGTGATTTCTTCTTTAACCCATTGGTTGTTCAAGAATGTGTTGCTTAATTTCCACATATTTGTGAAATTTCCAGTTTTCCTACTGTTATTCATTTACAATTGCATTCCGTCGTGGTTGGAAAGATACTTGGTATGAGTTCAATCTTCTTACATGTGTTAAGACTTGTTTTATGGCCCAACACGTGATCTCTCTGGAGTCTGCTCGGTGTGTGCCTGGCGCACTGCTGCTGGTGCACGGACTGTTCTGTTTACACCTGTAGATACAATTCGTATTGGTCAAGTCATTTGTTTCCTTGCTGACCTTCCCGGTGTGTGTGTGTGTGTGTTTTTAAATCTGTTATTGAAGGTGGAGGCGCTAAATCTCCTACTGAAGGAAACATTGATTTCCTTCCTTCATGTGTCTGGGACCTCAGATGTTAGATGCATATATATTGATAATTGCTATTTTTTGGGTCACTTGATCCTTTTATCATTATAGAGTGTCCTTTCTTTGTCTCTTGTGACTTTTTTTTTCTTTTTGGCTCAAAGTCTATCTTGCCTGATGTAAGCATGGTCACCTCTGTTCTCTCTTGGTTGCCGTCTGCACAGGAAACCTTTTCCATCTTTTCATTTCCAGCCTGTGTGTCTTAACATCTAACGTGAGTCTCTTGAAGATGGCGTAGAGTTTCATCTTTTTTGTTTGTTTGCTTACACTGAGCCACTCTTTCTTTTGATTGAGTATTTTAATCCATTTACATTTAAAGTAATGACTGATAGGGCAGGACTTGTTATCATTTTCTGTCTATCCTGTACCTACTTTTCCCCATCTTTTTTTCTCTTGCTGCCTTCCATTAGGTTTCCTTGATTTTTTTTGTATTGACATGCTTTGATTTCTTTATTTCCTTTTCTGTATTTTTGATAAGTATTTTCTTTGTGGTTATCTGGGGACTTATATAAAGCATCTTATAATTTTAACAATCAATTTAGGCTGATGACGACTTAACTCCAGTTGTATACAAAAACTCTGGTCTTTTACATCTCCCACCGCACCTTATGTTATTGATGTCACAAATTACATCTTTATATATTGTGTATCTATTAACATAGTTTTACAGTTATAGTTAGTTTTTATGCTTTTGTCTTTTAGATTCTATACCAGACAGAATTAAAAGTGCTTTATGAGGGGCGTCTGAGTGGCTCAGTTGGTTAAGTGTCTGACTTCAGCTCAGGTTGTGATCTCATGGTTCATGAGTTTGAGCCCCACATCAGACTCTCTGCTGACAGCTCGGAGCCTGGAGCCTGCTTCAGATTCTGTGTCTCCCTCTCTCTCTGCCCCTTCCCTACTCACACTCTGTCTCTGTCTCTCAAAAATAAGTAAACATTTAAAAAAAATTTATACAGTGCTTTATGGACCATCATTTCAGTATTATAGGATTCTGTATTTGCCTATATATTTATCTTTACCAATGAGCTTTAATTTTTATATGTTTTTGTTTTGGTATTTACTTTTTTTTTTTTTAAATTTCAAGTTGGAGGACTCCTTTTACCATTAAAGGTAGGGCTAGATGAACTCCCTCAGCTTTTATTTATCTGGGGAAGTCTTCTCCTTGGCTTTCAAAGGATAATAAAATTGTTTTTTCAAAGGACAGTTATTTCATACTTGGGGTTATAATCCAATACTACCTAATTTTGTTGCTCAGACGGTTGCAGTGTTGGCTATTAGGAGCTCTTTCAGGTGACTTCCGTGTCCCTTTCACACTCTTCCCTCATTGTGTGAGTCCTGCCTTGCGATCTGACAACGCGAAGTGCTCTAGGCTCATCCTGTGTATTTTCTGCCATAGGCCCAGAAACCCCCATTTTTCCAAGGAGCCCTGCTTCCTTTTATTGGAGAATATTAGAAACCAAGATCTGGGTGCTGAGTGTGCCAGTTGCTACTGGAGTGTCATTGCCAGGTCTTCTAAGCTGACAGAGAAAGATGTCTGTGGATATACTATCCCATCTATTTATACATGCCCATACATATTTCTATATGTAACAATCTGGAAGCTGCTACATATGCAACAATATGAAGTTAAAAATAAGCTCATACTGGTGTTTCCAACTGTGTTCTCTTACTACATGGATCATTCTAGCCCCCTTTCTAATCTTAATTGTGACTTCTCACACCAACAGTGAGAAACTGGCTTCCCATCAGCCATTCATTTACTTAATTGTTGAAGTCCAGTATATATGTATGCAGTATTAGAATTGTTAACTCATTATTCCTATGGGAAACTACTTTATCAACTAGAGTATAGTGCTCATGCGCAGGCACATGTGTGTGTGTGTGTGTGTGTCTATCTATCTATCTATCTATCTATCTATCTATCTTTAGTTTTACCTACTCTACTCATTTCCAAAGACACTTAAGTCAATGTCTTTTCCCTCCAACCCCTTGAGTGAAGTTATTTCTTACATTTGTAAATACATTCAGGCTAGTTTAACTATATTCTGCTTTCCATTCTAGGATCCTCTTGACCTCCCAAATCATTTAAAAATTTACCTGCATTTCTTTGTGTCTTCTTCAATTTCCTTCATAAGTTTTCTATAGTTTTCATCATACAGATCTCATATCCTTGGTTAGGTTTATTCCTAGGTACTTTATGGTTTTTTTGTGCAGTTGTGAATGGGATCAGTTTCTTGACTTCTCTTTCTGTTGCTTCATTTTTGGTGTATAAGAATGCAACCGATTTCTGCACGTTGATTTTGTACCCTGAAACTTTGCTGAATTCTTGGATCAGTTCTAGCAGGCTTCTGGTGGCATCTGTCGGGTTTTCTATGTAGAGTATCATGTCGTCTGCAAAAAGTGAAAGTTTGACTTCTTCTTTGCCAATTCTGATGCCTTTGATTTCCTTTTGTTGTCTGATGGCTGATGCTAGGACTTCCAGCACTATGTTAAACAACAGTGGTGAGAGTGGACATCCCTGTCGTGTTCCTGATCTCAGGGGGAAAGCTCTCAGTTTTTCCCCATTGAGGATGATGTTAGCTGAAGGCTTCTCATAGATGGCTTTGATGATGTTTAAGTAGGTTCCTTCTATCCCGACTTTCTCGAGAGTCTTTATTAAGAAGGGATGCTGTATTTTGTCAAATGCTTTTTCTGCATCTATCAACAGGATCATATGGTTTTTATCTTTTCTTTTGTTGATGTGAAAGGAGTGCTGATGCATAGGAGCACATGTACCCCAATGTTCACAGCAGCACTCTCAACAATAGCCAAAACCTGGAAAGAGCCTAAGTGTCCATCAACAGACGAATGGATCAAAAAGATGTGGTTTATCTATACGATAGGATACTACATGGCAATGGGAAACAATGAAATCTGGCCATTTGTAGCAACATGGATGGACCTTGAGGGTGTTATGCTGAGCGAAATAAGTCAGGCAGAGAAGGATAAATATCATATGTTTACATGTATAGGAGGATTAGGAGGAACTTAACAGAGGACCGTGGGGGAGAAGAAGGGGAAAAAAGGGGGGCGGGGGGAGAGGGAGGGAGGCAAACCATGAGAGACTCTTGAATGCTGAGAAAAACTGAGGGCTGATGGGGGTGGGGGAGAGGGGGGTGATGGGCATGGAGGAAGGCACTTGTGGGGATGAGCACTGGGTGTTATATGGAAACCAACTTGACAATAAACTATTTGTAAAAAAAAATAATAAAAAATAAAGTTTACCTGCATTAAACTCTTTGTGCTATAAATTTCCGTGGATTCTGATGAATGCATGGAGTCATGTGTCCACCATCATAGTATCATACAGAATAACTCCACCACCCTAAAAATTCCCTGCTCCTCACCTATTCATTCCTCTTCACAGTATGATAATATTTGTGTACATCTATTTCTGTATTCAGTATTCTCTCCCAAAGATCTATAGCTGTATTCTTTTTACCAATACCAATAACATGCATCGACACTTCCAATGCATGAATATGAATCTCTCTCCATTTATTTAGATATTCTTCCATTTCTTTGATTAGAGTTTCACAACTTTTCTGCATAGGTAGTGCATATTTTGTTAGATTTATACCTACATATTTCACTTTGTTGGGTGTAATGTGATAGTATTTCTTACTGAATTTCAAATTTGAACTGTTCATTGCTGACATACAACAAAGGTTTTGATTCTAGCTCTCCCCATGATTCTCCCATTGAATATTGCCATCTTTGGACAGGACTTTGGACAGGGCGTATATTCTTGGATATGACAATAACATTCGACGTGTTCAATGTTACTGAAGAAAGGGAAGGCTGGAACTTTCCTTCTCTGAGCTTTTGGAAGGCAGCCTAACGTTGGACCTTGAGTTCACCTTTGTAGAGGATTGTTTCTTTTGTCACCTTATGATCTGGATTGATATTTTTTCCCCTTAATAGTTATGAATGATACAGAACTTTAATTCTACATGGAAGGTAGTAGCTGGCTCATTGGCTATGTCTGGTTTCTCTTCTCAGGTCCCAAGTTTTGCACACAAAATTCAACCAGCATTTCCATCAGTAATGCCACTGAGGCTTATGTGGGCTTATAGCTTAACTTTAGATTCCTTTCTCCAAAAAGGATCATTGGAATGAAGTCCTGGGCCTTCAACACAAGGATTCACGTACAAGTGATTTATGAAGGAACTTCTCTCAGGAGAAGGAGGAGAGGGAGTATGGGAAGCCAAGAAAAGGTGTGACATCAGAGGGAAATCCTGCTTCAACTCAATTCTGAGAGGGGCTCTGGGGTGTATACCACATAGCAGAATGTGTTTACCCTCAAGGAGAGAGCTAGACCTTTATACGTGTCTACCTGTCCATCACCGGCCATGGTGGGTATAGGGAGGATATAAGCCCTGGGAGCCTCTGGCCTTCTTTCTTCTTTATGTTGTGACAGTGCAGCTCCAGTAACTCATGGGCAGTACTCTGAGGAGGTCCCCAGATGTAAACTGTTAGGAGTGAGGGATGCAGAGGTGGGGAGGGGCATGCCTGCCCAGTGGGAAGACCTAGGGGATCTGGGTGGAGCACAGCCAGGAAATGTCCCTTTAGAGCCTCATGTACTGAAAGTGCATGGTGAGTAGGGGCCGTGTTAGCAAGATTTAACCTTGTGGCCGTCCTTTCAATTTTCATCTCTCTCCTGGTCTGAGGCTGTGCCCACAGCCCCTCTCCTCCTCATCCTTGATATAGAGAAGACTTGTTTTCTTTACAACGCTTTGCATCTTTCCTCTGGAGAGAGACCGTCAGTCCACTGTGTCCTTTATCTACAAGGTCATGGGCTCATTGCGTCAGAGCCCAAGGCTGTAATCATTGAGTACATCTCTTGTTTCCAAAAAATATGTATGTACTGGAAATATGTACAAAATACAGTTACAAAAAATGCATTTTTCCTGGAAGGTAATGATTTCGCTTTTTGATTATTCATGCGGTTTGATACCATTTTACTTTTAGTGAGTGCATCTCCCAGGGCCTGGGAGGTGAAAAGAGAGAAACTAACCCCGAGTTCGGGTCTAAAATTCAAATGAGCTTGGCTAATAACGAGCTCCTTATTATTATATGTTGACCCTTCCGACATGGCATTTGCATTCACGTGACTCATTTAATCAGGACGCATTTCCCTAAAAGTAGTCATCATTTTCAGTGATGCCTTCGGAAAGTTTATTATTGGTTTTGGGTGATGGGAGAAAAGCACATTACTGATCAGTTCTAGAAGCTCAGGTGTTCAGCTGGAAGCAGTGGACACGTGAGGAGGCAGGACTGCCAAGCCTCCTACCATAACCCACCCTCCGTCTGCTCTCCCTTCCCGCGTGTAGACAGGACGCTGACTGAGTGGTAGGCTGACCCCTTCATCTGACGCCCCCTCCTGCCCAGGTAGTTCATGACGGTGACGCATTTGTGGCCACTGCCTTTGTGTGATTCCAGCCTGCTGCTCCCCACCATTCTGGATGTTTCAAGTGTCCTGCAGCAGCTAAAGCAAATATAAATGAGCAGATGTGTATGTTATCCTGGCACAATTAAGGTCAAGAATGGGCATTTTCCTAAGAGCTTGTCAGGACAATATAGGTGAGTTTAAGACTTTTTGGTTTCTTTTGGCTTAAGAAATCAGACCTTACGCCAAAACTCTGCCACTAAGCACTTCTCAAAAGAAGGTTTAAATGAGTATTCACTGAGGAATATTAAGCTTGTATGTTCCCTTGAAGATACGATTAGCAATGCCACCTTATTAAAATCTGTGTTACATGGGTATCTAATCTAATTACATCTCTCTGTCTTACTTCCCTACCATACTTACTCGGAATGCACAGTTGCGAACTGGCATCTACGGAGGATGGAGTCTCACAGGACTGCGGGCTTTCCTGAGACACGGCGCGAAAACCAGAAAATTCCCGGACAAGCAGGATTAGTTGGTCAAGTGGATCCCTCAACACAAACTGGGCACTGACCCTGGCCCTAAGGTGCAGGCTTCTGCGTTCATTCTAACTCTACTGCTGTGGGCCGCTGGGGACTCCAATCTTCTCCCACTTCCCTCTGATCAATCTACTGCCAAACCTTTGTATGAGAAGGTTCAAAGTTTACTCATACCGTATTCAAATGTGGAAAGAAAAGCTCACTTCTTTATTTCTCTTATTACAGATGCAGCTTTCCCCCAGAGCCTCCTCACCTGCAAGGTGCTATGAAATGTCTGAGTCTTCCAGAACTGACTGGGTGGGCTTCCTTTCCCTCTGGTTGGGCCTGGCCTCCCCACCATCACGTCATCCCCTTTGCTGATACAACATTTGCCCTGCTCTCTTTTCAGGCGTGAGAGATTTGGTGCAGGCAGAGAAACTGGCTTACTGGTAAGGGGACACAAATCAGGAAGCATTTACAAAAGTTTAACTCGTTAGATTCGTTCAATATGCATGATGTATTGATTCCATTCTTTCAATGCGCCATCATGTAGTTTTGCTCCTGAACCATATCCAAGGAGAAATATAACACATGTGGTATGAAGGCATATAGCTCTGCTGGTGTTTTATAACTAGATAGCTCTAGGGGAAGGAAGGGAAGACCATGGCAGTTTAGAATGAAGGTTTTGGAGGGTTCCTCAGTCTCCCGGATACATTTCCTCCTCTGCAGTGGTAGCCTGCCTTGTGAGCCAGCAACCTCCCTATTGCTAGGATGTTTCAGGATCAGAGGAGCTGCCGCTGGGCTCCTGTTTTGCACTGTCTTCCTTAAAGCACCTTGACCTTAGCAGGATATCTGTTATTATTGATACAGACCTTCATCTCTCATTATCTGTAAATTGGCAATGATTGAGTGGTTTACCTTCCCTTCTGATGGAACAAACGTGTGAAGACTCACATTTCCTGGAGAATCATTTCACAAAGCCATTTCTGTAAGAGGCATGTTTTTAGCAATTAGCTGCATTTACTATCCCAGGAATGAGTTAAAGATATTTTTCAGGAGATATTCACCCTTCTCCTTATTATTTACTGCCCGGCTGCTAGAACTGTACGTTTACATCTGGCATCTTCTTTTTTGTTTTGTTTTTACATGTTTAACTTTCTCTCTTAGTAACAGCACCCTTCGAAGACATGGCATGTGAACTTCGGATGTACACGTGACAACTGTGAATATTCTTAGTGATCCCTGTGTTTCAAATGCAAATGTCATACACAGAAAATGACCCGTTCCTTTGTCCTCCTTGGCTCTAGAAGCATTTACTGCTCCTTTTTGAAGCTTTTCTTCTCTCCTCAAAAGTTCAATATTTGTAAATGCAAGAATCAGAAGGGATGTTTGTTAACTACACGTACTATTTGAAAGCAACTGTGTTTTCCTGGGGCGCCTGGGTGGCTCAGCTGGTTGAGCGTTAGACTTTGGCTGAGGCCATGATCTCATGGTTGGTGAGTTTGAGCCCCGCGTCGGGCTCTGTGCCTACAGCTTGGAGCCTGGAGCTGCTTTGGATTCTGTGTCTCCCTCTCTCTCTGCCCCTCCCCCACTTGTGCTCCATCTCTCTTTCACTAAATAAGCATTAATTTTTTTTAAAAAAAGCAACTGTGTTTTCTCAATAGATAACTCCTTCCCTAAGCTGATTTTAGCACATCCAGGGTGTATAAGTTCTTGTCCAGTCATTGACTTACCAGGAGGAACAAAGTTACTTGAACATTTTGTTCCCTTGATCTTATTATATTTGTGTGAATGTACTTTTTTAAAATCTAAGACAGGGACATTGGTTGTCTGTTACTGCATAATGAATTGTCGCACACTTAGAAGTTTAAAGCAATATGTACTTATTTGCTCATAGTTCTGTGGGTCAGAAGTCCCGGGAGGCATGGTTCGAGTCTCTGCTCAGGGGATCACATGCGCATTTATACCTGGAGGCTCTGGGGGAAAAGATCAATCTCCACGTTTATTCAGGTTTTTGGTAGAATCCAGTTCTTTGTGGTCATAGGACTGAGATCCTGTTTTCTTGTTGGCTGTTGGCAGGAGCTCACCCTCAGCAACTAGAAGTCGCTTGTGGGGTCTTTTCACATGGCCTCTTTCATCTTCAAGCCAACAGTGGCATGCTGGGTCCTCCAGATGTTTGAATTGGTGACTTCCTCTGCCATCAGCCAGAGAAAGCTCTCCGCTTTTAAAGAACTCACGTAATTAAATGAAGCCCGTCTGGACCATCTCCCTTTCTTAAAGTTTACTACGCCATCTAACATAACTTAATCATGACACAGGCATAGTCACCGGTTCTACCTGCTCATAAAGGGCAGGACTTATCTCAAACCAAGTGTCACTTCAGAGTCGTCTTAGGATTTTGCCAACCGGGACTGGTGATAATGATTGATGGTAATGTGGTGATCAGTTTCTTTGTGCATCAGAATCAAGATCCCCTGAGTCCTGGATCTTCTGTTCAGCTATGTAAAAAAAAGGGTAATAGGAATAAAAGTGTTTAATTTTTATAAAATAGAAAATCCATTGCATGATTATATTCCTTCCACAGAAAAAAGAGAGAAAGAAAAAGAAGATAGAAGGAGAAAAAAAAGAAGGAAATTGCTGAAAGAATTGTCAAAAAGAGAACCACAGGTCCAAGGTGGCGTCACTTATGCCATGTCCCCAAACCAGGGTTTAATACCTAACCCAACTGCAGTTTCTGCCTTCCTTCCTTTCTATCTTTCTTTCTTCTTTCTTTTTTTTTTAATGTTTATTTATTTTTGAGAGAGAGAGAGAGAGAGAGGAGGACACAGAATCCGAAGCAGGCTCCAGGCTTCCAGCTGTCAGCACAGAGCCCGACGCGGGGCTCCAACTCAGGAACTGTGAGATCATGACCTGAGCCAAAGTCAGACACTTAACTGACTGAGCCTCCCAGGCGCCCCCCAATTGCGGTTTCAACTTCCCCCAGAAATGCAGTCTCAGCGGGTCCGTCAGGAAATTTCTGGTTAGGACCAGTGAGGTAACCGGCTGTCCGTCCTGCAAAGGAAGCCGAGGTGATCTGCATGATAAAACTCTCTGCCCTTATCCCTAAGGAAAGGTGGCCTCCCTGGAGCAGTCCTTTCTTTTCTTTTCCTAATAACTTCTTGCCCGGCCCTCCTTCCTATAAAAACCTTCCACTTTGTACAAGTTCTCGGGGCATCTCTTTACTTGCCAGATGGGATGCTGCCCAATTTGTGAATTGTTTATAATAAAGCCAATTAGATCTTCAAATCTTTCAGTTGAGTTTTTACATAATAGAGTGATAAACTTCAAATGTAATATTTTTCCATGTTGTGCAAAATGACACATGTCTACTTTGTAGTCTTGGTGCTTGTCTCTTTGAGCTGAGAGACAGGTGACTTGAATTCTTATCTCTGTGTTCACTTCCTAACTATAGGATTCTGGAAAGTCTCCGGGCTTCGTTTGGCTCATGGAGATAATCATATGTGCTTCCCTGAAGATAAGCAACCTTGAGGGCCTGTCTCATTCTAAGATGTGGGAACTTGGATGTGAATGGGATGTGAAGGATTCACTCAGTTGTGCGGAGTGGAAGCCATGTGCTTCAGGGTGTTTAACAGGTGTGTATTTTGCTTCCTTTCAGAGGCTTACCTCGTCCAGGAATCTGACTGGCCCTGTAGCCTGTTGTGGGACCTTGGGCAGTTCCCATGGGTGGTGGGCCACTCTCCCTACTCTCTCATGGAAAAGAGAAAACTTCAAACGTCACTGGAATGTTTCTTCTTTTTCCAGATCACATTTATGTTGAAGGCAGAACCTAAAGGCGAGTGTATCTTCAAAGCCATGAAAATTGGATGGGCAGGACAGCAAAGTCCAGCAGAGGAAGGAGGCTCACTTACAGGTCCATCATTGACATACAAAGCCTCCCAAAATGGAGCTCCAGAGAGGAGGTGGGCTTCAGCTTTTCTTTCCTTCACCCACTTTTAACTAGCTTGCTCACAGCCTCTAGGAGGCCTCTCTTCTCAAAAGTCCGACTCTCTCCATGCTCCTTTTCAGCCCTTCAGAGCTCGAAACCCTCTGCTGTCTCATCCTCATCACCAGCTGTCAATCATTCCATTTCCTTTTCTTTTCGATGGAGCTCTGGAAGGCCAAGAATACATGAAAATAAGGAAGGGATGAAAGACAGCCACTTTCTGGTAAGATGATTGGAGTTTTACACTGCCAGTTGAGGCTTAGCAAAATTCCTGTATACTGTTTTTATTCCCAGAGCCACTATTTCGTTTCCCAGTGGGATTTGGGTTGTCCCTTTCTGTTAATGTGGATTGGCACATGCCCAGTCCTATAACTGAGTTGGTTGGGTTTCTGTTGGGAAGAGTATATAAGTTTCTCTGCTCACTGACTGTTTTATTCTTCATATCTGTGGTTTAAATCCTCCTTATCCTTGGGAACGCCATCTTCCATACACCCAAAGTTTGATTTCCAAAAAGTTAAGTCACCATTTTCATATACCACTGGCTGATGCCATTCAATTGGCCAATATTCATAAATCTAGGATGTGAACTCAAAGCTTTTAAAATTGATCTCTGAGGAAAATAGAGTCAAAATACTCTAGACTCATGTTGTATTCCAAATTGAGATAGGAGTCCTAGAGTCTTATGTTAACATGTTTATTTGAATAGAAAAATGAAGTTAGATCATCTGGATAGAAAGGAACTCTGATTTGGTGATTGGTTTAATGTTAGGGCTGGCATTATCATCAGGTTATATGAAAATAGATTATCTGCTGCTACAAGTTTAATTATAAAGTAGAAGCATCCCCTTACAAAACACTGTCTTAGCACAGTTGAGTTAAAATGAGCTATATTGTACTTCCCCATCCCTTTTGAGTGCGCTATGTTAAACAAGGTGACCATAAACAAGAGTAACAGGAATAACCAGATATAATTTATAGTCCCTTGACAGGTCCTGATAAAATCTCTTCCGTGTACATCCTAGAAACTGAAAAAGTAAATAAATAGAATGTGTAATAAAATATTTTGCAAAAAACATGGTTTCCTATTCTTTGCTTTCAGCAAAATTGAAGGAAGACTGAAATTACGTTGTCAGCATATAGGTCATTAAAATTAGTTTTTAATGGTAGATCACCATGTGATTTTTGGTATATAACAAAGAGTTAAAGAATTGAGTACATTGCTGTACAAATCTCTTTATAGCTATAGCTATGTAAATAAGGTTCCTCAATGCTTTTGTCTATAAAAATGAAAATTAGTTAAGAAATTAATAGAGTCTTCATGTTTTGGTATTTATAATATTTATGCAGAGACAGGATATATTTTTTTAACATTTCATATGATTAAGAGATGTTTCCCATAAAAATTATTATTTATGTTTCACAATTATTTTTCAGAAATTATAATATATTTTTATTGTCTTGATATTTGTTTTCAACACTTATAATGGTAATTCAACCAGAAGAAAGTTTTTAAATCTTAAATGATCAATTGGATCTATGTTCTCCGTACTTTACTCATTATCCTTGCAGTAAAAGGCATACATTTCCCCACTGCATTGATGGTGAACTTGACCATGTGACTTGGTTTGACAAATGGAATCTTAGCAGGTGTGATGCAAGTAAAGATTTTAAATGTACTTGTGTGGTTTGATCTCACGTCTTGAACTTGTCATCCATCTTGATAAGAGAATGGCAGGTGTGGCCCTTGTTAAAGAAGGATGGAAAACAGAACTAAACCAACCAAGAACTGGAGCCAAGTTCAGATGACCTGCTGCTTGAGCTTCCAGAAACTCTGGAGTAAGAAAAATAAACATTTGTTACTGTGGCCCCTGAGATTCTGGGGCTACTTGTTATGCAGCATTATTATAGCAAAATCTGCTTAATGAACTTAGAGATGTATGCCAAATGAAATAAATGAATCAAAACTTATATTTGTATACCTGTTCTGTTGTAGAGAACAATATTAGAGGAATCAATACAGAAATTTCAGGAACAAAATATAGAGTCACATTTAGATAGACTTCTGTGGAGAAAATAAGATGAAAATACAAATTCAAGAAAAGAAGACATCAGGATGCAAGAGTCTGTTCATGTATTCTTTTAAAATATGAGGTGAGAGTTGATATCCAATTACATGATACGTAATTTCCATTGGAAATATTTAAATGAGTGATGTCTGATTTCAAAAATATCCATACATATACTGGATTATTATATCCTTTGCAATCATTTAAATTTATGAAGAAAACTGTGAGATGAGGTGCAATGTTTTTCAAATTTTTCTTAGGGTTGTAGGTGAACAGGAAGCTCAAGGACCACCACTATAGTTATATACAATTGGAGGGTATCTTACAGACCCTTGGGTACAAAGACCTTTAAAGACCTGAGAACCCTGAGTCTACCTGTTGTTCTCCACGTGAAGGCTGGCGAGTTCGATCTGCTTTCTGGGCTTGCTTCACGATGTGCCACTCAACCTGTAATTTCACTGTTAAAAAAGACATGTATATAGAACTCCAGTTATCTAGATCTTTGTTCTACTAACAGCAACACAAAGGCAGCATTTGAAAATGAAATCTGGCAAGAATATAGAGGAATGGCTAAATTCATCTCTGAAAGAAGACATTTGGAATATTCTGCAACTGCAAACTATGTTCAATCTTAGCAATTCCCCCATTTTGGGTATTAAATGAAACTAGCTCCTTTTAGGAAACTCCCTCAGACTAAAGATCTTAAAGTGGGGTACGGGGATCCCTGGAGCTCTTGTGTGAATGAAGACGACAGCCCACTCAACGTTCTGGATAAACATTGTTCCACTTCCTGGAATATTTCACTTAACTACTAAATTAAGGCTGGATATATTGTGGAATAAGATGCAAGATATATGATAAAATTTAAAAGATATCACACGAGATTTCTAGGAACTTCTGAAATTATGGTCAGACCCAGCGGCCCTCCCTCCAGGACTAGTCGGTGTTGAGTTCACCATTTTCTGCTACTAGGGATCCTTCAGTGAAATGTTGGAGAAACCTACTTTAAGGGCTTCACCTGCTTCAGGTGGTTCTTGTTGTCTTGGGGAGAGAAAGGACCCCAAGCATCACTTTACATTGCACAGACATGGTCCTTGTCATCTGGTCATGCTGCTGGTTATCTGGTCACCCTTTTCCCGACACCATTCTTCATATGGTGTTTGAGAGGAATTTGCAGAAGTTCCGGAGTTTCTTCCTGGCTGACATTCAAAGGAGAACTTTTTTTTTCTAGCTTGGATTATGAGGAGGTCGATATCTCATTAACAGCGATGACAGATTGCAGGGGCTGTAACACAGCCTCATACCAAATGTGAAACAACCAATATGTTTATGAAATCATTTAATCCATAATCACAGCATCTAATGAAAGGCACTGGTGCCTTGGCATTGGCATTCATGAGGCTGACACCATGATATGTTTCTGTGAATTATAGATTCAGCGAGCTGTGTAATTTATGAGTCATGAGGAAAAAGGGCTCCATCTGGGCACTTCTTGAAGCTTGTTGAGGCAAGGTGACATCTCTAAACAACCTGAATATACAAATCACACTATTGCGTTATTTTCTGTTCTGTGCAATGCCATGTTCCTCCGGTCTTTGCTGTATTCCGAGGGATTTGGGAAGCAGAGGGGGTAACGTTCTTTTCAGCCTTGCTGCAAAGATGCTGTAGATGTGGTGCAATTACTTTCTGTTGCAATTCAGGGGCAACTGAGCTGTGACTTGGAGTGCACTGCTTACCCTGACCTTGAAAAATTACTTGAGTTGCCTTTCATCAGATAAATCGAGAGCCATGATTTGGCCCTAAACAAGACTGCAGACAGGGCAGTTGTGAGATTTCTATGGACTCTGGGCCTTCTCATAATTTTCTGTGGTGGCATGCAATCACTCTCTGAACTCTGGCCACACTGATCTCTATTTCAGCGGGTCATTACTGTGACCCCAGCTATTTATTTCCTTATGACCACCTTAGGAAGGCCCCGTATGTCAGTCTCTACAATCACATATCTGTGTTGTTTTGGGGACCGCAGGCCAAATTTAATATATATTCAGTGAATCCATATCTACCATGAGCTTTGGTGTCTTTAACTGGAAGGTGATGATAATAATATTAATTTTTGTGGTGGCTGTGAAAATGAAATGGCCAGCAAGTGTGAGGCAGCAGCACGCCGGTGCTCTGTCAATGTCAGTTTGAGTTCCTTCCCCGTACCAGGATACATACTCAACAGGTACTCCCAGGATGGGGAAAGGGCGAGGGGATATAACGAAATACCCTTTCAGTTTTTATGGATGGAGGTGATGCTCAGAGCTAGTGAAACCAAGAGTGTGACCTTGTTGGATGAGCCCAAAAAGAACCAGGCAAGTATTGGTTGCATATCACTCTTGTATGGATTTCATACACATTTTCTCTTACTATGTCATATGTTCAAAAAGCCTACAATTTGAGGAAGAAAGGTATACTTTTGTCTGTTAAATTTCAGCTACTCGTATGGCCCTCAATGCACTGCTCTCTGCAGTAGCATTTTATCTCTATCATTCTTCTGGGTTTTCATATTAGAGCTAGATTTAGTATAAAGCACTAAAAGTGCTTTCTGTGAGTAGCTGGAATTCATGGCAGTAGAGGCTTGGTATCGGGATCTAATTTAGGTTTTCTTACATCTGTCTCCTCCTTACGTTTCTTTCTCATTATATTTGACATGTTTGAGTGATTTGGGCTGTGGCCAGATGTGGACAGGGGACCTGAAGGTAATACCCTAGAAACCTTAGTCCGATGTTGTTATTCACAGGTATCTCTTTCTGGCACAAGATAATTATTTCATATTCACGACCTAGTCATAGGGCTTATAAAAATAGAAATCTAGAAATATTAGGTCAATTTTTACTTTTGAGAAAAAGCCACCTCCCCTATTTTCATAAGAGAAATAACCATGCAGACAGAGAAATGATATGAATGTTCATTGCAGCTACGTTGATAGAGCAAAAAAAGGAAAAAATTATAATTATCCATGATTATTACTGAGATATCAATTTCTTTGTAACCCTCACAAAGAATAATTCCACTGCAAATGTCAGTCCAGAAGAAAATGCTCTAAAGCCGCTTTAGCCCTGCAATTCTTCTTAAGCACAACATCTAGCATGTCTTCAAGAAGAGGGTCGGTGGCAGGGCTGGAGAGGAAAGGGCCATATCTATAAAATATACAATTGACTCCTGTCAACAGGAGCTACCTCAGACCAGGGGAAGCAATCACAGAGCCTGGCCTCTCCAGTGTTCCCAGTATTGAGAGTGAACGTCTGCCTCTAGGGGGCAACGGAGGTGGTGTGAGATGTGAGTTGTCTGGAATCCTGCTGACATTTTCCACCCACATTTCAAAACCTTGTACAAATCTTGGGTTTTCTCTTCAACAGTTAATATGCATCCTGTATTTTACTCCACAGTAATTCATACTTGAATATTTAACAAGTTTGCAGTTACTGTTATCAAGTAAAATTGATGCCCCAAGGAGCTATGCTGTGTTTATCCTGGGTGTTGAAGATTCCATAGCCTTCTGCCAAATGTCAGTTACCCTAGTTTAAGGCCTGAATTCGGTGCAATGTCTGCTTTGTTGGACATAGTCTCTGACACCCTCTCTGATGGTTCCCCAGGCAGTGGTAACTCTCGGTGAGGTAGAAACGCCAGCTGTGGAGCATGTCAGAAGCAAAGGGGAGGCCTCAGGAGTGATGAAGAGGGCAGGTGGTGGGGAGGGGTCCCCTCGGGAGAAGCATGGAGACAGCCTGGCACAGAGAAGTGTCTTGGGTCCTGGTGGGGATCAGACTATTCAGCTTTGTCTCAGCAGGAACATGGCCACTCTCCTTGGAGCCGGGCAGGGAAACCGGAAGAGCATCAAATCCTGGAAAACAAGGCAGGTGCAGCGCTGATAAAACGTGAGGCTCAGTTAGTCATTCTGGCTGTAGTCACAGCTTGAATGAGGAGAAATAAGACCTAGTCCAGGTGCTGGGCTGTCCTGAAGAAGAAGGGAAGGCCGGACCCAGCCTGTAAGTCATGCGGGGCCACGGCAGAGTTTTCCTCTTGGTTCCAGAGTCCTAGATGGGGTGGACAAACACAGGTACTCAGGGGACACTTACAGAGGGGCCCAGAAAGTTTGGCCTCTGGTGGGAGAGGGGATTGCATTCAGCCTTTACCTAAAATCCGGGGCTGGGATAGTTGGTCTCTGATCTCCTCTGACAGCCCCTGGACATCTCTGGTTTTATAGGGAAGCATCTAGAGTGGTACCAGAATGGAGTCCACGAACCGATGTGTGTGTGCGCGCGAGGGCGGAGGGTTAGCAGCAGGGAAAGAAGAAAGGAGAACACGTATTAAAAGCAGGAACACAGTCTCAAAGGCTGAGGAGTCTGAGAGCAATCCCCGGCCAAAGAGGGATAAAAAGGTTACTCAGAAGTGACTGTATTTCTGGCATCTCTGTCGTCAAAGGAAAGCGAGAGGTTGGCAGAGCTTTCAGCATAGTTACAGCTTGGGGATAATGAGGCAACATTTGGTTAAAACTAAATATGTTCAGGCATAGATTTACTGTGAGTGAGTCACACAGATGATCAGCTTGAGGTTAAAAAGGGGTTTGGGGTTTTTTTAAAACCTCATAATTCATGAGAATGGCCTGGTCTCCCAAGGAGATAGACAATTCCATTTTTTTTATGGGAAGAGAAATATGGCTTTGTTTTTGTACAGGAGGCCTGGTTCCCTTTTCTCCTTGTCATTATTTTTAATATGAAACATAGTTGGACAAGTAATGGTCAGAAAACATGGGATGCACGAGATAGGTAGGCAGAGGCTGAGGAATTTATGTCTGTCTGAAATTCCTTTGAAGTCACATAACTGCATTGCCAATTTTACATAATAAAACTGACCATATAAGAACTTTTTTTATATGAAATATATATTCAAGAATTGTCTGTAGTACTATGTGAAAAGGACTACCTATATTCTGCACCTAAAAATCCTTCAAAAAATTCATCTGGTTCAAAACGGGATATTTTGAGACAAACATGAAAAAAATAATTGTACATAACTAGGCTTTTTAATAGTTACTGCAAATGTTCAAATGAATGACTCTTTTCTTCTTTCTCATTTTCGACTTATTGGAAATCTAAAGCTAATTCTAAGATGAGTCCTATATACCTATGGGACCTATTGAGCACCCTGTCCTCTGGAAGAGATGCCTACTGGCTATACGGACTATCTCATCTCTTTAGGGTGGCTTAAGTTTAGCGAATAGGAAGCGTAATTGCTGAAGAAAGTCCCTATTGTATAGTTTCCAGTGTTTACTTTCTATAGGAAGATGGTAGAATAATTCACTGTACTCTGATTTTGTGGAGGGAGGCGACATCATTGTCATCGTCACCATCATCATATCCTCATCACCATCATCACCCATGCCATCATCATCCTCACCATCATCATCATCATGATCACATCAGCAGCATCATATCATCATCACCGTCATCGCCAACACCATTATCACCATCACCACCATCATCATTATTATCATTTTAAAGACATGCCGGATTTATTTACTCATATATTTATATATTGATGTAGTGCTGTGTAAGATTTTTGGACAGTCACAAAATCAGCTTTAACTGGTGCTTATTCTTCATGTTTCCAACAAGATGGGGAAGATGCAAGTGTCAGGCAAGTCTGCAAGTACACCCGGCAGAATGTGGTTTGTGCAAGGTGCACACCTTGGGCCGGCTCAAATGCTTTATAAACTTAAGCTGCTGTTTCAAACAAGCAAACAGACAAACAAACAAACAATCATAGTAGCAAAGATATACAGAAAAATCTGAGGGTTCTAATACAAATAGGAAAGATGAAAGCTTCATGGTGTTTCCTAAGGGAAAACCAACTCTTAAAGCTTGTGTTAAGTAGCTGATTATGATCAGATTTTAGAAATTCAAGGGAGACTTCAACCTGAGATTGCTGTTTTTATTGTCATTATGTCAATATCTTTCTATTTCTGTGCTCAAAGTAAAGCAATATTTTAATAAAAGGACATTTATCACATCGAAATCTCCATTTTACCTGTTCTGTTGTAAATTGTGACCTGATTTCAAAGGTATAGCTGATTAATTATGATAACCATCTTTAAAGGATGAGATGAACCAGACCACCATACCAGAAGTTAAGTCTGAGCCAAAATTGACCTTTAGCTCAATCATTTTCTGGTTAAGTCAATCTTTCCAATCTTGTGTAAGATTGCACAAGTTAATCTTGCTGAGCTTCAGTTTCTTCCTTTATATAATGCTTCTTTGGGGCACCTGGGGCCTCAGTCAGTTAAATGTCCAACTTTGGCTCAGGTCATGATCTCACAGTTTGTGGGTTTGAGCCCCACATCGGGCTTTGTGCTGACAGCTTGGAGCCTGGAGCTTCTTTTGGATTCAGGGTCTCACTCTCTCTCTGTCCCTCCCCCACTTGTGCTCTGTCTGTCCGTCTCTCTCTCAAAAATAAATAATAAAAGTGAAAAAAGTATATAATGCCTGTTTGGTTTATAAAGTTTATTATGTGGTTCAGTTGAGATAATAAAGGTAAATGCATTCAGAAAAGTGTCAAGTAGTATTTACATGGACATTGATGTGATTATATAGTGTTACTTACATTTTAACATCATCATCTTATAGTTTTACTGATATTTTAACATCATTATTCTACTTTAAAAAATGTTCTTATTCTCCAGATTAATTAGTATTTATTTAGTCAATGTTTCCAAAATATTTTGTTACTACTTTCATTTTCATTGTATTAAATTTATATATTAATTCGGGAAGGATTGACATCTTGACCACATAGGTGTTTTAATTTGATAACAAATCCTGATCGTTTTAACAGTTTTATATCCCATAGTGAGATTTTACTACTTATTTATTTTGCCTTTCAGATTGATGGTCTTTATCATTCAACTGGAAATCTAACTTATTTATATTTAATATAAAAACAGATATACTTGGGTTTAAATGTACCACTTTATTTGTGTGTTTTTAAAAATTTTTTATATTCTGTAACCCTTTTTCCCACACTTTTCTTTTTGTTTAAATATTTAAAAAATTCTACTTCCCTTCATTTGTAAGTTTGTACAAGAAACCACCAATTCTTCTAGTGATTACTCTGAAAATTATTCTAGGAGCCATGACCTTATCGAAGTCTGAACAATACCTTTACTCTCATTCCGGAAACGAGAAAGACCTGAGGACACTTTAGTTCTGTTTACTGGACTGATAGTCTTACAATAAATACTGAATAGTTCTTATGCTCCATCTTACATTTCTCAACCCACCTCCTGTCTGCAAGAACCTGCCTAGCATTCATGCATCCATAGTCCAGAAAGATGAGAAGGTTAATGACCAATTGTAAACAGAAGCTGGTCGATGAGCACACCTCTCTTTTGCCCTTCCTGTTGGCAATTGTGTATAACTTCTCTGGAGACACTGGTGAGACTGGGCTCCAGCCGTCCACAGACGTGAACTGCTCACTAATGACCCTTGTCATTGGCTTTTGCCCCTTTCCTGTTTTGCTCTCCCCAGTCCCCATTCCTCTTGCCTGGGATTATCACCCGAAATAAATGATATTTATGTGTTTGTCTCAAAATCCACTTTCCCCTGCCTCTGTCATTTGTTTTATTATCCTTCCTTTGGCTGCTGTTACAACTTTTTTTGGTCTCTGTTTTTCTGCAGTTTTGCTATGAAATGTCTATGTATGAGTTGCTTTTTAATTTATTCTGTTTGAAATGTTTCAGCTTCTTGATTCTGTGAATTGAGGTTTATCAGTTCTGGAAAGTTCTTAGCCATATTCTTCCTATATTGTCTCTGCTCCACTCTTTTTCTCTCTTCCTCCTTAAATTCCAAGTAAATGTATATTAGACTCTCTTATTGTCTGCTCTCTTCTGTTATTTTCCATCTTGTTGTCTCTATGTGTGTATTTTGTACAATATATTCTACTTATAGACCAAGTTGCTATTCCCTGTTTACAACGTTGAATCTGTCATTAAGTTTTTGCTTACTGCATTTTTTAATTCTTAATTTATATCTGATTCTTTAAAAAATATATATATCTGATTCTTTAAAAAAGTGCTATGTCACTTTTTATAGTTTTTAATTACTTCCAAAACTTTTAAACTTGGCATTTATTCTTTCCACCTGTAAGCTAGTAGCCTATGTTTGATAATTACAATGTAGGAAATCCTTGAGAATCTGTTTGTGTGTTCTATTTCTGCTTGTTCTTGGTTATAGTGATTTGTTTCCTTTTGTGCCCCAATTTCTTTGGCTGTGTGTTGTGCATTTCACCTAAATTATTTTGTGAATAATTTGATGCCTTGTGCATTGGTTCTCTTCCTCAGGAGAAGTTTTTTTCTTCTTCTTTTCATTTTTGTTTTGTTTTTTGTTTATTTGGTAATTTCCCTTTTCTTTTTTTTCAATTTTATGTATTTATTTTTAGAAAGAGACAGAGAGTGCAGGGGAGGGGCAGAGAGAGAGAGAATCCCAAGCAGGTTGTCACCATCAGAATAGAGCCCGATGCAGGGCTCAAACTCATGAACCACGAGATCATGACCTGAGCTGAAGTCAGAGGCTTAACTGACTGAGTCACAGTAACTTCTCTTTTCTTAGAAAAATATTTTGCCCAGATTTTTAGACATCTTTAGCAGGAATGTTGGTCTGAGTCGCTTGGATTTCCATTATAAGAAGAAAAAGGTTTTGGGCAGTCAATGGACATTTGGGCTCTCTGCACGTGCGTGCACACACACACACACACGAATATTATTCAGCCATCAAAAAGAATGAAATCTTGCCATTTGCAAGGACATGGTTTGATCTAGAATATATTATGCTAAGCGAAATAAGTCAATTAGAGAAAGACAGATACCATATGTTTTCACTCATGTGTAATATAAGAAACAAACAGACGAACTTATAGGAGGGGGGAGGGGAAGAGAAGAGAGGGAAACAAACCACAAGAGACTCTTAACAATAGAGAACAAACTGAGAGTTGATGGAGGGGAGGTGGGGGGATGGGTTAGATTGGGGATGGGCACGAAGGAGGGCATTTGTTGGGATGAGCACTGGGTGTTGTATGTAAGTTTCGATGAATCACTGAATTCTACTTCTGAAACCAACATTGCATTGTATGTTAACTAACTAAAATTTAAATAAAAAATGTTAAAAACAAACATTTTGAGCAGAAGATGACATAATTTGGTATCAAATTAAAAAATATCACATTGGCTGCTATGTGCATGTTGGAAGCAAGGAGACCAGTGAGGAGGACTTGCAGATGACCAGGTGAGAGATGAAGGTGATTTGGGCTACAATGGGTGAGATGGAGAGAAGTAGACAGATTAAATTTTTTTTTGAAATGTTTATTTAATTTTGAGAGATACAGAAACAGAGCATGAGCAGGGGCAGGGCAAAGAGGGAGACAGAATCCTAAGCAGGCTCCAGGCTCTGAGCTGTCAGCACAGAGTCCGATGCAGGGGTCCAACTCCAACTCATGAACTGCGAGATCATGACTTGAGCGAAAGTCAGATGCTTAACTGACTGAGCCACCCAGGCACCTTGATAGATGTATTTCTGAGACAGAACTGTCAGGACTTTCTATTAGCCTTATAAATGAGTAATAAAGAAAAGGTAGATTTAAGGATTACTTCTATAATCTGGCTTTAGTAATTCAGTGGAGATCGTGCCATTTACCAAGAAAGGAGAGACTGGTCACCTCTTACTTGGTTTTGTATCTTTTCTCCTTCTTAACCATGCTCTGTTCCATCTCATAAGACCCCTTACTTCCCAGGCTCCTTTGTCAGCTGGGGTTTGGTAGGTTTGGCCGATGGAGGGAGTAGCAGAAGACTGCTTAGCAAGAGGAACCAGGGGCATTTGCTCTTTTTGTGCATTAGATATCTCCAGCAGAGGCTTTGTCTCTTCTATGGCTCTAGGAAGCCTTCATGGGCCCAGCTCTCCCTGTAGCTGGCTTCTGGACTCTGACGACTTTCATCTCTCCTTTCCTTCCAGCTCTGTAGGTGGTGGTGGCTTCAAGCTGTGGTGACTCTGCGGCTGGCTTCGCCATCTTCTTTTCCATCACTTGTCTTGCCAATTCCTTCTATTAAACCCTCCTTTTGGAAAGACCCAGAGTGATTCTGTTTTCCTGACTAGACTTTAACTGATATATCTGGGTTGGGATGAAATCAGTTGGAGGGAGAGGGAAATATAGTTTCCTGAAATTTGTGGTATCCTGCAGATATCAAACTAGAGGAGTCAAAGAGTGACTCTTCCTTGATATCTTACTTGATGGGAGAGGCCATATTATAATATTGAGCAGTCTTACTCAGACCTGTCTAGGAATATCAGGAAGACATATGAGGCCCAACACTGTCTTGGAATCAGACAGACTTGGGTTCATTTCCTGTTTCACCACTGACTGGCTATATCAGTTAGAGTTAAACCATGGTGAAAAGACCCTCAACTCTCTGTGGCTTAAAATGAAAATATAATTCCGCTATCCCTCCGCCAAAAACAAACATGTGGAGATGTCAAGAAGGTCGCTGAATAGGGACCTAGAACTCAGGGAAAGGTGAAAAGATGCAGATTTGTGGCTCCTTTGCATGCAGCTGACACTCAAAGCTAGGGATGGATTCCTTAACTTAGAGAGATATAAGAGGAAGGGTCTAGGGTGGCCCTCGGCATTTTGACATTCAAAATTCAGATGGAGGAAGAGCAATCTTAAAAAGGGACCGGGAAGGGGTGAGCCAGGGAGGTAAGAGGAAAGTCAACAAAGTGTGGAATTGCCTGAGAGAAGAGAGGAACATGGCGGGAAGAAGAGGGAATTTCAGAAGTTTGTAAGCGGTCTTGTAACATGAGAAGAGAATATTGACTGGATACGGTGAAAGCTGCTTAATGGGAGGGATGTGGCTTGCAGTGGGTTGAGAGAACACGAAGACAACTCTTTTGTGAATGTTCGCTACAAAGGGACACGGTGTTCCCAACCGTTTTTTCATTATGGTCCCTTAAGGAGGCTGTTTGGACATTTCCCCCTAATTGCGTTTACACTCTGAAATTTTGAACTTCAAACTACAGATACACTGTGTATCTGTTTATGTCCTATATGTGTATCTTTGTTGGTACATAAAAGGAGTAAAAATTTTTTACTCCCTTGAAAATCAATTTTATGTGCTATCGTCCCGTTAAGAATGCATGGTTGTAGCATAATAATTACTTGGTATCTAAAGTAGGGTTCAGGAACTCTTTTTTTTTTTTTTTGGTAAAGGGCTAGATAGTAAATATTTTAGGCTTTGCAGGTCATATGTGGTATCTGGTCTCCATCACATATTCTTTCTCTGCCTTTTTTTTTTTAAACAACTCATTAAATATAATAATAATAATAATAATAAAGATTCCTAGCTTTCTGGCTATACAAAAACAGGCTGTGGGCCGGCTTTGATTCACATTCCATAGTCTGCCAACTTCCTAATTTATAACAATAAAAATGGTCAAATTTCAGGGTTAAGTAAACAAGTTTTTGCAGATTTCTTGCATGGCGTTTTGAAATGTATGATTTAGTGATAGATTTGAAAGGCTACACAGAGCTCACTCATTCATTTGCCAAATAGTGATTGATAACCTCCTGTGGGCAAAAGGTAGGAGTCATTTTTATATTGCTACAAAGCAACCAACTAAGTACCAATGTATTAAAATGAGTCAAAACAGCCGGCAAAGTGCAGAAAATGCCAGGGTGATTATTGGGGGAAGCCTGGAGGTGTGCGGGGCGGGGGGCTGGTTTCGGCCTGAGATCAGAGCAACTTGGGTTTGTATCTGCATTGACCTTGGTCTGGTTGTGTGACTTTGCATAAGTCGCTTAACCTTCTGGAGTCTCAGGGTCCTTACTGATAAGGCAGGGGTTAATAAGCAGGGTCCCCTGGAGGATTAACCTCAGTATGATCACGAGGTGTCTGAGGTCTAGTGTTAATTTCCTTTTCTTCTCTTTTGCTCTCTCTCTCTTTTTTTTTTTAAAGTTTATTTATTTATCCTGAGAGAGAAAGAGTGTGTGAGTGGAGGAGGGGCAGAAAGAAAGTGGGAGAGACAGAATCCCAAGCAGGCCTGGGAGACTGTGACATGGAGCCCGATGCGGGGCTTGAACTCATGAAGGTGAGATCATGACCTGAGTCGAAATCAAGAGTCCGCCACTTAACAGACTGAGCCACTCTGTCCTCTGCACTTAATGGGACTGAAGATGTTCTTACGAGTATTGGGAATTATGTCCAAAAAGCAAATACATGTACCCATTTCAGAGATGAAGACAGTGCTGGCAAGCTGTTTCTAACATGAGGATGCTGACGGGATTCAGGAAAGTGTGGACAGGGGACCTGGGGGAAAAGAAGCCCCCAAGAGTCTGGTTTGGGAGGTCTTGAGCAGGGTTCTTGCCCAGAGAGTCGTGGCACCGAGGCTTTCTGTGACTTTATTCCAGGGAGTGACTTTATTCATGCCAGCCCAGCTCAGTTGGGTTCGTACCCAAAGAACTGAACCCCAAATGCCATGTGACGTAGTTTTCTGTTTTATACGTTTTCTGTTTTATACGTTTTCTATTTCTTTGTCTCCCGTACATGGTAACACATGAACATGCAGTCTGATTACGTGGTCTCATGTTACAAGGTCCCGAAGGAAGTTGTTGCCTACGCATATAACAAGGTCGCCTTGAGGTTCTTCCCCCATTCTTTAGGGAGGCGCCCCTCCCACAGTCTTAGGGCACCTGGGAATGTGCATTTTTAGAGCCTCCCGGTGACCCTGATACAAGCGGTGCCTGGGTTGCTCTTCGGGAATTACTGCCCTGTTATTTCAGGGGAAAGTTGGGCTGAGGCTCCAAGATCCCAGAAATACGTTGTGTCCCCAGCAGGTTCCCTGGGACGTCAGCCATAAGAGGGGGCAGATGTCAGAGGCTGGACTCTGCTGGGGTGGCCAGTTCAAACAGGCTTCTAGAGAAAGGAAGTCTAGCTTGATCCAGGCCCCGGCTGACCTCTCGGGTGCTCAGCTGGGAACTGGGACCCGCAGACAGAGGGGGCCCCGGGCTTAATTCCAGGTTTTCTGTCTGAGGACCCTTGGGCAGCTGGGGACTCAGGAAATGGGATCAAAGTCAGGAGGAGGAAGATGGCAAGAGCTAGTTGGGGTTCCAGGGTCTTGACCATAGTCCAAGTTCATATGTGGCGGGGTGAGATGACCAGTTTCCCCCTTCACCCAGTGTGTGCTGCCTTTACAGGCCCTCATTTTCCAAATCTGTAAAGTGGGATGATAATTCCTGCTTGTGGGTGATGCTTTGACAGAAGGACTTTAAAACACCCATTCTGGCGCCTAGCACACAGTAGGTCCTTGACATACAGGGTCATTTACTGACATCACTGCCAGGCAGAGTTCTGACCCCAACAAAGCCCTAGAGAGCTGATCAGGACCTCAGACTCCGGTCCGTGTGGCAGGGCTGGGGAAGCCTCAGCTCCCGTGCTGGGCAGGCACGGGGGTTGAACTCGACAGGGGCAGATGGAACATCGTTCAGTGCATGGAAGAGCACAATGTGTCCAGGAAAAGTCCTTCGGAAAGTCAAACGATTGCAAATAATTCCCAAGCCAAGTAATGGCCTCCACTCCTGGCTTCCCCAGTGCCTTATGGGGAGGGACTATACACCTCATGGATGACTGAGTCCACACACCAGTTGATTAGCTGGGCTGTTACACTGAGGCTGGAACTTTCCAGCCGGCGGATCTGGCTTCAGTAATTAGCGAATGAATTGATAATGAACCTTTAGAATTGGCTTCTGCCCCTCCTTGGGGTCCCAGTTTATCCCCATGGCTTCTCTCTTGTTTGCTGGTAAAATCGCCATGTGTTCATGTTAATTGGATTTGTCTGGCTGAAGCTCTTTTCTGATGTTGTTATGAATGTAAAGTGATGATTATTATTTACAAGAGTTTCAAACAAAACATGCTGCTTATAAATAAATATACAGTGAATGTGGTATGGAAACGACAGAATTGTAAAACCCCGGACACGAATGTCTGTCAGCTATTTTGCCATAGGCATACGTGCGAACTTTCCGCAGGCGGTTGAGTAGATCTCTGATGTTTAAAAGTGGTTGCGTCCATTTACCCTGAGATTTTGCAGAGGGAGATATGACAGGTTGACTTGTCACATTTAGCATTTTGATAGCGACTTAATGTTGCTGTCACCCAAGCAATGATCAATGGCTTTGTCTTTGAACGGAACATAGGCTAGTTGTGCAGCAGGCTTCACAGTGAGTCAGATGCGCTGCAAACGAGTCATGCCCAGTGGTATGAGGTGCATACGAGTCATGCCCAGAAGGGCCACGTAGGCGAGCAACTTGAACCTGTTGAAATTGCTTGAAAACTTCTGCTTCCATTTCTGCCAACATATCTCTGTGGGACTGGTTTTATCTACTATAAGCCTGTGAATGTGATTAAAACAAGATAGAGAAATAATTTAGATACACTCTCTTCCTTGTGAATCGCGTTGCCAGTCTGAGTTAGGATAGCAAATCCATTTGTTATGTGAAAGCCTTTAAATGGCGCCTTTACGTGGCATTTGCTCAAAATGTGCACATGGACGTTTAACATGGGGAGCTGCTACCTCATAATTTTTGGTTTAGTTATGAGCTTGTGGTGGCCAAATTATGACCGTAATAATGATTCTCTATGCTTGTTGTCTCTATGTGCCTTTCCAATGAGTACGACACACAGATATTTTTCTTTCCCTTCTCTTATTTGTTCTGACGATATTTATCAATGAATTGACATATTTGTGGATATGTAATTTGGTACCTGCTGAATCTCATAACAAAACATTTGGACTTATATTTGTATACAAGTGCTTGTTTTTTTCCTAAACATCATTTTTCTAGTAATTCGTTTTTATTATATTTTATAAAACTGTAAGTCTGTGGTGGACAGGAAATGAAAGAAAGGTGCTTTTTTCCACCATTTAGTTAGAGAATCAATCCTATTGGAGTATTTCTCCAATGAGATCCACGGAGCACATACATCCAAATCACTTAGGGAGTGTTAATGCGGATTCCCTGAAGCGGAATCTCCGGGGTCAGGCTCTCCAGGGTATTATTCTGAGTCTTACTTGAATTTGGGAAAGACCTGACTATGCCACGACTGTTTACTATGTGATAAGCAGTGCACCAGGTGCTTCTATATCTTCAGATTCTAGAAGGCTGGTATACAAAGAGAAGCAGAATTATCTTGGAAGTACCATATCTATCCCCAACCATTTTGCTCAGAAGTCATCATAAGGTCATTGTCAAACTCTAGACAAGGACAGAATCTTGGGTGCTGCCCAGGGAAACATTGTCTCAAACCATGGTCTTTGGTTTTATTTTCGTGACTGTGGACAATGCTAAATGCCCACCATGATGGAGTGTTGGCAGGTTAATTGCCAAGTAATAGAAGAGAGTGCACATGGCCAATGCATTTATTAATATGATTGGCTGTTGGCTTTGCCAATCTCAATGACTGAATCAAGTCAACATTGTGACCCTCTTGTAGCTTTTTTGACAGTCACCTGTTGAGGACTAAGGAAATATGTTTGAAACCAAATTTAGTCATCCCTTCTCCCTGCCTCACCCCATCCAACTGGATCCTCTTCTCAATTTACTCATTTTTGTAAGGAAAAAGAATTTCTCTGTACCTGGATTAAGGTAGTAGCCTCCATGCTCAGTAGTTGTCAGGATTTTATTTGAAGAGAAACCTAAAAATATATCCCCTGGCTTGTCCCAAGGCTATCTCTTAGTGGCAATCTTGAGGCCGTTACTTTCACTAACTTGTATCCCTTAAATGGTTCTGAATCCATAACATGCTCATGAGAATTGAGTATTTTGCTTAAAGTTTTGGGAGAAGGTGGAGAAGAGCATTCTGAACTTGGAGTCAAAATTAGAAAAGTCTCATCCAATTTAAGATTATAAAGTAATTCACCCATGTTTCCTTGAAGTACATTTATATCATATTATTGTTATTATTCTTTCTTCTTCTTCTTCTTCTTCTTCTTCTTCTTCTTCGAGAGAGAGAGAGAGAGAGAGAGAGAGAGAGAGAGAATGAGCAGGGAAGAATGGCAGAGGGAGGGGGAGAGAGAATCTTATGCAGGCTTCATGCTCAGTGTAGAGCCCAACAGGGAGTTTGATCCCATGACCCTGAGATCATGACTTGAGCTGAAATCAAGAATTGGATGCTTAACCCAAGCGTCCCTCATCCAGTTTTTTACAATCTTGAGTAATGTAGTCTAGAGGTAATCTTTAAATTATATCTCTTTCCCTAGTTATTTATATGAAGGATTTCTTCTTCATGATTTGGGTTTTTTTTTTTTTTTGGTAGAAACATTTTTATAATAAAGTTTCTTAAAAAGCATTCTTATAAACTTTTCAGGAAAACTAACAATCCACTTTCTCTCTTCAGGGAATGTAGCTCATACATCATCGAGTCCTAGCATGGTAGTTCTGATAGTTAAATCTTTCTTTCGCTGCCCCATTTGCCTTTGCCCAGTGGATTCCCAGGGGTGGGTATGACAATAAGAGGGGCTACCAGGGCCTTCAAATTTACAGCCTAGAAGCTTCCATTCTTGGCTGAGTCCAGGTAGCACTGCTGTTATATACACACCAGAAGAGTTAGCATTAAAAAGACTGAGAATGCCAAATATGGGTGAGAAATAAGTCTTCTGGAACTCTTAAATACCGCTGGTAAGAAATTGTGTATAAATTGATATAAACACTGGAAAACTGTATTGCAGCCTCTGCTAGGGCCTGTGACAGAAAGTTCACCATAGATATACACCCAACAAAAACGTGCACACACGCCTCCTGAGAATTAGCACTAGGATATCAGACAAGTGTTGCTTGTACTAGCTCCAGATTGCGAAGTCAACAGTCCACACTAGAAAAATAAGTAACTGCTGGTGCATTCATTCATTCAGCAGAATATTATACAGAAATGAAAATAATTGGGGTGCCTGGGTGGCTCAGTCGGTTAAGCATCCAACTTTGGCTCAGGTCATGATCTCACAGTTTGTGGGTTCAAGCCCTGTATGGGGCTCTGTGCTGATAGCTCAGAGCTCAGAGCCTGTAGCCTGATTCGGATTCTGTGCCTCCCTCTCTCTGCCCCTCCCCCACTTGTGCTCTGTCTCTCAAAAAATAAATAAATGTAAAAAAGTTTTAAAAAAAGAAACGAAAATAATCTAATGCAATGATATGGCAAAATCTCACAATGTTGAGCCAAAGAAGCCAGGCCTAACCAAATACATGAGGTACAATTGCATGTATATAAATTCAAACACAAGCAAACTAACATCTAGGGACAGAAGTCATGATATTGGCTGTTTTTCAGGAGGAAGGAAGGACCTCTTATGGGAAGCCCATGAGGGTGGCTTCTGGCTGGTAATGTTGTATTCATGAATCCGGGTGGTTGATAGGGGGTGTACTTTTTTGAGATGAGCCACCACCCTGCATGTGTATAATTTTGAACTCCTCTCTATATAAGCTATAGTTCTATTAAAAAGGTAATTTAAAAAATAATCATGGTTTCTGTATCTGTCAGGTCTTCCCTGATCTGAGTAACCCGCCACCTTTGGCAACTCTCCTGACTCTTCCACTTTTGTGTGTTTTTAAAAATTTTTTTAAATGTTTATTTTTGAGAGAGAGAGAGAGAGAGAGACAGAATGTGAACAGGGGAGGGGCAGGGGGAGAGGGAGGCACAGAATCCAAAGTAGGCTCCAGGCTCTGCGCTGACACCACAGAGCCCAGTGCGGGGCTTGAACTCACAAACCATGAGATCATGACCTGAGTGGAAGTCTGATACTCAACCGACTGAGCCCCCCAGACGCCCTTCCCCCTTGTGTGTTTCTTTGCTCAAGGAACTGAGAGAGTGGAGGGGTCTGTGTTCACAGGACACAGTGGCTGAGCAGGGTTACCCCAAGCACGTAGAAACAGCGGCCATAGCTTTCCTCCTAGTGGGTGGGGTAGGACCACGTAGCATAGGCTGAGAGGGTCAGGCCTCGACTGGGTGGCCTTGTTGGAAATTGGATGAGCCTGCAAACCAAATACAAGCTTTCACCCCAGGAAGAAACACGAAGTCGAAATGGGGGGAGGGGGGCGGCTGGGTCAGTTTCCAGAGGTGAGTGCTCACCAGGAAGTGGGAGATGAAAGTAGCAAAACAGGAAGTAGCAGAGCAGACGTGGCCAGAGGCCAAGGAGAAGCATGAGGTGAGGGGCACGCAGCGCTGCCTCCTTGGAGCCAATTAACAGAGAGAAGGTGGAGAGAGGGGTCAGAACACCAGAACCTGATCTAATGATGCCTTTCATGTTTTAATTCTGCAAAAGGTACTTGTTCCAAGCTTAGGCTTCAAAATGGATCCAAACAAGTGCATACGCATCGCAGCATGCACATTATCCACTGAATAGAACACCTGGAGGTTAGCTGTCTTCTCTAGGGAACGAACATAAAGCTTTTCTGGCAAGGTGCTTAGACGCTGCTCCCTGTGGTGCTGTTAGAGCTCAAAATAGCACGAGGGACCGAGGGACCGTTGGGGGTGGAGGGGTTTGTATTGAAGTTTGTTTGTCTTTGAAATATCGTGAGGGCCACAATAAAACACAAGGAGAGAGTGTTTTGCAAAACCCAGGAAGTGATACAATATTTTTATTCCAGAACACTTCAGTTGGTGCTAAAATGTCAATTAAATCAGCAGATGGTTAGCTACTCCTCTTTACAAGTTCACTGGTATAATTTCAGAATTCAAAACACTGACACATTCTCCATGCATCTATTCCGTTTTTTTCATTTCAAGATAGGGGACCTGTCTTTCAAGTCAATTTTATAAACATTGAGTTGCTCTCATACCCCCAGCGCCCCCACCTGTGATATGCTTGGCAGTGGAATAGCCACGGGGTCCCTGGGGCACTGGTATGACTTCCTAGAGGGTCTCTTGTTTCCTTTTGGATGGTGACCTCGGCTTTTCAAATTGATGGATGATGTGCTTTTCAGCAGTGGTGCAAACGAGAGAAGTGAAAATAGAAACCATGTCCGGAGTCGCTGAGGTGGGCACTTGCAGGGCTAGAGCTGGAATACAGACATTCTTGTAGCCACTGGGGGTTTAGTCACCCCGTGGGACCACAGTGGGTCTTTGCTCAGACATGCTTGCTCACTGCTTAAATCATCCGGTCACACAAAACCATGTGACAATCGTTTGGCAAGTCAGATATGGGCGGGACACTCGAACCGAAGCCAGTGTCTTCATTGGTGTGTAGACCTAATCTGGAGATAGGGAAGAAGGGAATAGAGGGCCTTATCTCTGGCAGAGGCGGGGCAGGGCAGGCCAACAAATGACGATACAGAAACAACAAGGGGCGACGCCATCGCCCCGTTCTCTTTTGTATTTATTCTTCGCAAAAGCAATTTATGAATCCTAGGTGTTCTTGACCCATTTTGGCAACCATCAGCTTCACGCCTTGGCATCATCACTTTGTCATAAGCCAATCTGTCCATTCTGATGCATTTCCTGGCCGATCGTCAGTTCCGTAAATCATTATAGATGAGCAAATCTTTCCCTTCACCTTTTGGCAAGATAACATGACCAATATTTTCTGAACATGTTTTTGCCAGGCTTGCTTTGGGGAGATAAATGCAGCCTTTCCCGGCCACGCATCACGAAACAGTAACATGATTTATGAGGAAGAGAGGGCTTTTCAAATGTCTTCTTTTTGGAAGAACCATGGTGAGTTGTAAGAAGACACAGTAAGGATTTTCGACAAAGACCGTGTATTTGGGATTTCTGCAGTGTTTCTATACACCGAAGGGGGGCAGCATGTGGAAGTTGTAATATAGTCACTTCACTTGAATTGTCTACATATTCTTTTTGCAAGATGTCAGCCTTGGTTGTATTTTTTTTTTTTTTCTGTACGTTTACAGAGACTGTGCCAAGAAGATCTCAGCGAGAAGCTTCCTTCCAGCCCCCGGATACATAGATGCAGGGGATTAACTGAGACACGGAGAAGGAATGGGTAGGTGTGGCCCGTGGGAAGATCCCTTTCCTATAGCATGACCGTGAGTCGGCGCACCCAGAGAAAGGACAAATAGAAGTCGCATCCAGCATGAACCCCAGAGAAGGCAAATGTGTCATGGTGGAGACGCAGGCTGTGCAGTTAAGCAGGGGTTGGGTTTTAATTCCTACTTGTCAATGTGGTGAAGTTGGGAACCTGTAGGTACGTCTCTTAGGTTCATCCATTTTACTGCCTTGTAAAATGAGGATACCGTGTACCTCAGACTGTTGTAAGCGTTAAAATAGACATTACCTTGGCATCCAACGGAAGCGTGTGTTTCCTCCCTGGCGTGAAGGATTGGAATGATCAGTCTACCTCTATTTACAGCACATGGTTATCCTTACTCCCTGCACTGCCTCTCTGTCATTACTTTATTTGTTGTCTCTTTCATGTCCCATTCCTAATCCTGCTTGTTGTTACCGACCGCGCTCCCGGGGAAGGTCGGAGGGGCCCGCACCGTGCTTTTCAAATCATCAGACCCACCGTCCTGTGCTCATGAGCTGAAGTCTTTCTGGTTTAATCTTTTTAGTTTAGTTCAATCTCCAGAATATATAGAAGGCCCGGATGATGTACTTCAGTTGGCAGAATGAGGTTGGGACTTTGTTTTAGGGTCAATCAATCAATCAACACACACACACACACACACACACACACACTTTTCTTTCCTTTCCTTTTTCTCATCAGGAGACATCATGGGATTCTGTTTTTGTTTTTGGTAAACATCCACTTACATTTTCATATAAATTTGCAAGTTTTTTTTAATGTTTATTTTATTTTTGAGAGAGAGAGAGCAAGAGAGAGCCTGAGCCGGGGAGAAGTAGAGAGAGAGGGAAACAGAATCTGAAGCAGCCCCAGGCTCTGAGCTGTCAGCACAGAGCCTGATGCAGGGCTCGAACCCACGAACCGCAAGATCATGACCTGAGCTGAAGTCGGACGCTTCACCGACTGAGCCTCCCAGGTGCTCCTTTTATTTATTTCTTAAAATCTCCACTGTCTTTTTTCTTCTCAGACAAGTGGAGTTCATGACAATCTGTAGTCTCTCTAACCCACTGCTGACAGAGCGTTTGGAGCTTTGCTGTTTGGGGATCTCACTTCAAAGGACTGTCGTACCCCTCTTTTTGAAAGGTTGTTTCCTTGCGTTTGCAGAATGCTATTCGCTGCAGAAAGATGTGAGGGAGGTGTGGGTGGTGAGGGTGGGGGTGCATCACCTGATGCCTCGCCCCCAGCCAGTCCAGCAGCAGAGATTTTCTTTTCAAAAGATAATGTGTGTATTTATCCAGAGGCAGAGAGAGAGAGGGAGAGAGAGGAGTTCCAAGCAGGCTCTGCACTGCCAGCACAGAGCCTGACACAGGACTTGAAGTCATGAACCGTGACATCATGACCTGAGCCGAAATCAAGAGTCTGATGCTCAACTGACTGAGCCACCAGGACGCCCCAGCAGAAATATTCTCTTGTCAACCTTGAGAGTATGAAGAAAGTTTCACAGTTTTGTTTCATTTTAATTCATAGACTGTACCCTATCAAATGACCCTTTTGGGGGGGTGTTGGGTGGTTCTGTTGGTTAAGCGTCAAACTTGGGCTCAGGACATGATCTTCTACTTCATGGTCCCCAGCTCCACGTAGCACTTTGCTGTCAGCCTAGAGCCTGGTTTGGATCCTCTGTCCCCCTGGGCTCTGCCCTTCCCTCACGCGAATGCATGTGGTCTCTCTCTCTCAAAAATAAATAAAAACATTAAAAAAATTAAAATGAACTTTCATGCCTTTAATTCTGTTTACTTTGATGTTCACATTACCATCAAGTGCTTTTTTCTTTATTAAATTTTTTCTTGCCCATTGTTTAACTTTTAACTTCTAGGTACCATTTTCTTTTAGGAGGTGTTATATGCAAGATACTGTTGGGTTTACTTTTAACCCAATTTGAGAATTTCCCCGTTTCGATAGGGGGGTTTAGTCCATGGTCATTTGTGTGAATGAAGTAGAAATATGTAGCCTTTTGTCAATTTTATTATCTGCTTGCCTGTCTACATATTTTCTTTCTTTATTGTCCAGCCACTTGCTAAGTGCGTGTAATGCCTTCCATTTTGATCTTACTGTTCAACCTTTCTGAAACATTCATGTCTATCTCTCCAGTGTTTAAACTCGAAATCAATTAGATGATTACAGGTTTTCCTTATGTCATTTTAGTATTAAGATTGCTTCCATTTACCCCTGCTCACCATACCATTTCCTGATCTCTGATACCCTAATTTGGGATTACAAATCTGGAGTGGTATTATTGTTGAATAATTTCGATGACATTACATATCAGTAGGTTAAATTTTTTTAAATGTTTATTTATTTTGAGAGAGAGAGCGAGAGAGAGAGAGAGCATGAGGGAGGGAGGGCCAGAAAGAGAGGGAGGGAGAGTATCCCAAGTAAGCTCCGTGCCATCAGCACAAAGCCTGACATGGAGCTCCATCCCGCAAACCGTGAGACTGTGACAGAGGCAAAATCAAGAGTCAACTCTTGATTCACCAATGGAGCCGCCCAGGCTCCCCACATTACCAGTAGTTTTGATCCTGGTTCTTATGAACATCAAACCAGAACTCCGTTCTCATTTTGTCTGTTAGTGTCCTGCATCATTTTCTCAATGGTTTCTTCATTTTTCCTAGCGAGCTTTTAATCTCCATCCATATGTTAGTCTGCCTGTTTTCTCGTTTATTTTACATTTTGAACATGGAGTTGATACATTCTTGCATTTTCGTGAGAGCACAAATTGGATCCATTATAAAAAATTTCTTTCGTGTTTTAGAGAAGCTTCTTTGGAATGCTTGCGATTTCTTTGAATCACATAGGTCAAGGGGGAGAAGGTGAATGAAAGAAGGCTTTAGGTGTTTGACGTGGATGATGATACCATGTGAACATTCCGGGCTGGATGTGTTAAGTTTGAGACGTCTCTTAGACAATCTTCTGGTGATGATGAAGTACAAAACTCATAAGAGACTCTGAGGGTGGAGCTGTGAATGTAGTTATTACCAAATATGGGTCCTACCGAAAACCATATATGCCCCTAGAGTTTATCAAGTGAGGGTATAAAGAGAGAGAAGGCCCAGTCCTGAGAAATGCCAGGATTGACATTTTGGGTAGAGGAGGAAGAGTGTACAAAGAAACAGAGAAGGGGCTGATTATGTAGGAGGAAAAACAGGACAGGACGTGTTACAGCATCCAGGAAACCTAACATGACGTTAACTGGATGGAATAGAGTGGCCCATCCAGTTAACACTGGAATATCAGGGGAATGAATATCCCTCATTCATCCTGGGAGAAGAGGTAGCCTCATAGCATTAGACCATAGGGTAGGGCCGAGCATCTGCTCCGTGTTTAGGAGACTTGGTGGTGCAGAAGCGTCTGGTTCTGGAACACTGCATTGCTCACCCATCCCAGCTAATTTAAGTAGAATAGGAAGTTATTGAACTCAGAGAATCAGGTTTGGAGTCTCTGCAGTCAGGGGAACCCCCCCCCCCAAATTGTATCCCCCACGCTCCTCACAGATACAGTCCCATCCATGATGGCGGATGCTCACCCCCCCCGTTCCCCGGTTCTTTCCAAAAAACAGCGACCGGGGGCACTGCTGTGAAATGCTCTGACATTCCGGATTCTGAAAGCTTGGTATTTCTCTTCCAAGCTCCATCGTCCTTCCCAATAAAATGGACTCTGGGCTGCACCCTTCCTTGTCTGCGTTTGTCACTGAAATCTGTGGGGGTGTGTCTGGGTCACTTCCTGGAGCCCCGATTGTAGAGGAAGCAGGAAAGCAGCTCCCTGGCCTCTGTCTCGCACAGGTAGGTCCCACCATGTGGAACGTTTCCCAAGTACAAAGGCTTCAAGAGACGCCAAAAAGGCACATATAAGAGCGGAAACAGAGCAGATCCCAGGAATGTCGTCTTAAAGTCTCAGGAACGGGAAACCAGTAAATGAGTCCTGATCCAGTTTTGCCATCATTCTGTATTGTTTTCCCTCATGGCGTTTTGAGCAGCAGCCATCTTAAAAGAAACGAAAAAGCCAGAAAAATATCTAATTTCTAAAATTTAATTTTTAAACATGAGAATAACTAGTAAGTGTGCTTCTTCTGTTTTCTAACTTGCTCTACCTGTCTTTTTTTTTTTTTTTCTATTTAATTTTTTCACATGTCACTGTCTGGAATAGACGATGAGGTGATGGGTTGAATGTAGGAGGTTTTCCGGGGAACTCTCCTGTGAAGCACACCTGGGGAGGTATTGGCATTGAGCAGAGGGAGCAGGTGAATGCGGTGCCCCGAACTCTGATATTTCCAAGCTCCATGATATACAAATATATCTTCTATATATGTTATTCTGTATGAGGGCTGTATATTCAGCAGAAGGGTGAGTGACAAGTAATACCACCACTTCCAAAACGTGTGAGCATTTCTTGAACTATAAATAAGTGTTATGTAAAGGAGCTTTGTAGTTAAGTAAAATAGGAAAATGCTGGATTAAACTAAGTAAGCCAAAGTTATTACAATACCATTGATCATATTCTCTATGCTGCACCTTTTCTTTTTTAAACTAGAGGAAATAGCTCCTTTTTTTTTTTTTAAAGTTTATTAATTTATTTTAAGAGAGAGAAGAAGGGGGCACAGAGAGAGAGAGGGAGAGAGAGAATCCCAAGCAAGCTCCACACTGTCAGTGCTCAGAGCCCGATGTGGGGCCTGAACTCACGAACTGTGAGATCGTGACCTGAGCTGAAGTCAAGAGTTGGATGCTTAACCAACTGAGCCACCCAGGTGCCCCTCTGTGCTGTATCTTTTTCCCCCCATGATGGTCATTCCATAACCGGAGGCCTATACCATTCTCTCCCCTTCACTATTTTGTTCATACCCCCACGCCCCCTTCCTTCCAGAAATCATCAGTTTGGTTTCTGTATTTATGGGTCTGATTGTGCTTTGGGTTTGTTTATACATTTGTTTTGTTTTTAATTTCCACACGTGAGTGAAATCATATGGTATATTTGCCTTTTTCAGTCTGATTTATTTTACTTTGCGTAATCCCCGCTAGGTCCACGCATGTTGTCGCAAATGACAAAAGTTCATCCTTTTTTGTGGCTGGTCATAGTCCATGATATATAGACAGATGGTGGCTACGCTTGTGGTGAGCACAGCATAACATATAGAAATGGTGAATCATTATGTTGGACACCTGGAGCAGATACGTGCATCAACTATACTCAAAGAATTAAAAAAATCAACTAAGTAAAACAGATTTTTCTTTTATTTTTCTTGAAAGGATTTAGGCATTGAGAATCTCTGAGAGGAGCAAGCAGAAATTCCCAATTTACTTGCTCATGAAACATCCTTTTTCCCAGCAACACACTTTTGGGAAATGCTGGGTTACACTAATTTCATTTGTACCAGAGGCCTTGCCTTTGAATTAGGAGTCCTCCACAGATCTGATCTTGCTGCCCAGAATCCTCTATTCTACTTTATTATCTTTAACATTAATACAGGGGCACCTGGGTGCCTCGGTCGATTAAGTCCTGACTTTGGCTCAGGTCATGATGTCACAGTTCGTGATTTCCAGCCCCGCGTCCAACTCTATGCTGACAGCTCAGAGCCTGGAGCCTGCTTCGGATTCTGTGTCTCCCTTTCTCTGCCCCTCCCCTGCCCATGCTCTGTTTCTCTCTCCCCAAAATAAATAAACATTAAACAATTTTTAAATTAATATAACTTTTCTGTCATGAAAAAAGCAATTCACTTTTATTGGGAGATTTACATAAATGAAAGGCTGACCCAGAGCACCCACAGCCTTACCATTTGCGGACCACCCCTAACAACTGGATGCATTTTCTTTCAGAACTTAAGAGAAATGCACATATATATTTATAATTGCCAAAATATGGGATGATCTTTTTATTTATTTTGTGCCCTGATTTTTTTCACTGAAGAACATGATAACAGACTTTCGTTTCCAAAACCACACACCTACAGGGTTATTTTTAACATAGTGTGGGTGTATTGTAATTTATGTAATCCACTCCTTAGTGTTGGACATTTAAGTTTGTCTACAATATCACTATGGAGGCCTTACCATTATTAAAAATAATGCTGTGATGAATATTCCTGTGTCCACTTCTTTATATTCTCCCTTAATACATCTTAGGGAGGCTAATTGAACTCTCTCATGATTTCGGTTTCTCATCTGGAAGATGGGACTTTCAATAGCATCTATCTCATGGGGATGTTACAAGGATTATTATAAGTCTGCATCACGATTTGATAATTGCCTGCAATCTATCACCCAAGAGGTGTTGGCAATTATGACTGTATTGTCATTTTTTATAACTTGTCATCGGACCCAGCTGTACTCATTAGTGCCCGTATGCACCTGGTTTTTCAGATGCTGGTCAGGGCGCCCCCAGCAGGTCATCTTCCATGATAAACATGGCTTGCCCCTGTGGTAAGTCCAAGTACATCCAAGGTCTCCAGGAGCCATAGGAGGAGGATCTGGGGTTTATAACTCTCTCAGAGTGTGCCTTGCAGCCTCACGTGAGTCAACAAGAATGGAGACAAGGGAGAACACCCAGTTAGTCTTTAACCCAACAACCTACAGGTGTGTGAATAGGATACCTGCCTAGGGTGAGCACTGGTGGGTGCCCTGCCTGCTGTAGCCTCTCCATCTTTATAAAAGAAGGAAGATGGCAGGCTTGTAAAATACTTTCCTCCATTGGCGCAGATCGTTTTTTCTTACCACAATTGAAAAACAGTTGGGGTATGGGGTGAAGGACTGTTTTACCCTTAAATCCCAGAACGTTTCTATGTTTGGTCTGGAACCTTTCTTGTGAACTATCAGAGCGGTGTCTGGGAGGTCACAGCAGTTCAGATTCTGGTTAGATTTGTTCTGTTGGAAATGAGTTGAAGGCGGGGCCCCAGGCTGGCTTCAGAAGCTGCTGTTGGGTGTGGGAAAGTCTCTTATTCACAGTCCTGGGTAGACTTGTCAGATGCCTGGTGCTCTGATGGTTCCTCCGGTGTCCCAGAGGGGCCCGGTGATCCTCTCCCCAACCCCGAGGGGTATTAGTTTTTCTCAGGCACTCATATTCTTTCTTTACATGTAGTTTCACCATATGGAGATGTTCAGATGGCTCCTTGAGTCTTTGGAAGACTTGGCTCTAAGCCACTTCAATACCAGTCTGTTCTCTCTGGACCTGCCTTTTCAACTACCGTCCACCAACCACCAAACAGCTCATGGGGTGTCCCTCCTGTGTGAACAGAGGGCCTTGCTCCTTCTTGCCCATGTGTGTGGTCATCCTGGCGCCGCTCCTTTCAGCCAGGAGCTCTTTTCTGTGCATGTACATTTAGCAGAAGAAACAGAACAGTCTTAGCCAATGGCTCAAGTCCCCTTGGAAACCCCTTCTCACGCTGTTTCTGTGTGTAGGGTGGCTTTGTGCCTTTGTCCCACTGTAGCCTGGGTCAGATGCCCACACATGAGCCAATAATTGTTGGCCAGGGAGCCAACGGTAACAAGCACGGCAATAATCTGGAGAATAATGTATACAGAATGGTGAATGGGGTTAGAGGGGGAGTTCCATGAAGGGGTGATCCTTGGCCAATCATCCCTTATTGATCATTATTGTGGGGACACTTTGGTAGGCAGAGGAACAGATTTCAGGTATCAGTCAGCAGCTCTTGCTGCAGCAACAACCAACCCAATTCTCAACAGAATAAAACCAAACGTTTATTTCCTTCTCACACTGAAGCATGACTGTGAGTTGGCTGCAATCCTAGAGGGCTTTCCTTGGCTCGAGGCATCTTCTCATTCTAGGACTCAGAGTAAAGATCAGCCTTTCTCTTTCATGCCATTGTGACGGAAGAAGGTAAGGATGCAGGAGACCGAGATGAACAGAGCAGGCACAGTTAAATTTCTGCTCACAAGGGGCAGCTGCCATGCTTGTTCACATTCTCCAGGCTGACCGCAGTCATGCGGCCTGTCAGTGGGGCAGCCTGGGAGACATGCATAGTCAAGGGGCAAAGGCTGTGGGTGAGTGATGCTCATGGGTCATTGAGGGGGAAGGAGCAGGTGCTGAGAGTGAATGGAATGAGGGCGGGATAAGGCACCTAGACTCTTCTTTAAGGAACTTGGCATTGAAGGAAATGGGGGTGTGGTAGATTGTGAGGGTGAGTGCTGGGTCAAGTTTTCTTTTTTTAAGGGAGGAGATTTTTCTACATAGAGGTCAAAGAGAAGGCATAGGGAGAATATGGTACAATAATTCAATACTTTTAGCCTCCATTCTTTGAAAGACTACTGTGTGTGGCCACTTTACGTTTGTCATCTTATTAGTTTTCAGCAGCTTCGTGAAGCAGCTACTTTACCTTTCTTTTACCAGTGAAGACAGTGAGGCCGATGTTATATAACTTGCTTAGTCACAAAGCAAGCATAATTGGTATTTCAGCCTGATAGACGGACTGTGAAATCTTGCCTTTTTTTTTTCTTTTATTAATGTTTATTTACTTTCGAGAGAGAGGGAGACAGAGTGTGAGCAGAGAAGGGCAGGGAGACAGGGAGACACAGAATCCGAAGCAGGCTCCAGTCTCCGAGCTGTCAGCACAGATCCTGATGTGGGACTTGAACCCACGAACGGTGAGATTGCTACCTGAGCTGACGTCGGACGCTCAACCGACTGAGCCACCCAGACGTCCCTCTTGGCTTGTTTTTTATCTGCTAAGTGAAGATTATAGAAACATGTCCTTCTCCCCACCTCTGCCCTCATCCAAGAAATTGATATGCATATCTTGGAGTAGATGGCAAATGCTCGAAGTCACAGAGAGGCACAGGGTGACATCACCCTGCTCACATGGACATTTTGCCCTCTTAACAGACTCCAGGCATGTTATAAACAGTGGGCAGCTTCACAGTGAATGCACGGATCTTGGGTAAGGCATTCTGCCTCTTTGCTAGACGTGTCCGGATCAGCCAGAACTCTTGGCGATTGTATCCAGATGTTGCCTTTAGCTGGAAAATGAAGAGTCTACCTCAGCCTCCCTCTGCATCCAACAGAAGAAGTTTTAGATTTAGTGTACTTCTTGGTGGATTTGCTGACACATTTCTTTTTATTTAGGGCCAAATGTTCTGAAAACAGAGCCTGCATTGTATTTGCCAAGCATGCATAAGAACACAAACAAAACTCATGTTTGCAAGCCCCAGATAAGTACTTCTTATGCCTCAAGTGCCGTTTGGAAACCATCCAGTGCCACAGCATGTTAGCTTTGTGAACAATTCTCCATAATTATGTATGCAAAGGGTGCATATTCACGACTGCATGAATGTCCTTAATTGCCTTTGATTACAAGGCACACCGTGTCCTACCCTGTTGAAACGAGCATCCTTTATACGTCAATGGCTTCCTAAATTTGATATAGGTTCCCGTGGAGTAGGATTTTTGTACAATGGAATTTTCTAATTGGAGCTGGGGCCAAAGAAGAGGGAGGAGAAATGGATGGGGACACCAAATTCTGAACAAATAAAAGAAAACTGTACTCGGAAATTGTTAATCCCACTGCTCTTCTCCCAAACAGCTCTGCAGGCAGGATAGAATTGGCACCTTGGGCAAGTTCCCTCTGGGTGGTAGACTTACATGGCTTTCAACAGCATTCGGTGCTCCTTGGAGTCTTGTTGAGTAAATGTGAAATACAAAGGGGCCAGCTACAGGCAATACAGAAGAACATGTTGGGGAAGTGCATCTCATCATCTCCATTCATGCCTCGATGGTCGCTAATATTCATCCTCACCGTCCAGGTAGGGCAAACCTCACTTATGAGGAACCCTCGTCATCAGATATGGAGGTTGTCCATATGAGCTTGTTTGGATGGAGGCAGGAGAGAATCTCCAGGACCAGACAAGTGTCATGCTACACTAGGTGACAGGAGCAATGGTTTGGCTGCTGGGAATTTGTGATCCTTATGAGAAGGCAGTGAGAAAGACAACGACGTAGCACCATCTTTCTCAAAACTCAATGACAGGGTTACAATGTTGAGCTGATTCAGGCCCCAGCTGTGGCTTGCAAATTCTCCATTTTACCCTCTCTACTCCACCAGGGCGGTCTTCCTGTCCCTTTCCCCAGTGCTTAATATTATCTTTCAGACAGGGAAAGTTGCTCTATAGGAATACAACTCTACTTTCATGACCCGTGCTCTGGCCATGCTATTTTTGGTTACTATTTGAGTGTTTGTGGTTTTTGTTTGGGTTCTGCAGTGGATAAATCCAATCCAGCTGTTTGGATTTGGAGGATGAAGAAGTTCAGTGGGTGGGGGCGGAGAGCAGAGATATATGCCACTGTCATAGAAGACCATTTATGGAGCTGTGCCCACAATGAGCCAAACACAGCATTAGGGGCTTCGGAAACAGTTTCTCCTCCAATGGATATGCAGGGCACATCCTGCTGCATTTTAACCAATGGAGAGACTATGGGTCTGAAAGTATCTCTAATTTTGCAGATCTTGGAACGCAACTGGATATATTTGACTCTAGAAGATGTGATTTTTCTTATAGTGGCCTGACTCATTTTGGAATTTCCAGGGTTGATCTTCCTGTCCCATTTCCCTTGGGTTCCTTTCCCCTGGTCTCCAGTACTCGATGACAAGTCTTAGAGTGTGCCTCTAGCATAACAAAAACTTATCTGATAGCAATAATTTATACGGCTGCATTGCTTCTATTGTTGCTACTTCAGAATGCATTTCAGAAATGGGGTTTTGGAGGCTAGTTCCATATGGAGAAGTTATTCCCAAAGGGCTTTAAAGGAGTCTGAAGGTGCTAGAATGAGGTATGCCAGCATTGCTGCTTATGGACTTTTGCTAGACAAAAATGAGGCCAAAGAAGACAATACTCTGCAAAGGGACCGTGATGTCCCCCCAGACCCCCTACATGGGGCTGGTGCACCCATTCAAGCAGCTTCTGTGAATGCTGGCCGCTAATGTTTCACAGCTGGAAGATGCTCTGGGGCCGCAGGAAGCTATGTGGCTGGAAGAGCTATGGAATGACTCATAAGAAAGTATAGCCTCCTTTGCTTTAAGAAGGGAGACCTCTAGGGTGTGGATTTCACTCCCTATCCCCTCTGTAGATCAGGACGAGGCCAGACTATAGCTGAGACCACAACCTTGCCCTGTCTCCTCCCCTGTGACATCTTCGTCTTCCTTCACAGATTTCTCCCAAGAGTGCTTTTCCAGGAACCCATGTGTACTTGAATCCTTGTCTCAGGCGCTGCTTCTAGCGACATTGACTTAAGATAGACTGCTTACCTGTTTGGTTCACCCTCAGCACACACTCTTGAATGCAATAGCTGAGCAACGTCTATATTATTCCAATAGCCATTCCTAATATGATCTGAAGGAATCATTTAGTGGATTTTAGGAGACATCAAAAGGCCATTTGAGGGGCGCCTGGGTGGCTTAGTCGGTTAAGCGTCCGACTTTCGCTTAGGTCATGATCTCGCGGTTCGTGGGTTCGGGCCCCGCGTCGGGCTCTGTGCTGACTGCCAGCTCAGAGCCTGGAGCCTGTTTCAGTCTGTGACTCCCTCTCTCTCTGACCCTCCCCTGCTCACGCTGTGTCTCTCTCTCTCTCCTAGAAATAAATAAAACATTAAAAAAAAAAAAAAAGGCCATTTGAGAATAACTGAAGCCACTTCTAGAATAACAACCATATAGACTTTTTGAAAAAGCAAATTCACCTTAAATACATGCAACAGCTATAGAAACTTAATGGAACTCATAAACTAGTTTGCAGATAATTACACCTCTACTATAATATGTGTTTACATGATACATATACATATGTAACATACATATACGAGTTTCTAATTCCCTTTCACTCAAACTTTACTTAGAATCCTTGACCAGATAGATTTTCCCAAAAGCATATTCTGTCTCTTTGTTTGTTTGTTTGTTTTTGTTTATTTTAGTAATCTCCACACCCAGCGTGGGGCTCAAACTCACGACCCTGAGATCAAGAGTCACGTGCTCCTCCGACTGAGCCGGCCAGGCAATTGAGGCATATTCTCTCTCGTCATCAGTCTGGACATCCTTTTCTTCCATTGTCCAGGTTCGGCGGAGGGTAAATCACTCCTCGTGGCCTACACCATTTTTGCCTTTTGCAGGAATGCAAGGAAAGCAGAATTTTCATATCAGAATGCCGCATCTCATTCTCTCCTTATATCTTTGCTTGCAGTTTATTTTCAATATTGTCAAATGATTGGAAAAATGCTTAGTGCTGAATCCTTCTGGTTGGGGAGGTTTCTCTGCGTGGGGGGGGGGGCAACACAGGACCAGCAGCTCTGTGTTGTGGCTTTGCCATTGTGTTTTGCATGACAAGGGCTTTCTCTTTCTCCCAAAAGGATACTGATTGGAGTCTGAGCTGAAAATGGATCCTTTGTGGGCTTGAATCAGGGCACCACAATAAATACCACAAAGGTCGTTGTGGCTTAGGGGTCCGAGGGTGGAGCTACTTCACGTCCGGTATACTTAGAGTACATGATTTAGTCTGCTGTACATGTTTTGAAGTTGGCAGGTTTTGGAGAATGTTGTCCTTTTATGTTTGAAAAATTTTTTTAAATGTTTATTTATTTTCAAGAGACAGAGAGACAGAGTGCGAGTTGGGGACGGGCAGAGAGAGAGGGAGACACGGAATCTGAAACAGGCTCCAGGCTCTGAGCTGTCAGCACAGAGCCCGATGCGGGGCTCGAACCCACCAACTGTGAGATCATGACCTGAGCTGAAGTAGGAGGCTCAACTGACTGAGCCCCCCAGGTGCCCCTGTCCTTTTATGTTTTGAGGCAGTGTTTCTCCTGGATGTGTTCTTCTGATTCTCAAAATCCTTGAAGGAGGAGGAGTGAGGAGGATAGGAAATTACTATCTATTCTATTTGCTTTCCTGACCTAGGAAAAGAAGTCTTTCTTTCTTTCTTTTTTTAATGTTTATTTATTTTTGAGGGGGGGGGGCAGGGGCAGAGAGAGAGAGGGAGACACAGAATTGGAAGCAGGCTCCGGGCTCTGAGCTGTCAGACAGAACGTGATGCGAGGCTTGAACCCACGACCTGTGAGATCATGACCTGAGCTGAAGTCGGACACTCAACCGACTGAGCCACCCAGGCGCCGCCAGAAGTTTTTCTGAAGAAGTCTTCTCCAACTGCTCTGTTCTTATATGTCTTCACATTCTTTTGAACGTGGTGAAAATGATGAAAAAAGGCAAACATTGCATATCCTACTGTGAGTGGCTGGTAGTGGTTACCAGGGATACTGTGTTGAGGAGATATTAAAATGAGACTTCCTCCAGGCTCTTCGGGCGAAGCAGGCAGGATTAGCAACGTCAGCCATGGATTGTCAGTGACGGAAGTGGCCCAAGGTTTGCCATACTTGCTCTATACCATCCTACTGACAATTTCATACTTCCTGCTTTGTTTTTAGGTATTTTTTAGAAATATTATCTCTCTCTCGAGCTAGATTTTCTACTTACTGTGGATGAGGACTGTATACTTCTCTGTAGCCACAGGGCTTAGTTTCTGGCACATAGAAGGTTTGAATTGTAACAAACCATTAATGATCTGTGCTAGATAAATATTATCTATACACTCCTAGTGCCTCACTGTCCTCCAAACAGGTGATAATTACTCTTGGTGCTTCTCTTGCTTGTTTAACCCAAAACTGGCAGAAAGTTGCAATTCAAGGAATCAGAAGCATAAAACATGGCTTCACAATTAAAATTGAAAAAAAAAAAAAGGTGAGACTCCAGCTAACCCATCAACATTTAAACACATAATCATTTGCCGGTGGGGCTTTAAACAATTCTTTTTTCCATTCCAAACAATGATTTGCCAAAGGAAAATCGTGAACTGAAGTGGACTTACAATTCAAAACTGGATCCTTTCATGGAAAACTAATTATGGACTACATCTTTATTGAATACATGTCCATAAACCCACAAAACTCACCAGATGAGGGAACATAGTTCCCCATTAAATGTAAGTCTCAGAAGACTTTGAGTCATTGCCTCAGAGGAAAGACAAAGAGAGTATATTCAACATCCAAACTTACGAAATACATAAAACAAGGGTTGACATTTGAATGAAGACTTTTCTTGTTTCCTTTTTTCAATTCCTGAAACTTATGCTATAACGTATGGGTGACTGTTTTTTTTTTTTTGGTGGGGTGAATAAGTGGATTTGATTATTATCACCGAGTCTTGGACATTGAAACTTGGTTTTAATGAGTTGTGTGACAGCCATCAGCATTTAGTCACCTATTGGAGAGTATAGAAAATATCTAAGGGTAACTTTCAAATTCATGCAACAGGTCAAGAAGCTGAAGACATTGGAAAGATGAGTCTTTAGAATGGCACTCTCCAGTGAAGGAACTAACACTGCAGTTTTGATGCGGTGCAAAAGACATACGTGTAAGTGCCTAACAGTTGTCAAGGCTTGTGGTGAATACTGCATCCCTTACAATGATGGCTAGATGCAAGGTAATTGGACAGAGCATGAGTCTTACGCTTACATAATTATCGATTCTTATCAGGCACTGTAATCGACACATTGTAGGAGCCTGGGGAGGTTGGCGATCATTTGTCAACCTCAGCCTCATCACCTAATGGCGCTGACTTTGAAAGCTATTGTATGAACGAGGTGAGGTGAAGTAGATCGCAAGACCATTGGGGAGAAAGGGAAGCTGCTTGAATGAGCCTTGAATGAGAGGCTGCTCGCTGTTGGGAGATAAAGGACTGTAAGGTGTGGCTACCCTTCTTGATTAAGGTAGGATGCATTCAAATTCTCCAGAGAAACCAATCCAACCATGTATATAAATAATGCATATACATATATTTCTGCCAGTGTATATATAACACATACATGCATACATGTGTGCACACATACATATACTTGTGTGCGTGTGCATGTAGGGAGCTGGTTCACATGAGTGTGGGGCTAACGAGTCTGATGTAAGGCAGGCTAGCCAGCAGGGAGTTCAGGCAGAATTTCTATGGTGATCTTGAGACAGAATTCTCTTTCCTTATGGTACCCTCAGTCCTTGCTCTTAAGGCTTCAACTGATCTGATTAAGTCCACTCATATTACAGAGGGTAAACTGCTTCCTTAAAGTCTGTGGGTCTAAATGTTCACCTTCCTTCAAAATTTATTTTAAAAATACCTTCTTGGCAACCTCCAGACCTGCGTTTAGCAAAATGGGTGTCATGGCCTACCCTAGCAGACACATAAAACTAGCCATCATAGGGGCTGGAAGAGATGAGTTGATCTTACATTAGTTAGGGTTTGCAGACTTGGGAGAATGAAAGCTAGTTAAATGATAATAAAAACTACCATCTCAATGATAACAATAGCGATGGCAGTGACCACTTACTGAATTCTATGGACCAGGACTCAGCGCTCCATGCCTGTGGATTGTTCAGTTGTTTGGGCCACGCATTTTTATATCCATTCCCCAGGTAAGTAGGGAATAACACTTCTACAATCCTCCACATGGGTATTCAATAGAATATTATTCAGCCGTAAAAAGGAATAAAAACTTTAAAGGCATTATGCTAAGTGAAGAGAGCCAGTCACGAAAGATTACACATTATATGGTTCTATTTATATAAAATATATAGAACAGGTAAATCTGTGGAGACGGGAACAGATTGGTGGCTTCCAGGAGCCTGGCAAGGAGGGAAGAGGAATGATTGCTTAATGGTGTGGGATTCTCTTTCGAGGTGACAGAACTGTTTTGGATCTTGATAGAGGAGGTGGTTGTACAATATTGTGCCATGGAATTTTACACTTTAGGACTATTTTAATTATAAAAAAATTCAAAAGCACTCTTGTGACAGGAGTATAAAGAAATTTACAGAAAATATAGATAACACGTTGCAAATGTTAGGGGTGTCAGCGGAATACAGAAACAACTGGGAGATTTCCTTTTCCAACTCTTCTCCTCACCTCAGGTACTGACGCTCAACCTCTTCCCCCGCTGGTACATATGGCATGTCCCTGAAGGGACCCCTGTGTTCAGGGGAGTATTTTCTGTCTCTCTTGGTTGTACTCTGTCTCCTCTTAGACCCACACAGCTCTTTTTCCCCCATTAGTGGCACTTCCCCCAGCCTCTTGGACCTTAAATAAAGGAGGGGACCCCACAGAAGTCTGAGGTGAACTGGTATTTTGATTCTCTCCCTCCTTTGGCCTGCCAGCTCTCGACCAGCACTCACGCAGGTGAAATCTGTGGCCCAGGAGGGCGTGTCAGGAGAGGGGCATCTGGATTTTGTAGTTAGCATCTGCCATCCTTTTTTCCTTCTTCTTATGGTTTACTCTTTGTATCTCGAAGTCACTTCGGATCTCTATTATTTGGATCTCTGTTGTTTCGTCTCTCACTTCTCTTCCTCTAACTCATGCCTTCTCCTTAAGGACGTTGCTGGACTATAACCTGGCAAGGTCAGGAAGCTTAGCTGAACGTTCCCCATAAGAATGGTTGAGATGGTGTGTGGAAAAGGAGCAGGCAGGCACCGAGGTTTAGGGGATGACGTGAAATGAGCGGTGGAGGTTGAGTGGAGCAAAGGAACGTTGAAAGTGAGGCAAGGAACTGTGGCCGGTGCTGACCGGATCATGCACATGGGTGTCGGAGTGACCAAGAACAGTGACAAGAATTGAGGAGGAAGACATGAGTGAGGGAGGCGCTCTGAGAAGTCAGGAGGTGGCTGCAGGAAATGGGTGATGGGGGCACAGGCTCTTGGCACGTACCGCAGAGGAGATGAGGTTTCTGAAAGGGAAGAGAGAAAAAAATTCTCCAGGTGGCGATGAGTTGCTGGAAGGACACCTGCTTCTCCCGGTGCAGAGAGACCTGAGGTGTGGGAGAAAGGCACAGCCCCCCCAAGAGGACGGCTGGAGAAACAGGCCTGGGGGTCGAGCCAGCTTTCGGTTAATGCGAGAAGCTACAAGAAACTTCACTTGATAGCTTTCCAATTACATTAAAAGTTCCTTCTACTTTGGCATTTGCCGCAAAAAAATTGAGGCGGAAAATTGAACCCATTTTAATGTAGAACAGCAACAATTTTCACTTAACAGAAAACGGTGATTGAGACATGGCCATCAGGTCTCTGGCGCCAATTTGCTTGCTGAACAAATTGCCTGGGGCTCTTTCTATCCACGGTGACAAGCCCAAATTAGGGGATTTTCTTAAGGGAGTGTTCTGAAGAGAATTGCTCCTCTGTAAGTTTGAAGGCTCTTACATACATCTTCAGTTGCTCAGGTTTTCATAGCTGCAGGAATGTAACTTTCCCGTCAAGAGAGTGTCATTTTATTTTCTGAAGAAATATGAGAGTTGAATAATTTTTACAGTATTTTTTTTTTTGGGCCCAGCCAGTCCTTTTATTTTGTTTTGCCTTTTTAAAATTGAAGTCGAGCTGACACACAATGTTACATTAGTTTCAGGCATACAATGTAGTGATTCAACAACTCTGTGCCTTACGCTGCAGTCACCGTAAGGGTAGCTGCCATCTGTCACTATACAGCACTATTACTGCACCATTGACTATATTTCTTGTGCTTTTATCCCCATGACTTATTTATTTCACAACTGGAAACCTGCCCCGCCCAGTCTCCTTCACCCATTTTGCCCATCCCCCCATCCCCTTCTGCTCTGGCAACCATCCGTTTGTTCTCTGCATTTACAGGTCTGTTTCTGCTTTGTTTTGTTTTTTAGACCCTGCTTATGAGTGAAATCAAATGATACTTGCCTTTTCCCATCTGACTTCTTTAACTTAGCCTGATACCCTCTGGGTGCATCCGTGCTTGCACAAAGCAGCTGGCCTTTTTATAGGATCGAGTTTTGGTATATTCCTTGCTTTTCAACATTGCATTTAGGTCCCAGGAAAATGTTGAAAGCTCGAGAAGCCCTGTTGTGAATTGTAAGAACATGACTCAGCAGCCTGTAGGGAAGCAGCCCCTGCGTGGACACCTGTTTGTACGGGTTGGTGGCGGGCTGTGCTGGGCCATGTTCAAGAGCAGAACTGGCTGGCAGTCACATGACAGTAGGCTGTGGATTTTCCATCCAGTCAGCAAAACATTAGAAGAGAGGGTTGTGATCAGCGGGTCCTAGAGACTGAGCAAGATTATTAGCCCATGAGTCATGTGGCTCCATATTATGGTGAGACTTTCTTATTTAGAAAATTATGGGCACTTCTGCAGACAGTATTTTCTTTTTTTAATTCTTCTTCTTTTTTTAATGTTTATTTATTTTTGAGAGACAGAGAGTGAGTGAGGGAGGGGCAGAGAGAGAGAGAGGGAGACACAGCATTTGAAGCAGGCTCCAGGCTCTGAGCTGTCAGCACAGAGCCCAACGTGGGGCTCGAACTCACGAACCGTGAGATCATGACCTGAGCTGAAGTCGGACACGTAATCAACTGAGCCACCCAGGCGCCCGAAAGGACAGTATTTTCTTAAAGAAGAAGTTTCTTCAACAGAAGTCACTTACCAAAAGCCATCTGGAACAAAGCCATACTTCAGGTGTCCCCATCCCCACCCCCTCCATTCCAAAGACCAATAGGGAATCAGAAGTGGAGCTGAAACCCGATATAGGTTTCCAACATGGTACCATGGGAAACCCTACCATCCCTTCCATTTGAAGGAAACCTCGGAGCTTTGGCCCAGTAATGACCTCACTGCTTTTTATAACATAAGACACGCTTACACATGAAACAGAAAGAAGATACTTAGGGTAGTGCGCCTCTTGGTGTGAAGGCACATCATGAACAGGAATGAAATGAGATTTACCCATCATAAAAAAGCTTTTGGTGCGGATGGGCCAGGATTCTCAGCCTTGTAAACTCCCAACAGAAGGCAGCGGCTTCCAGAAAACTGACTTGTACCAAAGGTAAAGTTTATGGGAGAATCCATCAGGACATGGTTTTTCCTTTTCAGGCATCCTCTCTATCTAAAGAATGAAGTGTCAAGGGTCTCAGGTTTGGATGAACCTATTTAAGAAATAATTTAGAGTCGTTGGGGTAGCTCAGTGGGTTGAGCATCCAACTCTTGATTTTGGCTCAGGTCATGATCTCACAGTCATAAGATCGACCCATTCATTGGGCTCCATGCTGCATGAAGCTCTGCTGGGGATTCTCTTTCCCTCTCCTTCTGCCCCTCCTCCACTCGTGCTCTCTCCCTCTTCTCTCTCTCAAAAAATAAAGAAATAATATAGAGTCATAGAACATTAGAGTGACTTGAAAACAACATTGGCCAAGGCTTTTTTATGGATGGGAAAATGAGGCTCCAGTTCGTTAATGGTAGAACTGGAAAGAGATTTTGTCTTTCTCGCCTTTCTTCCCTAGTCACCTCTTCTTCCCCCATGGTCCAGAGTGTTCTCCTTCTGGCCTGAATATTTATGATCTTAGCTCAAGGTTGAAGCAAATTGAAGCATGGTGCTTTAGTTCTGTTTGTAGAAACATAGGAAGAGAAGTATTTCAGAAAGTCCAACTGAAGGCAAATTCAAATGGGAACATGAGTGATTTTGTGTCTACGAATACGCCTTTTTTTAATGAAGGAAGAGAAATCGTTAGTAGTGGCATACGGAATGTTCTTAAATTGTGTGTTAACAACTTTCAGGAAAGAAAACAGACATGAGACCTGTTTACTGGATCTCAATCTATATATTTAGAAATATAACTCTAAACTGTTCTGGAAAGATACACTTTCAGAAGCCAATGTCAGGATAGACATTTCTCTGCATTTACTACCCAGGCTATCAGGTGATTATACCTTTTGGAACAAACAGATTGTATTACAAGTGTGGGTGAGTTCTATCTGAATTGCCGAAAATTGTCATAAAGCTTTCTTTTAAAAATACTCATTTTCCTTCTTTTGAATATATATGATTTTGTGTATTAATCTCTGACAATATGCATATAGAAGACTCATTGTTAATGATTAATACCTCTAATGTATTATATATATTGAACTTGTACTATGTCTTACATATTTTAGAGTATTTTTGGGGAGATTCCAAATTAGCAAAACAGAGTTAGGTTTTATTGTAAGTGTTCTCACGTTATGATTCCATGCCCTTCTTTGTTCATTTGCCACATTAGTTATGAAATAGAGGAAATACACCTGTTTTTCTAAGCATCTGGCGTACATTGTAATTCTGCCAAAGGAGCAGATAATCGGTCTTCTCCAAAAAGAGTTACAGATATTTTGGAAACGTAAGAAGTAAGGAAGGAAAATACCCCAACTTGTTGAGTTTTCATCTCGTTATCACTAGGCAAGCTCACCTTCATACTTCCAGGGTCCTATAAAGTCATTCGTGGTACAAATATCCTCTTTACCCTGCTTTTCTGTGCATTGTACAACCTTGTGACTATAATTTATATTACCGTTGAATTTGCCTGTCTGGGAAAATGTATCTACCTGTGAATATGAATAAGATTTTTTTTAAGCAGTCATCACTTAATGGAAAGTCTATCACGGTGCCAGGAGTGTGGTAAGCATTTAATACACATTCTCCTCATTTTTCCCACACCAGCCTTATGAGGCAGTATTTTTGCTGTCCCCGTTTCACAAATAGGACATCAAGGTTCAGAAGAGTTAAATGAAATCACTGCCCAGGATCCCACTCTTATGAGCGGCAGAGCTGAGAAATGATTTAGTCTTGGGAGAGTGAAGGCATTCTTGGTGCTCTGGTCTTCCCACTGTGCAGTGATTTCCTACTTTCTCTCTTAGATGCTCGTGGGGTTGATGAGTCTGAGGAAGCTCTGGAGACCAGGGCAAAGCAGTTTCTTGGATCTGAAAAGCTGAGACACAGGGGTCTGGAGAGGTGGTCCCGCCAAGCTCTCTACCTGCTCCAGCCTCCGTCTTTGCCAGGAGACATCCCAGCCTTGCCGTCTTTCTCTAGCTTCAATGTCACAAACATCCAGAGGGGAGCTCCAGCTGGCAAGGAAGAAAACCACCAAGGCAGTGCGTCTGTAGTTTCCTGATAGCAAGTGGCAAGTGCTTTGGGGGAAGTTCTGTAAGCAAAACATGTAGTTTGTCCCTAACTCCGCAGAAGCTCTGAGTCTGCAGTGTAACTATTTACTTTTAGAGATCTGATCATCCATGGCACAAAGAATAATAACAGATTTTCTAGCTGATGATGCCAGGGCAGGTATTTGTTTCTTTTTATAATTGGTGTATAGATGACACACAGCATTACATTAATTTCAGGTTCCCAGGGCAAGTTCTTGAGAGAAGTTCCTGACATCCAGGCTGTCTGTCTGTAATGTATGTAAGAATATACATTACAGTACAGGGGGTTTACTTTGAGGGATAAAGCACTGGTCAAAGGTTCTGGATGATCGGCCTTCAGGTTTCAAAGCACCCTGTTTAGCTGCGAGGACACTGGCATGGCTTCCTCTCTGCCTGGGGACACTTTCCTTCTGTTCTGTGAGCAGGAGTCCTTGGAAGGATGGGTGTCCGGCCTTGCAATTTTCCAAGCATTGGGTTTTCGCTGGTAAATGATCAGCTCAGCCAGTTGCTTAGTCTGAGGCTAAATTACTTTTTTTTTCCCCCCTCTGAGCGGTGTTTGGCACACAAAGTGCACCTAATAGATTCTGCTTGAAAGAATGAAAGACCAGAAGTTTCAGAGAAAATGGAGGAAAGGAAATCATGTTAGAACTGAAGGGAAGCCATTTATCGGGCTGAACAAAGGCACACATTTTCAGAGTGTATTTTCCAACATGGTGCTAAGGAAGATAAATGTAATCTCATCCACGTCTGGTGAGGTTTTATAACTTCAGAGGAAAGAGAAAAATCTTCAAACCTTCCAGACGGGAAAAGAAATACCTCAAAAGGAATTTAAAAAAAATTAGACTGACATCAGGCTTTACACTAAATGCTAAGAGACAAATTATTGTAAAAGTCATTATCGGGACAAGTTGTGAAGTTTAAATAAGATCTGATGGTTAGATAATAGAATTCTGTCAATGTTCAAATTCTTGACCTCGATAATAGTACAGTGGTGGTAGAAGTAGGCATCTTTGATTTTAGGAAATATACACCGAAATATTTACGAATGAAGGAGCATTCTGTCTATAATTTATTCTCAAATGGAAAAAAAATACAAGGTTGAGACAAATGAACAAATACAGCACAATTAGTAAACATATGTAAAGCATTTATAGGAGTTTTTTGTGAACCTTTTGTAAGTGTAAAATAGTATCAAAATAAAAAGTTAACAAATTTCTGAGTGGAAGGAAATACTTTGAGCTCAAAATGCTAGAGTCAGAAACAAATATCAATTCTGAGAGAAAAATAAAAATACTGTTGGATGCGCAAAAATATCCCACCATTCTCTGTGGGATAATTCGTGATATTAGGTGAAGAAATGACAAAAATGCCCAAGACTAAAACTATACAACACTACACAACCTTGATGAAAGAAATCAAAATGATCTAAACAAGTGGAGACACATATTGAGTTTGCAGATTCAAAGACTCAAAGTAGCAAGGAATCAATTCTCTTGAAATTAATATCCAGGTTTAATGAAATTCTTACCAAAATCCCTAAAGATTTTTGAGATATACACATGATTATTCTAAGGTTCATATGAGTAGAAAGTAGGAAATAGCAGCATAAAATGGAAGGAATCAGTTGACCCAATTCCAAGACTTACTAAATACTATAGTACAAGGGAGAGACATAGGTCCGTGGAACAGAGTAGGGAACCCAGAACTAGAGCCGTACAAATACATCTAACTTTTTTTTTTTTTTTTTGACAAAGGTACAGAAGCAATTCAGTGAAGGGAAGGGAGCTCCAATCGATGGTGCCAGAGCATGTGAACATCAAATGTACAAAAAACGGACCTCAATGTAAGCGTCACATTTTATATAAATGCAACTGAAAATGGAACATGTAAAATTATAACAGTTTTAGAAAAAACATAAAAGAAGATCCTAGGGATCCACGGATGGGCAAAGAGTTCTTAGGTTTGATATCAAAATCATGATCCAGGTGAGGGAAGAATTGATAAATGAGGTGTCATCAAAATGTAAAGCTTTGCTTGAGAAAGGCAAGGTGAAGCGGATGGAAAGATAAGCTACAGACTGGGACAAAGTATTTGCAAATCACAATCCAATAAAAGAGTAGTATGAGTAGTATTTAAAACCTAGAAGAATCTCTCAAAACTCAACAGTAAGAAAGCAGACAATTCAATCGGAATATGGGCAATAGACATGAAGGGAAATCTCTCAGAAGAGGCTATACAGGTGGCAAAATAGATCCATAAAGAGATGGTCAACATCTTTAGATGTGAGGAAAATGCCAATAAAATCCACAGTGCAACATCACCGGACACCTGTTAGGATGACTAAAATAAAAAAGTACTGACCACACCAAATGCTGAGGCAGATGTGGAGAAACTACCACTCATACGTTGTGGGTGGGTGGGAACGTAAAGTGTTACAGCCGCTCTGGGAAACAATTTGGTGGTTTCTTAAAAACAAGCAAACCACCCTTCCCTGGGCATTTATCCCAGAGACATATAGATGTCTGGTCCCGCCACAGCCAGTTTATGGATGTTTAGAGAAGCATCATTGGCAGTAGCCTATCCCTGGAAACAATTCAGATGTCTTTCCCTGGATGAATGGAAAGCAAACTTTGGTATGTTCATTCCACAGAGCACGACTCAGCCACAAAATGGAACAAACTATTGATATACGCGAGAGCCTGGAGGAATCTTTGGAGGATTACGCTGAACAAAGAAAAATATCTGGGGCTGTAAAGAGGTCTACAAGGAGAAGGAGAGTTTTCTTAAAATGAGATAAGTTTGGGAAGTGTTGAAAACACATCACTGAATGGGACGCCTGGGTGACTCAGTCGGTTAAGTGTCTGACTCTTGATTTCAGCCCAGGTCATGATCTCATGGCTCGTGAGTTCGAGTCCCACATCAGGCTCTGTGCTGACAGTGTCGAGCCTGCTTGGGATTCTTGCTCTCCTTGTCTCTGCCCCTCCCCGTTCTCACTCTTTCTCTCCCAAAGAATAAAATAGACTTAAAAAAAATACCCCCTCCCCAAACTCCCCACATCTCTTAAGAAAAAAAATTGCGAGTACAAAAGCTGGATTACATGGAATTCAGGAAGAAATGAGTAAGGAGTGAAACTCAGCCTCCGGCATCAGACCGCCTGGGTTCCCATCTCAGCATCGCCGCAGAGTCACTTGGCCAAGTGACAAAGGACGATCTCCGTGCCTCAAGCTGTTGACCTGTGAATGGGGACGAGAATAGCGCCTATATTTTAGGACTGCTGTGAGGACTCAGTGGGACAATGCGTGTGTGTCTCTCAGAGTTCAGGCAGAGAGACAACTACTCGAAGTAATTGGGAAACAAACCTTCCAGGGGCTGGACTCGGCCTCGCAGAAACGGACAGCCGTGCGGGGCTGTTGTCTGTTCATCTAGGCGGAGGCGATGGTAGCATCAGGCTAACCCGCTCGGCAGGAAGATGGGGGGCAGCGGCCGTGGAGCCGAAAGGCGGGCCCGAGACCCGGCGGCAGGCTCCATTCCGCGCCCGGCCTGCAGGGGGAGCCAGCGCCCGCCGCCGAAAGATGCCACAGCTTGCACACGGGGAGGGCGCAGGGGCAGGCGCCGGGGTGCCGGTGGGTGACGAGGCCGCCCTAGTGCCTCCGGGCCTGGCCTGACCTCGGCGCATGCAAACTCTGGAGGCTTCCTTGCGCTTGTCGAGTCTGCAGCACAGCCTCTCTGCGCTTGCCCGACACGCTTCAGGGAAGCGAGTTCTGGGGGTGCGGCCCCGGCCAGGCCGCAGGGAGTCTCTGAGGACACCAGTAACCGGGCCATCGGGGGCGCACGAATGGGGAAGTGGTGGCCGCGGGAGGTGGGGTCGTCCTGCTCCTCCCTGTCCCTGTGGCTGCCGGGGTGGGGGGGGGGGGGGGGCTCAGCCCCGGACAGCTGCTCCTCCGAGCACTCTCGCCCTCTCTGTGCGCAAAGGCCCCCCCTTCCTGGCACCTCTTGAGCTCTACTTTCCTCCTGAGAAGAGGCTCATGGTGGCTCAAAATGGGACCTTTGGGATTTCCAGGAGACGCCGCACCCACCCGCTGGAGTTCTGGCTTACCTTCTTGTGCTGACATCACTGACTCGGACTCTGGTGTTTTTAAACAAATTTAAAGACATTTATTCATTTTTGAGAGACAGGGTGTGAGGGGCGGAGAGAGAAGGAGACACAGAACCGAAGCAGGTTCCAGGCTCCGAGCTGTCAGCACAGAGCCTGACGCGGGGCTCGAACCCACGACCCTGGAGATCATGCCCTGAGCTGAAGTCGGATGCTTAACAGACTGAGCCACCCAGGCGCCCCTCTGACTCAGGCCCTTTACCCGGTTAGGGCGCTGCCTGCCTCCACACCGCCTTGTCCCCATGTGCCATACCCTTCCCAGCCGTGGTAGGAGAAAGGGAAGCTGTTTTTTACCCCAGAAACCGCAACCGGGCTCTTTGGGGATCCCTGCTGACACCCTGCACTCCCGTCAACACTGGGCTTCACATATAAACTAAAAAGCTGACGTGAGGAGTGGAGACTCTGTCACAAGCCCTCTGATCCATCCCTCCCTCNCCCCCCCGCCTCAGTTTATTTGTAGGGGAGATAAGGTTGTCGGCCACCTTCCTCAAAAGGATATTCTGAGGTTTCACACTGGAGACTTGACATTTATTAACCAGGGGCATGTGAAAGCCCTGATTTAATCTCTGGAAAAATGCTTTGAGTGTTTCAGACATAGGGACCATATAAGCATAAAGAATCTTGCCCTTAGCTCTTGAAGGAGGCGGTGGTCAGTCAACAGGGGCGAGGGCCAATGTTTGGTGTGTTCTGTTTACACTTGGGTTGGACAAGCTGAAGTGGAAAACTGGAGGCCAGTACACACTATGCTGGTTTATCAACTATTAACTATTTGCCTGCTGAGCAAAGATACTCTGAAACTGTGTGTCTTATGGTAGAAGAGAATCCTTTTAGTCAGCAGGTTACAATAGTGTAACAGGCTCTCACTGGGGTAATACCACTCTTAGGGGGCAATGGCAAAAACTGGAACCTTCCATGTGCCCGTCACTATACTATATACCCTTTCAAATAAATTTCTCCCTTCATCCCTTCAGCAATTCTTCCAAGTAGGTATTATTATCTCCAAGGCTCAGAAAGATTAAGGAGTTTGTCCATGAGCTAGGAGGGAACTAAGTCAGGGTTCCAACTTAGGTTGTTTGTATTAAAAAAAAAAAATCCGTGGTGCCTAGACGGCTCAGTTGGTTAAACGTCTGGCTCTTGACCTCAGCTCAGGCCATGATCTCATGGCTTGTGGTATCGAGCCCCACACTGGGCTCCTCACTGGCAGCGTGGAGCCTGCTTGGGATTCTCTCTCTCCCTCCCTCTCTGCCCTTCCCATACATTCTCTCACTCTTTCTCATCAATCAATCAATCAACCATCAATCAATAAATCCATGCTCTTCTCACTATATTATCAAACACTGATAGTTGTCGTCTAGGTCAGCAGCTATATTATTAAGCATTTATATTTATGTTCTTATGCGATGAAGTGACAATACGGGTAAAGATAAAAATCTTTTAAGGACTATAGCTGATACATTTTAGAGCACACAGCTAGAGTAATAGCATACCTAGGCTTAAAAGAGTGAAGATGTCGTCACTCTTTTTGTGCATTTGTGAAACAGACTATCCTTGTTGGAAGAAAGTTTGTGTTAATGGGAATTCATGTGAAGGGGAGGCCAAATACGTCTCGTTCTGGTAAGGAAGTTCCAGGGAGCTGAATCATACACATGTTAAAAAGAACCCAGAAGCATTGTTTTTTAAAAAGAGAGCCTACTAGTGCAGAAAGTCGTGGTGTTCAGACCCTCCCATTTCTGCGGCCTGGTCGTGAGGATAACCTCTGTTTCCTCGAGTGAAGCATCGCCAGCAATCCCTCGCTGCTCTGTCTGTGCTCTGTTGGGAAGGACGGCTCTCTGTCTCTGTTTGTGGCAATTGTCCAGATGTCACATCAGACACCCGTGAAAATCCTTTCGGGGTCAGCATGAGAGGAAGACAGTAATAAACAAATGAGCATATATTTCACTCACATCAACAGTCAGCTGAGGAGCTGACATGGGGGACCTTTCAAGAAGTAAGATGCCCTGGGGGCCCCTGGGTGGCTCAGTGGATTAAGCGTCAGGCTTCGGCTCAGGTCAGGATCTCACGGTGCGTGGGTTCGAGCCCCGCGTCGGGCTCTGTGCTGACACTCAGAGCCTGTTTCAGATTCTGTGTCTCCCTCTCTCTCTCTGACCCTCCCCTGCTCATGCTGTCTCTCTCTCTCTCTCTCTCAAAAATAAATAAAACATTAAAAAAAAAAAAAAGTAAGACGCCCTGGAAACAGGGAAGAGAAATCCTGGGTGGCGTGGCTGTGTTTGTCGCTCGAGTTGAGAGTGTAGCAAGTGTCTGTCCCCTTGAGACGCGGTGGGTGGAGCTGTGCCCCCTGGGGCTGGTGCCGGGCCCGGACCTGGAGGGGACCTGTGGCTAGCGCCCTTCTGATGTGTTGTTCTCAGTGGGGGCTTTCCTCGGGAGCGACAGGTTGTCTTTTCATTACTTACTTGCTATTTTATGATCATTATTAGTTTTAAAGTTTATGTATTTCTTTTGAGAGAGACAGAGGAGGGGGGAGGGGCAGAGAGCGAGTCTTGGCCAGCGGGGTCCCAGCTGCCGTGCAGAGCAGGACGCGGGGCTGGAACCCAGGGAGCCGCGAGATCAGGGCCTGAGCTGGAAGCCGGAGTCTGACGCTGAGCCGACTGAGCGCCCAGGCGCCCCTTTATCATGTATTTATTATTTAACTGTCATCCAGGTCTTTCTACAGAGAGAGGGAGGTGTCAGAAGGACAGCTGNTCTCTGTCTCGTGCTGACATCGTCATGGCAAGTGTAGGAACCTCAGCCCGTGATTTATGGGAGTAGATTCCTTGTAAACACTGGTGAGAAGACTGAGGGCAGCATCCAGCCCGAGGTAGCGCGGACACAGAGGCGGCTTGCAAGGGAACAGGCGCAGGGAGGCAGGGGGGTGGGAGGGGGGTCGGGAAGACTTCGGAAGTTTCTGGAGATTGGGACAGAGGCTGAGTTAATTAACTAATTTGCAGTCAGAGTTTGTTAAGTGGTGGTTAAAACACAATAACCAGGACTGGCTGCATAATTTTCTCTTTAAAGATATTTCTTGTGGGGGCGCCTGGGTGACTCAATCAATTGAGCGTCCAACTTTGGCTCATGATCTCATGGTTCATGGGTTCGAGCCCCGTGTCGGGCTCTGTGCTGACAGCTCAGAGCCTGGAGCCTGCTTCCGATTCTGTGTCTCGCTCTCTCTCTCTGACCGTCTTCTGCTCACGCTGTGTCTCTCTCTCTCTCTCAGAAATAAATAGAACATTAAAACTTTTTAAAATATTTCTTTTATTTTTTCAGCTTATTGAGGTATACATTACAGAAATGATAAGATATTTAATAAAATGTATCATGATTTGATTAATGTATGCATTGTGAAATGGTTTTCCCTATCTCGTTAATTAGTCATCCATCACCTCACATATTTATTTTTCTTTCTCTCTCTCTCTTTCCTTACTTCCTTCCTCTTCTCTCCCTCCTTCCCTCCTTTCTTTCCTTTCTTTTTTTATTACCGAAAACATTTAAGTTCTACCCTCTTAACAAATTTCAAATATATAATAGAGAGTTATCAATTGTAGTCATCATGACATACATTAGATCTTATAGCTTACAGGGCACCAGGGTGGCTCAGTCGGTTGAGCTGCCGATTTCAGCTCAGGTCATGATCTCACGGTTTGTGGGTTTGAGCCCCGCGTCAGGCTCTGTGCTGACAGCTCAGAGCCTGGAGCTGCTTCAGATTCTGTGTCTCCCTCTCTCTCTACCCCTCCCTTGCTCACACCGTCTCTCTCTGACTCTCAAAAATAAATAAAAAACATTTAAAAAATAAAAAAGAGATCTTATAGCTGAAAGTTTTCACCCTTCACAAACGTTTCCATATTTCCCACGCCCTCTGCTCCTGGCAACCACTTTTCTGCTCTGTTTCTATGAGTTTGAATATTTAAGTCTCCACCTCCACATATAAATGATACCATGCAGTATGTGTCTTTCTCTCTCTGGCTTATTTCTCTTAGCATAATGCCCTCAAGATCCACCAGTGTTCCAAGTGGCTGTATTTCCTTCTTTTTTATTGCTGAATAATATGGCTGAAACACACACACACACGCACGCACACACACACACACACACTCACAGGAATGTTATTGGAATACTGGAATTATATGGAGTGTATATTCCTTATCTTCTTTATTCATTCATTCAGTTCATCCATTGATGGACAGTTAGGTTCTTTCCATGTCTTAGCTGTTGTGGATAATGCTGTAATGAACATGGGGGGGCGCAGGTATTTCTTCGATACCCTGTTTTCATTTCCTTTGGATAAATACCCAGAAGTGAGGTTGCTGGATAATCTGGTAGTTCTATTTTTAGTCTTTTGAGGAACCTCCATACTGTTTTCCATTATGGCTGCACCAATTATATTCCCACTAATGGAGACTATAGATTTTTCTGGGCCATGGACTTGAGACCCCCAAGTATCCCTCTGTAGATTTGAAAGGTTGAAAAACCTCCAGAGAGCACCTCTGTTTTGGAGTCAAATTGAGTTTAATCCAAAAAGCAGTTATTGAACATTTGCTATATGTCGAGAGCCATGCTGGATGCAAAGAAAATAGAGGTTTAGCTGGACATTTCCCATTGTGAGAAAAATCAGTCCCTTCCCCTCAGTTGCTTATAATCTCGTAAGAGAGAGTGAGAGGTAAGCACCTAGTTTACAAAGCAGATGAGGTAAGAAGTCCTGGCAGAGGGCAGGGAGCCGGAGAGCGATCTGCTACATGGGTACTAGGTTCAGGGAGGTTATTCTCGTTGCGCCATGATGTGTATTTACAGGCACGTTTTCCTGAGTACTTGCTATGAACCGGAACCTGTGCTAACTAAGATCTTTCTATTGAATTCTCTAAACGGCCTCCTGAGATGGGCATTAAATGGTGTTTATTTGACAGCCGAGGAAACGGGCGGGAAGTCCACACACCTGGCAAGCGCTGACCAGCCTGGGGCCCGGCTAGTCCGAGCGCAGCGCCCACACTGTCGCTCCACGGCAGGGGCCGGGGGCCGGGGGCCGGGCAAGCGGCGCGGACACCTGGCTGAGAGGCTCACGGGTTCTCCTTTGGGTGCCAGTGCGGGTCTCACGGCTCATGTCAGGTGCACTCCCTCAGGACACTTTGCTTTCAGCATCCCTCATAGCCCGAGCCTGAAAACTCATACAGTTCTTCCCCTCACGTCCCCACAGCCCCGTCGTGTGCGGAGGCTGCGGAGGGGCCCGTGGGGAGGCGGCCCTGCCGGCAGGTGGCTCTTGGTCCTCCAGGGGAGGGATCCTTGCGACATCGCACCCCTCGCGACTGGGGCTGCAGCCGCGTCCCCCGCCGCGGGCGGACCGAACCAAAGCTCCGGCCCCGGTCTTGAATCTGATATCCGCTTCGGTGGGCGTTGCCGACGGATCCAACCTGCTACAGGCGGGGGTCTGGGCATCTAGTGCCCAGAGCCAGGTGTGCTAAGGGGCCGGGACGATGCCGTCACCCCATGGCACCCTGAACTTATCACAAAGAGAGCAGCTTCCTTCTCCGAGGCAACCCAGCCTCGCATTCTGCCCTCCCCACTTACTGGAATACATTTAAAAAATCAGCAGCAGTCAGACCGGCAGTGCCAGATGCCAATCGAGTGCATCTGGTCGGGGCTACGCGTCCGGGGCCGTCGGAGAAGACGCCACTGAGGGGCTGCGCCTCCTTCTGTTGACCTCGGGGCGCCCCTGGAGGGGTTTGAGCCGGGAAGCGACAAGATCAAAGTGATGCTTTAGGAAGAGGATTCTGGCTCCGAGATTCACTCTGAAGGAAAACCACCGCCAAAAAAGGCTTTGCGACGGTGGGGGAGCCCTGAGCACACGCTGCCGGCATGAGGCTGCCAAGCAGGCTGGCTGGACTCGCTGTGCCGCCCACGGGCCCCCTTTGCTGCCCTATATGGCTACGGGCCCCGCCGCCCGGCCCGCCTCCCCCCCCGCGCCTCTGGCTGCTCGCTCTCTCCTTCCCGGAGCGGCTTCGGCTCTCCCAGCTCTGGCTCCACCCCAAGCCCTACGGAATATTGATTCCACCCATAGTTCATTAATGTCTCATAAACCTCTTGGATTTGTTTTCCATCTGTCTGACTCACCCCAATTGTGCTATATTCTCCTGATTTCCCACAAGCCATTTTTGATTAGACATCTCCTTTCCCCCGTGCTTTATAAATTACTTATTACGGCATTCATGCATCTGCCTTGAAATATAAAGTGCATGTGAGAAACAAATTACAGTCGGGGGTGGAGTGCGCATCATCTAACCATCTCTTCTCATTGCCCTTGGGGCTCACCTTTGCGTCTGTTACCTCGTTATCAGTCAAAGCCAGAGGTCACTGGGACCAAAATTCCCCTCCAGGAGAAACGGAAATTGGGAGGCGGGAAACCGTTTACATTCATCTCATGAAGCTATGAAATTTGCAAGATAGAAGAGAAGTGTTAGTTATTTTCCTGAGGAGGCTGGATTTTGTTTCTGTTTTTTGTTTTTGGTAGGGACTGAGCCTTGGGTGGTGGTGGTGATGGGGACAGTGGAGGACAAAGCGCTTAAAGCGAGCAAGAAGAGAGAGGTCCATGGGAGACACCTTCCCAGGCAATGAGACTTGTCGTGTGCAGAAAACGAGCAAGGCAGAGCTTTGAAACCAATGAGCTTTGAAAGGACATGTAATTGCTCAACTCTGTATCAAAGCATAGGGCACAATGTGAACACGTGTGTCTGCGTGTGCATGCACACGCGCCCGTGGGTGCGGTCTTACCGGCCAGTCTAAGGCATCTTTCTTACTTTTCTCATCCTCAGGGGCTCATTGGGGCTACTGCTGCCCAGGGAAGGAAATAAGAGCTTCCCACACTGGTTACATGTTAATCCCGTGCTCTCGCATTTTCCTCTTCTCTTTGATTAGCTTTTTGAGAGTTTTGGGAGCTCTTTCTCAGTTTCGAACCTGTGTGTGCAGGCTGTGGTCCTCCTTGACAGTGTTCTGAAAGACACTCAGGCAACAGGGCATGTTCGGTTAGACTTCCCTTACCCCCTCTCCCTCGTGCCGAGCGGTACTGTGATCCCACATGTTTCCTATTGGTGCTGAACCAAATGACCAGGAACTTAGTGCCTAAACAATACAAAGTTATTATCTGCTACAGTTGTGCAAGTCCGAAGTCCTGAACGGGTCTCACTGGAGGAGGCCCAAAGGCTCTCTCTTCCAAGGTTCAAGGAGGCTCTGTAAGGGGCCCAGCTTACAGGCTTCCGGAGCAAAAGTAAAGCCCTGCAGATACCAGGATCCACCCTTAAGTCAGGTTTGTATCCATCTGTTGTTACCTCATGAAGGTCTAGCACTCCTAGGGCTTGTAGAGAATTTCTTCCTTCTGCCAAGTTCTGAGAAACAGATCCTGCAAAGTCTTCCTGGGCCGCCTGTGGGGCTCAGTAAGTTAGGCGTCTGACTTCAGCTCAGGTCATGATCTTGTGGTTCGTGGGTTCGAGCCCCGTGTTGGGCTCTGTGCTGACAGCTCAGAGCCTGAAGCCTGTCTTCGGATTCCTTGTCTCCTCTGTCTCCCTCTCTCTCTGTACATCCTGCTCACACTGTCTCTCTGTCTCTCTCTGTCTCTCAAAAAAACAAACAACCCCCCCCCAAAAAAACAACAAAAAAAGTCTTCCTTCTTCGCTACTGATTCTTTACCGCCTGCTGCCGCTCCATCCCTTCCCTACAGAATGCACTAACGGGAACCTCTCTGAGAGTCCAGCTCTCTTCCCGGGCCTCCCCCGCTGGCCACATCCTGGCTCCCTCACTGTCCCAATCCCCTTTGCACAGAGTAAATGATACTCGTCTGATGGCCGATCCTCCTGGGTACACGTAACATTTCTTGATCCCCACAGCCCACAGGTTTCTTTATTTCCAGCACTGGCTCAAGATTCGTCTCACATGGCTTCACTGCATTGAATTTTATGGTTTTAATATCACAGATCCTGTGAAACTGGTTTCTGAATACTTAAGATTTTAACTCCCCCTCTCGCCACCCCTCTGTGATCGAAAGAGGGAGAAGAAACTTCTGCAGCACTAGGGTGAGAAGTTTCATGATCTCTCTACAGCAGGAAGACTTTTGGGAGGCTCATCATGAATAGGGTAGGAATCTGGCCCAAATCACAGGTTGTCTGTGATTTAAAAAAACCCTTAGTTCCCCTTGTGGTGAAGAAGTCTCCATTGTGTTTCCATTTTGGTGATGTTTTATTTTATTTTATTTAAAAATTTTTTTTAACATTTATCTATTTTTGAGAGAAAGAGAGTGTGAGGCAGGGTGGGGCAGAGAGAGAGAGAGAGGGAGACACAGAATCTGAAGCAGCTCCAGGCTCTGAGCTGTCAGCACAGAGCCCGCCACGGGGCTCAAAGTCACGAGCAATGAGATCATGACCTGAGCAGAAGTCAGAATCCCAACCGACTGAGTCCCCCAGGCGCCCCTTGATGATGTTTTAAACTTTATTATGCTCTGAGTTACTTTTTCTGGGGCGCTAGACATCAAGATTGATGTGGAAGGGAGGAGGTCTTTCCTGATATAAGGGGCATTTCTCTGGAGATGAGATAATGAATCCTAACCTCTTTGGAATGAAATGTGGCAAAGATAAGTAAGCAGCTTCCTGCTCCTACGCCACGTGCTCATCCCCTCTTCCTCACCAGCTCCTCCATCTCCCACCCAACCGCCTACCAATATTGAACAAACAACACTCCAGCCTGAAGGGAGCACCTGTTGGAGACATACTAAAAAGATAAAACGAATTATCTCATTTATACAAACTCTAGTTTCACCTGAGATAGTTAATAAAAGGAAATCTTATTTAAAATGGCGTCAGGAGGGGGCGCCTGGGTGGCTAAGTTGGTGAAGCATCTGACTTCGGCTCAGGTCATGATCCCGCGGTCTGTGAGTTTGAGCCCTGCATCAGGCTCTGTGCTGACAGCTCAGAGCCTGGAGCCTGTTTCAGATTCCGTATCTCCCCCTCTCTCTGCCCCTCCCCTGCTCATCCTCTGTCTGTTATTAGTGCTATTAGTGTCTCTCTCTCTCTCTCTCTCAAAAATAATAAATAAACATCAGGGGCGCCTGGGTGGCTCAGTCTATTAAGCGTCTGACTTCGGTTCAGGTCATGATCTCACTGCTTGTGGGTTTGAGCCCCGGGTTGGGCTCTGTGGTGACAGCTCAGAGTCTGGAGCTGCTTCAGATTCTGTGTCACCATCTCTCTCTGCCCCTCCCCTGTTCATGCTCTCTCTCGGTCTCAAAAATAAATAAAGATTTAAAAAATAATAAATACACATTGAAAAAGGAAATAAAATGGTGTCAGGAGGTCATCAGGGAAAGCTGACATCATCCCCACTTGACATCAAATGTGACCCAAGAGGAAGCGGAATCTTGCAGCTGGATGCTGCTGGTATCCCAGCAGAAGGAAGGAAGGCTTCCTCCTCCCCCGATAACAGCTCACCCAATGAGAGATAGTCACGATGACAGACAGCCAGTGAAAAGCCACTATACTTAAAGCTCCCAGTTTCGTCCAATGGACTTTTTGTTTATAACAGACTCCCCTCCCCCTTCCCTCTATAAAAGAGTGCTCCTCTCCGTTGTTCCACAGACTTGCTTATGGTTTTGCTGAAACTTGCTTGTGTGGGATTGTAATTCTCTGCGGTTCCTGAATAAATCCATTTCTGATGGCAAAATACCTGGCAGTTTTAATTTTTAAAGTTAATGCAACTCACCTCCACAAAATAACCTCTCTCCTCTCCGTAAATTCTAGTGAAACTGCAGTGCTTCAGGTGTTGGTATATGATACAAGAGAGACTGAAAAGCAGCTTTACTACCACTTTCAGTCTAAAATCACATTTTTGGCATGAGAGGTTTCAACTTTTGTAGACCCTGTTCCTAATGAAAGTAGCCTATTTCCAGCACATTCTTTAAAAATTCTTTTAGAGCCTAAGTGTCCATCAGTGGACGAATGGATCAAGAAGATGTGGTTTATCTATACGATGGAATACTACATGGCAATGAGAAANTCTGAGCTGTCAGCATGGAGCCTGACTTGGGGCTTGAACCAGTGAACCATGAGATCATGACCTGAGCTGAAGTTGGAGACTTCACCAACTGAGCCACCCAGATGCCCCCAGCATATTCTTGTGGTTCACTGCTCTTTCTCTACTGTAGCACTAATAATACATTTTCAGTATTATTTGTTTGATGACAGTCATTCCCAGTAGACTCCAATAAGCATTTGTTGCTTTCCCTGCAAAAAACGCCAACAGTGTAATTGACCAAAGAACATCCATGTTTGAAACCAGCAGCTTGTGATCCACTGTGCTTGGATTTAGACTCTTAGGTACGAATACATTTCATCAGTTTTTTAAAAAATTTTTTTAATGTTTTATTTATTTCTAGGAGAGAGAGAGAGAGAGACAGCGTGAGCAGGGGAGGCTCAGAGAGAGAGGGAGTCACAGACTGAAACAGGCTCCAGGCTCTGAGCTGGCAGTCAGCACAGAGCCCGACGCGGGGCTCGAACCCACGAACCGCGAGATCATGACCTAAGTGAAAGTCGGACGCTTAACCGACTAAGCCACCCAGGCGCCCCTACATCTCATCAGTTTGTGATATGATTTCCACCCTTACCAGTCTCGGGGGTGGCTCACATTGGAGCTGCGGTGAGGTCCCTAGCCAACAGTGATTGCTGATTCCACTGTGATTTCTCTCTCTCCAAACTCCCTGTCCCAATATTAAAGGTTTCCGGGAATGTTTTTGGAACCTCTTCACTTAAAGTGATTCCTTCACAGGTTCCTCCAAGGAGTTAAAGAGAATGTTTACTTAGGAAGTGCTTTTAGTGATCTCTCCTAAATGTGGAAGGGGAAGCTGTGGTGAAGACCCTTTCCTCTCTCCACGGGCTGGCATCAAACAAGCAATTGGAGACGCTTGCAAGGTGTCTCTTATTTCAGTCCACGGTTGCTTGTTCTTGACTTCCTTTGTCTCTGAGAGAGACTAATGTGTATAAATTTTACATCCTGCAGACATGACTTTTCTTTTTTAACAGCATCCATTGGACATTTCTAAAGATTACTCATATATTAAAGCACAAAATAAAATGCCAAGTCATTCATCAAAGCAGAAGCCCTATGGATATTTTTTGACCACAATGCACAATGATTTTAATGACACACACAAACTACACACACACACACACACACACACACACACACACAAAATCTATGAGAAAACCAAAACTTTAATTACAGAGTATTAGAAATGAATGAAAATGGGACCACTTTCATATGGTCAAAGCTGAGCTCAGAGGAAAAGTCATAACCTTAGATGATTTCTTTTTACCCTAGTAAAGAATGAAAGTAAATAAACTAAGCAAATGATTTTCAAAGAACTGGTTTAAAAAGAGAAGATAGACAAAGAAAGATATTGTCATTGCATAAAGAGTCAGGTGTAAGCTGAGAACCTAACTTAATGAGGCCAGTGGAGAACATCTAAAGATGGTCCACCATTTTTCTTGGAGATAGGTGTTCTACTTTTCCAGGTGCATTTTCAGGATTTCTGCACTTCCATGAAGATAGGGAAGATGTTCACTAGCTGTTTAAACTTGTTAGTGAGATGATAAAGAAGTCTGCTACTTTTTCATTTTTAAAAAAGAACTGTAAAATAAATTGCTGTTGTCTTGTTAATGTTTCAAGGTACAGTTAAATCTCTATTGCCCAGGGGAAGACAGAGGACTATTTAAAACTCCTTACTGGAAGCTTAGGGGGGAAAAAAGAAACCATGTTCTAAGGGTCAAAAACACCAGGTGTTCTACAAAACACACAACAGAATAACAACTGAGCAAAATCTAAGAGACCGTTACAGGATATCATTAAACTAGCTTTTTTTTTTTTTTTTTTTTTTTGTNTGGAACACACCTGTTCACTCAGTTTCCTGGGGAGACTATTTTGGGTGATGCTGAACTTTCTTTTATTCCCAGATTGATACCAGCCTACGCCTGGCTGGGCAGTCTTTGCAAGCTATTGGAGCATGAGAAAGCTACTCTTCTTCTGAGTTTTTCATCCCTCGGGACACAGATCTCACTTTCTTTTTTTTTTTTTTTAATGTTTTATTTATTTCTAGGAGAAAGAGAGAGAGACAGCGTGAGCAGGGGTGGGTCAGAGAGAGAGGGAGTCACAGACTGAAACAGGCTCCAGGCTCTGAGCTGGCAGTCAGCACAGAGCCCGACGCAGGGCTTGAACCCACGAACTGCGAGATCATGACCTAAGTGAAAGTCGGACGCTTAACCAACTAAGCCACCCAGGCCCCCCAAGATCTCACTTTCTCCTACTCCCTACAAACTGATTCCAGAGCCTCCATTATTACTATGATTATGCATTTTTGTCCTTTTCAATATTTCATAGGCGTCTTAGTGAGATGTAGGAAGAGAAGGGGTATTAGGTGGACCCAATATTACATGAGAATTCACGACCACAGCATTTTCCAAACCATGTGCTTTGGAATATTCAAGTTGATCCTAAGAGGTGTTCAATGGGTCTAAATCCCTTTTATAGATTTATTGTAAAAATTAGGAAATTAAAGGCTCTGAGAAGTCCTGAGAAAAGAAGCCTGGTTTATTTTATTTAAATCCATGCAATTTGAGCTCATAATACTTTTTCACAGCTGCCTGGCTGGGCAGGCAAGGGCCTGACTCTTAAGCTGGGGGCCAATGAGTAGGTTTCCTTCCCGACCATCTTTTCCTTGGAACAGCCAGTGACCTGGACTGGCTTTTGGACATCCATGTTGCTCTCTCTCTCTCTTTTTTTTAACCTTTTAACAATACTTGACACCAGGCTATTTACATGTACTATGATCTTTCCACTGATTTTATTTTCCTTCCTTTAATAACAAAGAACACTAACTCTGATAAGCACTTATATCACCTCACTAGTTGCTTTAAATATGTAACCCAGATGCTGGACTCTTCTCGATGTGTGTGTGTGTAGAGCTGAGGAAGAAGGTGGTCTGTGAAATCAAGCCTACTAGTAGTCAGTTGGACATCTACACCGGGACTCTCCTTGCAGCCCACGGCCCACACTAGAGGTGTCTCAGTTGTCTGCTAGTGATGGGGTTAAAATTGTTCTATTCTTTACCTCCTGAAGCCCCCAAGGAGATTCGATCCCTTCTTCCAAATTCACCACGATAGAATCCAAGTCCTACAGCACTGATGGTGGAGTGTAGGGCACAGTGTACTCCACCTCTCAGCTGCGGGCAGGGGAGGAGCTGGGGGGTACAGAGCTGTTCTCTCACACTGCGAAGACACTCTCCCCAGGTCCTCCCTTGCTTTCCTTCCTATTCCATTTTCTGCCCCTGCCCCCTATCCAGACTCCTCTCCTGAGGTCCTTACCTCATCCCCAGTCCAAAGCCGTGGCTCTTCTCCCAGCCTGTTCTTGAGCCTGGGAAACCTTCAAGACTCTGTGAGGTCCTAGATATCCTTGTTCTTGCCATTTCTACATACGGGCGGAAGAATAATGCCATGGCTCCTAAACTCTGTGTGTGTGTGTGTGTGTGTGTGTGTGTGTGTGAACATCTGTGGCCATCTGTGCTATGAGCGACACCTGTCTTTTTCTCTGATGTCCACATGACTCCAGGTAGTTAAGGAACACGAGATATCCTGCATCGGGAGGGCTAATTGCCCACCAGTACTTGATGCTTGTAAAAACGTTTGGGCCTCATTGTGCAGAATGACTGTCTTTTGCGCCTTTCTAACATTGGCTCAAATTACAAAGTCCCTGTTCCAGTTCTCTATTTCTGCATAACAAGTCACTCCAAGACTTAGTGACTTAAAAACCACTGAAGCGTATTTATTTTGTTCATAAAGCCATCACGTGGGCAGGCCCGGCAGGGATGCCTGCGGTTCTGTGATGTCTGGGGTCTCAGCTGTAGAAACCTATGGTCTGTCCACTGAGCCTCTCCTGTGTGGTGGCCTCAGAGTTGGTAAATTTACATGATGGCTTGGGGTTCCAAGGCCGAGCATTCCCAGAGAGCAAGGCGGAAGCTGCAATGACTTTTTGGCCCAGACGCGGATGTCACGCCACATCACTTCTGCTGTATTCCATTGGCCACATAAGACCAGCCCTGATTCAGCATGGGAGTGGGCTACACAAAGGCAAGATTATCAGGAGGCAGAGATCCCTGGGGAACTGCCTTGGGAGCTGGCTACAACAGCCTCCTTCTACTCAGCTCCCAAAGGCCAACTGATTTTTTAATGCAATTTACATTTGCCTAGGATATGACACCACTGTACCAAAAAAACTTCAGTGGATCTTCTACCAGAAAGAAGAGATCAGGACACATGTATTCTATGCTCCTTCCAGCACAGTGTTGTCTTTATTAAATGGAACACAGAATGAGAGGCAGAGAGTGTTTGGACCCAGCCTGGTATTCTGTTTTAGAGAATGGCAGTCCCATTATCCACCAGGCTCTCAGAGAACCCATCTTAACTCTGTACACTCAGTTTGGCAGGTTGTGCCCGAGAGGGAGGAAATTCTGGATGCTGGCTTTAAAATGACAGTAAGGCATCCAAACTACAGTGACCCCAGCAGCCCTCCACTCTCGGCTCCCAATGTCATGCTGAGGAGGAACGAAAGAAATAACTGGAGACTAATGATACTGGGGTTTGGGAAATAATGCTCACATGCACAAGATGCACCCACTGAAGTCTTTTAAAAACCAGTTGTTCTAATGCTTTTATTGCTCTGTAACAAAATAAATCGAGCTGACATGGATTCCAAGGTCACTGTGAGTTGAAGTGGAACCATCTTAATGACTAGGTAATCGGATGCAAGTTTGAATGCTAGGAGGAGGCTTGTGGAGGAAGGCATCACAGTATATTGAATGCGTGTAAACATTAGTACAAGTATAGAGTAAGAGAGAATCCCCTGCTTGATGCTAAATAGGCCCCAGGTTCCTCTACTTTCTGAGGGATGAAGCACTAAGGATTCTTTCCCATCTTACATCTGCTAGGGTCTAATATGCTGCCCTAAAGAAGAATGGGTTCGGATTGGGCTACTTTTCTCCTAACACGTGGCTGGTTCTCCTCCATGTCTCTGGTTCCCTGCAAGGTGGGCTCAGCCTCCTAAAGGGCGTCGTGCAGGACGGCATGAGGGAAAATGTTGCCCCTACTGCCGGGGAGGTGAAATGGAACAGGGCTCATGGCTGAGAGTTTTTGCCCCACTCTCTTCCTCAGGTCCATCTCCTCAGGGAAATGCTTTCATGACCGAAAGGGCTGTATAATCTTCAATAAAAGGGGTCTTGGCCCCTCTGGACCCCCACTTCGCTCTCTGCATTTGTGCCTCGTGTCCTGCTCTGTCACCTCCGTTGGTAACGGCAGCAGCAGCAGACACTGCCTGTTAGCCACCGTGGGGCAGCTCAGGTCTCTCTCGGCGGTGGGCGCCCCCAGCTCAGCCCTCACATCTCAAGGGCACCCCAGGACTGACTCAGGGGGCAGAAGAGAAGCACAATCGCCAAGTGGGAGGGGCTGAGCGGAGCCCTAGGGTGCTGGGTGCTGGGAAGCGGGACTTCCTGATGCAGAGACTGCGAGACTGCAAACGCGGCGATGTGGGTGGGCCAGGACTGGGGACACACGTCCGGAACCAGAATCACACTTGGCTACAGGGACCTGAGCCTTGCGCAGGGCCCACACCGAAAGCTGGACACGCTCCAGTGGGCTAACTTACATCACATGGTCGGGGACTGAGGTGAGTCCCCAGGGACAGCTGTGGCTACTGCCCCACCGCCACCGCCACCCGCAAGCCACCCGCAAGCCACCCGCAAGGTGCGCGGCTCCGCCTCGCGCCCACCGCGGGCAGCCCGGCAGTGCCGTGAGATGGGCCCTCTGCCTCGTGGCTGGGACTCCAGTCTCAGATCCGTGAGTCTTGTCTCACTGTTTCCCGGGTGGCGGGCCAGCGCGGCAGCCCCTCCGTGTGGACACAGTGTGAGATGAGGCATCGCGGCGGAGCCCGTCCACTGCAAAAGCAGGGCGCAGCAATCAGATGTTTTCTAGGACATCCAGGGGGACGAGGCCTCTCTTCTTTCCACTGAGGACCCTGATGAAGCCGTCCTGTTCTTCTTCAGAAGTCACGCAGATCTGAATGCCAAGGAAGAAAACACCAACGTGTCAACAAGAAGCTAGAAGCTGTAGCCTGAAACACTGCAGACTGAGGCCGGAGCACCTCACTGGAAAAGGGAGGCCCATCTCGGGGAGCGGGACGGACTCTGGAAAAAACAAAGGTTGAATAAAGAGTAGGCGAAGCCTGGCTTTGGAGCTAAGCCCAGGCGCCGAATCTTTTCTGAGATCCAGCTTTATGAACGAAGATCAATAAAATGGGATTAATCGTACTGTGTCCTCCTGAAGAGTCACTATGAGGAAAGAATAAAATGTACTTACCACACAGCCTAGCATGTGGCACGCAACGAGTCCTCAAAACATTGTGAAGATGCAAACAAATAGCTACCAATCGGCAATAGCTACCAGTTGTCATGTGCTTGGAAGTTTACCCCTATCATATCAGAAAACCCAAAGAAGCTATTCCATTCTTGGTCCCGAGCAAAGCAAACAGATGCTAACATCTCCCCTAGTCTCCCTGTGCTGGACTTAACCAGAAGGTGCTTAAAATCCATCTGGCTACCTGGGACTTCTGGGTGGCTCAGTCGCTTGGGTGCCCAACTCTTGATTTAGGCTCAGGTCATCATCTCATAGTTGTGAGAGAAAGCTCTGCATTGGGCTCTGCGCTCACACCATGGAACCGGCTTCGGATCCTCTGTCTCCCTCCCTCTGCCTGTCCTTGTTTATGCTCGAGCATGCTCTCTCTCTCAAAAATAAATAAACGGTAACAAAATTAAAAATCCACTTGGGTACCTTTGTCACTTACCACTGCCAGGCCTTTGAATGGCATGAAGGGTGGGTGGGGTCACATGTACAGAAGAGGCTTTTAAAAAGAGCTTTGGTGCCTTGTGAGTTCACCCACGTGACCTGCTTCCATGGGTGGTAGTTACGTCTTAGGGTGCATTCCCCAGAAACAGAGCCTGAGATATGAATCCGTGTGAGGGGGCTTGTGAGCGTGTGCTCTCAGGAGGTGGGAAGCGAGGGGAGCATGGGGGTCAGTGGAAGGAGCTGAGCAAGGTGAGGCCTCAGCTGGAGACGAACCTCAGCCTGATCCCACAGGGAACTCCGGGGCATGAAGCGCACCACAGAGCGGTCCCAGCTTGAGGCGGGGGGTCTGGCCTTTTGGGCCCCGTGTTAGTCATTGGCCACTGGCCGACGTGGGGTGTGAGAGATGTAATCTCATCAGGCCACAGCTCTTGTTCCACGGAGGGGGATTAGCTGGACAAGGGCAGCTGTGAGTTGGTAGCATCCGGGAGATGGGTGCACCCACCTAGTGAAGGGGACGTGGGCAGGGCACCAGGAGAGACCACTTTAACAGGACACTTAACGAGCTTCATTTGTGACTCTTGGGGCTCGGGACATACAACAGACTGGTATTTGGTTCACATTTCAGAAACTTTCTGTGTGATAAGCTTGACCGGAAAGAGGCTCAGACAGGAGTTAATTTAACAGAAAATGTGTTGACTGTTTCTCGAAGGCTAGAGGTGAGCTGTGAGAAAGGAATAGCCCAGGGGCCATGTTAGATCCTACTGGAGCCTGATGGGGTAAGGTAACCCCCGAAAGGACGGCCAACCACCTAATTTCCAAAAGGTAAGCCCTGTCATTGCCCATGACAGAAACACTGCAGGCAAGAGACCCTAGTGATGGGCAGAGAGTATATGTCTTAAAAGAACCCGTCAAAATTCCTTAAAACCAAGATTTATTATTAAAACCTATCAAAGATGGAGCCTCTTCCTTATTGAAATATGTCCCAAATTCAACAATCCTTAGTATTAGTCTAAGCAATCTGCATCAATATCTGCTTCCTTGTGTAGATTTGTTCTAGATGCTTATTTTAAAAATGTCTGATTGAGGAGCGCCTGGGTGGCTCAGTTGGCTAAGCATTTGACTTCAGCTCAGGTCATGATCTCACGGTTCATGGGTTTGAGCCCTGCGTCGGGCTCTGTGCTGACAGCTCAGAGCCTGGAGCCTGCTTCAAATTCTGTGTTTCCCTGTCTCTCTGACCCTCCCCCGTTCACGCTGTCTTTCTCTCTCAGAAATATATAAAACATTAAAAAAAAATTTTTAAAAATGTCCGATTGAAACAGTTGAATAAAGACATCAAATCTGAAAACAATTTATGGGCATACAGACACACAGATGTTATATCATGGTGATGTTGGCTAGGGAGAACACTGGGCCAGGAATCAGAAAACGGAAATTTTGCCCAGAGCTACGAGCCTTACACCGTCACCCCATGCCTGAGGACATACCGACAATGACTGCAGTTTGGGTCTCCATTAGCTTTTTGGGTCAGTTTGAGTTTTCCCTCATTTACGTTAGCTGTGAATTTCAGTCTCTCCAGCAAAATCCCCCTCTGTGTCTGTACACACTACCTTTAATTTTCCTTTTCTCTCCTGAGATTTCAGTGTGGAAGTGAAACACTGTTTGGTAGAGGCAATGGACGAGGTGGGGAGGCGGGGCGCCTGGGGGCTCAGTTGGTGAAGCGTCCGACTTCAGCTCAGGTCATGATCTCACGGTTCGAGGGTTCGAGCCCTGCATCAGGCTCTGTGCTGACAGTGCAGAGCCTGCAGCCTGTCTTTGGATTCTGTGTCTCCTCTCTCTGACCCTCCCCTGCTCACGCTGTCTCTGTCTCTCTCTTTCTCTCTCTCTCAAAAATAAATAAAACATTAAAAAAAAAAAAGGGAGGCCAAGAAGCACCAATGTTTGTGCTTTGTTGCACGTGTGTACTTATTTTGCACCTCCTCGTTGGCATCCCTTAGTGATTTGCCTTAGGGAAATCTTTCAATGGATGAGGAGTTCCATACCCATCATGCACTGCTTGGACAGTCTTGGGAGCAGATGATGGGTAAACAGATGAGGAAGCTAAAGGAAGTTGGAAAAGATGAAGGCAAATGGTTGAAAAAAAGCTTCAGCGGCATGTACTCTTCCCAGAAATAAAGGGTCTAGAATTTAACATTCTGATGGTACAAATAATGCAATTCACAAAGCTTGAGAACCTACCATTTTAGGAAGCAGTAACTGGGTTGGAAACATCTCCTTTCATTTTGAGGTGGAATGAACAGATGAGCCCTGAGGATTCTGGGTAGAGAAGGGCAGGAGGTGAGGAAGACCACGGGAGCTCCTTTGGTTTGGAGGGCCATGAGTAGGGCGACCAACTTGTCTTGGTTTGCCTGGGACTTTCTCAATCTTGTCACTGAAAGTCCCACATCCCAGGGAGTTGGTCAGCCCCAGAGACCAAGTGGGACAGTTGACTACCCCAGCGAATGTCTTCTTGGTCAGGCCACTGAAAGATACCCCATTTTCTGTATTCATTCATTCACTCATTCGTTCAAGTTTTTTACTGAGTGCCTACTATGTGCTAGACACCACTCCAGAAGCTTGGAAACTGGGGAAGAGAAGGGCAGATCCCTGCTGTCCTAGAGCTTATTGGGTAGAACTAGGGGACAGACGTTTCACTGAGTAATTACGTTTGTGATGAGCGCAAGGGCCTCACATGTTTTAATAACTGGTTATTCAGTGAACGACATTCAGTAAGCTGACAAATATAAATCATTACTGATTTTTGAATGAATTAATTCCTCACTGGTGGGGAAAAGGGTGCTGATGTGAATATATATGGCAATCTGATCCAGCCTAGGGGGTAAGAAAGACCTCCCTGAAGAAGTGGCATTTAGGCAGAGAGAGCAAGGTGTTGTGGAAATGACGGAAAATGGAAAGTATAAGATGGACATGTTCCAGTGTCAAGGGACTGTGGCACTTTGGAGCAGAGGGATGGAGGTGAAGAATCTGTGAGAAAAAGCCAGAGAGGTTGGCTGGGCCAAGAATGTGTAGGAATGTAAGCCCCGCTGAGCCCAGCGGTCTCCTTTAGCCGACCTTCCAACCAACCTCTCTCGTTGACAGGAGCTGGGGTGCTGGCCAACCACTAAAACCATAGCTGGCAAGGATCAGTTCAGTCAGGATTCACCTGTGTCACAGAGGTAGAAGACAAAGCACTTATACTTTTCGGGGGGTATTTTTCAAATTTTCTCCACAATAAATGCATCTTAGTCCTGTAATCTAAAAATAATTTATCTATTTTTCTTTACAGCTTTGATGAGAACACGGAGAATCAATAAAAATAGTTTTATAGGGATGGCAGAACTTTGGATGAATTGAATGAAATACTTTCATGGCATTGAAAGCTGATTTAAGAAGGATATTTGTTAAATTTCAAAAATGAGAAAGCATACTTTTGCATTAATGCAAACTCTAGCTGTGTTTGCAACAAAAGGATAACTTGATTCTATCTGGAAACAAGAGCTCTGTGAAAAAAACAATATAATTATGAGACAAATTAATCCCAGAGGCAGAAATGTGATTTAATCAAAGAGATGCAGTGTGTTTTAGAATCAAATTTCTTCTATTTACCTGCTAAAGATCACTTGTCTCTTTATATTTTTAGAGTTATAAATGTCCTGCTGTCTATTTTTTTAATGTTTATTTTTTTTACTTTTTAATGTTTATTTTTGAAAGAGAGAGAGAGAGAGCACATGCACTTGGACATGAGCGGGGAAGGGGCAGAGAGAGAGGAAGACAGAGGATGTGAAGCTGGCTCTGTGCTGGTAGCAGAGAGCCCTATGTGGGGCTTGAACTCAAGGACATCGTGATCATGACCTGATCCTAAGTCAGACATTTAACTGGCTGAGCCACCCAGGTGCCCACATACTGGCTATTTTCTAGTGCTTAGGGGTAATTTTAGACGGCATTGGCTCTTGCACATGAATCTGGGATTCACTCTGAATGCTGATGGTGGCCATGCCAACAGTGCTGGCATTTTCCACAGCCATGTTGAACCCTCACCCCCACGTTGAGAGGGAGGCGTTACTGTGCCGAATTTAAAGATAAGAACGTTGACATTCCGAGGTGACTGCCAAAATCACCCAGGATATGGCTCCATTTCTGTATGACATTAGAACCTGTGTCCTTGCGACTACATTATACTCTCCCCATTTTGACCAGACCAGCATGTTTCGGAATTTTATACCTAAAATAACTGAGGCCACAAAAGTGGAGCCAAACATTAAAACATTTTTGCTCAACAGCAGATTTTTTAAATGCAAGTCTTCTTTCAAGTGGCTGACATTTTTCCAAAGCTGGTTGCCATGCAGATGAGAAAGCTTGAAAACAGAGAATTGTGTGGGGCTGAGAAGAGCTCGGTGGCTTTGGCTGACCCACCTGTAACTCAGGACCACTGCAGGACTTAGGGGAGAGATCGTGGAAATGAAGGCCATTGTCACACTTCAGCTTTGACCCTGGGTGGTTTGTAAAGAGATTCCCTGCCTTTACCCTGAGATGTTCTGCTTCAGCAGGTCTGGGACGGAGTCCAGGAATCTGCATTTCCAAAAGCCCCCCCGGCGATTATGATTTAGGTGGTGCAAGGACCACACTCCCAGAAACACCAAGCTGGGCAAATATCAGGGGTTATGGAACCTTTTAGGAGGGTTTTGGGCAGGGGCACCTGGGTGGCTCAGTTGGTTAAGCGTCTGACTCGGTTTCAGCTCAGGTCATGATCTCACGGTTTGCGAGCTTGAGCCCCAAGTTGGGCTCTACACTGACTTCACAGAGCCTACTTGGCCTTCTCTCTCTCTGACTCTCTCTCTGCCCCTCCCCTGCTCACACATACTTCTCTCTCTCTCTCGAAATAAATAAATAAACTTGAAAAAGTTTTTTAAATGGACATGGGCAGATCTAGTTGGTTCCTGGTTCAGGCTGAAATGCTGTGTTGTGTCCTGCCCATGTCTAACTGAAGAGGCTGGATTTTTCTTTGGCCTCACCCCCTCCCACCCCCATCCTGGAAGACTCTCAGTGCAACCATGGGAGTCCAGAATGCAGGTGTGAGCCTGTTCCCAGAAAACACAATTTTGGGGACTAAGGCCAAGGAATTGGTAGGTAGGAGTCATTGAGCTGATGTCCTGCTTCTGGAAATGGATCAACTTGAGAAAATTTTAATTTACCTTCTGGTTTCACGGACTTGTATATTAATAAAATAAGAACAAGGTTTAATTTCAAATCGGGAAGCGCAAGAATATTCTGTGGGAACAAATCAAGCATGCTAGCAAAATTATTTAATAACGCTTTGCCAATAAAGATGAATATCCTTCTCAAGTTTGTTTCATTTGAAAGACTTTCCAAGTTTTTGGGACAAGGAGGGCATAATTGGGCAAACTTGGAGAAATTGGAGGCATTGGCGTGGAACCCAGCTGGGAAAAGTGCCCCTTTGCTTTGTGGGGTGTATGTGGCGTTAGAGATCAGGTCTCAGTTTAACAAGGATGATTCCTTTGCCTGGAATGACCCAGAAGGGCACTCACAGGAGCCAAACTGTCCGAATGGCACTGTCCTGCTCAGATTTATTCCACACTGGTCGGGGCACATGCCTCAGTGGGAAGCATTGGCTTAGAATGTGCAGATCTATATTTAAGTTCCACTCTGGCTACGTATGGGGTTTTTGCCCCCTTGAGTGAGCAAGACAAATAACTTCTATGAGCCTTTGTTTGGGATCTCAAGTAAAATGCCATAGGTATATATACTTTTTAAATATGGATGTATGACATAATTAAATAATAAGTAATAATAACCATGATGCTTATAATAATTATTATTGTGACAATGTCTAGGGCTGTATTAACTTATTCTTTCCTTCTTTGCAAACTGGGGGCTGGAGATAAAGATTTTTCTTTTAAATAGCCATAAAGAAAAGGTAAATCATTATTTTTTCAGGGTGTATTTGTTAGTTGGAAAATGATCAAGTACTTGGAACTATGTGTGGCACATGAAATTGCTGATTGAATTAGGCGAACCAATTTTTAAAAATTATAAATCAGATATAATTATAAAGCAATGGCTGATTTCTTTTTTATGGGACAGAAACTGTCTTTGCAGGCAATTCCAAAGGCAACATTCAAGATGTGTTTTGGGCAATTATTGAACAGGGATAGTATGAAAATTACTAACGTGTTTTTCTTTTTGTACTTCTTTGTAAGGTGAGCCTCCTCATTTCCAACCAGAGGCTTGATTGCCTCAGGAGATATTAGAGTTACCATACCAAAAATGGAGACAAGAGAGAGGCAAGGTTTTGACTTCCAAAATTGGAAATTAGAGTCAATTGTGAGACTTCATTAGGAGATAGAAGAAATTTCCAAGGTCCGATTTTTCAAATCATCTTCAAATAATACCAAGAGCAGACTTGGAGATCTTAGCATATTATTTTACTCTGTAGTAAGAATACAGGATGTGACATGAAGGAAGTTGGAGTCAGAGAAGAAGGCAGAGTAGGAAGCCCTCTCTCGGCTGGAAGAAGGCAAAGAAAGGCCAGGTTAGGACAAAGTGCTGAGCTGTGTGTCTTCTCTCTTTGTGTCTGCCAACATTCCAGGAGTGAGATGGGAGAGCAAGAAGCAAGGAGCTTGAAGACATACAGGTGCAAGGGGTTCATGCCTTACTTCTCAGGAAATCAGCAGCATCATAGTGAACTACACAGTCCACATGGCGCTGGAGCAAGATGGCGCCAGACACCTCTAGATTAGATGTAGGGAGATAATCGGGCACTGGAGTGAGACAGTCCTGGTTACCTATGTCCTGACTGTTTTATGCAGCAGTGGGAAGGTGTCTTCGATTCCAGAGAAAAGGCAGAGCTTGGAGTCTGGACAAGAAGACATTACTTAAGAGGGTCTTGGTGACAGGAGGCAAATGCAATGAACTGTGGAACTCATCGGTGAGTAACAGCAATGTATTCCCAAGAGGCTAGGACAATTCACCAGGCACTGGTGCAGGCCTGCAAGAGGCCCGAGCTGGACCGAGTAGGTGTCCACGCCAGAGACACGTGGTCCTCGGAGAAAAGCACCAGGACCAGACGTCCTTACTCTGCTGCTATAATGTTCTGGGTATTTCCTCTTGTGAACGGATACCACCAAGTGAACTTCCTCACATTCTGGTTTTGCAGGTTTAGACCCTATAAACTACGTAATATCATTGGAGTGAATGTACTTTTTCTCAACATGAATACTTTGAATATGACCGTGTTCATTTAGATTTATGTTTGTTAGTGACCGTTACTCTGTTTTGGTCACACCTGGTGTGTGCTTGCATGCTTTACTCACCTGATTCTCTTTGAGTGTCATCTGTCCCTGTTCCTTACACCCAAGGAAGGTCCTGACACATCTAAAAATCTTCTCATTTTGTTGTACTCTCTGAACAAAGTTGGCTGGAAAGAAGCCAATCCTGTCTTGAATTTTTCCCTGAAAGGAAAAAGGAAGCATGGATCCGCAATTGTGGCATCTGTTGTAATTATCCTTACCAAATAAATGCTTCTTCTTTTAAAGAAAGAGAAATACTTACTTTCCACCAATCTTCATTGGTGTCTTCTAGAAGAGTAATCATGTCTCCTGGCCTGTAATGAAGAGAGAGTGAGTTGAGTGAGAAAGAAGACAGGAAAAAAGAAAAAAAAGAAAAAAAGAAGATCCTTTAGAGTCAGAAGTAATAGTTTTGCATTGATACAAATAATCCTAAAATAAATAGAAGTGAAATAATTATGACTTTTTACCAGTTCTTTCCACCCATAAAAATAGTTTTATGATACATTCAAAGTAAGCATTATTTCTGTGCTGTATTTAAATTTTTTAAAAAGTTTTATTTATTTATTTATTTATTTAATTTTATTTTTATTTTTTATTTTTTACAAATAGTTTATTGTCAAATTAGTTTCCACATAACACTCAGTGCTCATCCCCACAAGTGTCCTCCTCCATGCCCATCCCCCCTCCCCCCCACATCCATCAGTCCTCAGTTTTTGTCAGCATTCAAGAGTCTCTCATGGTTTGCCTCTCTCCCTCTCCCCCACCATTTCCGCCCTTCTTCTCCCCCTTGTTCCTCCGTCAAGTTCCTCCTAATCCTCCTATACGTGCAAACATATGATATTTGTCCTTCTCTGCCTGACTTATTTCGCTCAGCATAACACCCTCAAGGTCCATCCATGTTGCTACACAGGCCAGATTTCATTCTTTCTCATTGCCATGGAGTATTCCATGGTATAGATAAAAAAGTTTTATTTATTTTTTGAGAGACAGAGAGAGATAAGTCATGAGTTGGGGAGGAGTAGAGAGAGAGACACACACACACAGTCTGAATCAGGCTCCAGGCTGTCAGCACAGAGCCCAGCGTGGGGGTTGAACCCACCAACTGCGAGATCATGACGTGAGTCGAAGTTGGACGCTTAACTGACTGAGCCCCCAGGCGCCCCCTCTGGACTGTATTTAAAAAAATATTAGCTTTGTTTTTACATATAGAGAAGGGTTCTTTATTATTATTAAACATTTTCCTATTCTTATTTACTACTTTCTGCTATTGATGTGACATTATAATGGATCCTTCTGAAGATATTATTATGTCTTTAAAACAATGCTTCTTTCCTGCATTGCATTCTTTCTTTCCTCTAGAATTGGTTGGTCTCCTCTTTATCTTACTGCTTCTCCTTCATGTCAAGAGATTTTCCCCAACATTGTGTTCCTTGGCTGTTACTTTACATTAATGGCTGAAAACAGAGGCAGATGGGTGTGGATGGCTGGGCGAACTTCTCAACTACTTCCTGCCTCTGTGTCTGCACTGGGTCTCTCTCCCTAGTGCAAGAGCCAATTTCAGGCTCTGTGTAAGAAGGCAGAGTGCACCGATGGGGTGTCTCATTTGTGGATGGTTGAAAGCATAGAAGGCAAGTAGTCTGGGCCCTCCTACCACTACCCCAATGGCTAAAATAGGACTCTCTCCACCCTGGTGAGGGAGACATCAGCTGATTCTCCTGTTAAGTACAGCTGCCTTTTCCTTCCCTCCGCCGGCTCTCTAGAAAGTCTGAAGTCTAGAGTTAATCTAAACACAGCTCTTTTTCTTCTTTCTGTGAGACTTCTGTGCTCACACAGAAGCCCTCCTTAGGCGTGGGCTCCCTTTCTTTTGAGTCCCTGTACTTTGATTTTGGCATCGAACACCACTGCTGCGTGTCCCAGTGAGAAGCAGTGATGCGGCATGGGAACACGGCTGGGAGTCTCTGTCAGTTAGGTATTGCTGTGATAACGCTCCGTAACATGCTGCCACAAAACCTCAACGGCTCGCTCACACGTCCAGTGGTGGCTGGCTGTTGGCTAGAGCGACTGGGGAGACTTCGCCCTATTTCCTGTTTCTCATACCCCACAAGGCTGATGTGGACTTCCATGACAAGGCCGGAATTTCCAGAGCAGCAAATGGAAGCATGCAACAACACATAAGGGCCTCTCGGGCCAGGCCTGGAATTGATGTACTGTCACGTCTGCCTTGTTTTATTGGGTAAAGCACGTCATTAGGCCAGTCCAGACTCAAGGGATGGGATAGAGACTCAACCTCTGTGGTGATGGGAACTGTGAGGTCTAGTGGCAGAGGCGGGGAGTTCAGGAAAGGGTAAGGAATCGGGGTCATTTAAGCAGTCAAGCCACTGGACACAGTCTTGTGTTCGTCAGTGAATTTGTCATCAGTTCGGCATCTCTGTGGAAGTGCTCCTACATCTAACATCATTCTTTCCTTTTTTAAAAAAATTTTTAATGTTTTAAATTTATTTCTGAGAGAGAGAGAGAGTGTGAGCAGGGGAGGGTCCGAGAGAGAGGGCAACACAGAATCCGAAACAGGCTCCAGGCTCTGAGCTATCAGCACAGAGCCCAACGTGGGGCTCAAACCCACGAGCCGTGAGATCATGACCTGAGCCGAAGTCGGACGCTTAACCGACTGAGCCGTCCAGGCGCCCCTGACGTCATTCTTTCCTGAGCGTATTTGGGTTTCCAGGCACTTTGCTGTTCCCAGTTCTGTTTGCTGTGTTTTCCCAGGGAAGTCTCAAAATGTGTGTGTGGGGGTCTCTAATAGTATTATTTCTTGTTTTCTAGTGCTGTTATGGATGTATTCTTATGTGTATATATATATAATCCCTGACATTTTAAGGGATCGGAGCAGGAGGGACGTAGAGCCGGTGCTTGTGTTGCTGTTCTGATTCAATCCCCTCTCTGTCTTTCTCAGCTCTCAGTTAATATCTATCTTCCTAGGGGATTCCCGATAGAACCGATCAGACACAAGTGGCATTCTGGTGTTTCATGAGTCACAGATTCATGCTGATGCCACAGAAAGCGAGATGGTTGAAAATCACTCTGTTCCCAGGTGAGAGATTTAATGAAGCAGCAAGGATGAAAGCTGGTGTAGAAACAGCTCTCCACTCCAGCAGATTTTACGTAACCTCATAACCTAAGGAACCGTGTGTTTGTATCAACTACAGTGAGTTTGCTGATGGTGTGGTAGAAACTGTAAGTAGGGAATGATGTAAGTAGGGTCGGAGGAGGCACCTTTTCCTAAGGGTCAAACAGGATGCTGCCTGGATCCAACTTCCAGTTTTACAGCCCGGATAGGGACTCATTCTTTCCCATGCCCAGAGGTAGGCGGTCCCTGAGCCTATGACCCATGTTGACCAACCCACATACTAGAATAAGGCACTCACTGGAATCCAAGCCATAATTTCATGAATGATGCCAGACATGCTCTTGACAATATGAGGCGGATTGTGTCTTAACCTATAAAAGAGCACTGTTGGGATCAGAAAACTGCTCGGTGAGGGAGAAGAGTTACATTCAACTCTTCATTCCTTTGTTGGTGTTGTCGTCTTTTACCCACTCATTCCACCAATATTCCAGAATGCCGAGTCCAAAAGAGCTATTTTACTGGGCACAGGGAGTGGAGGATACCAGATAACCTCGGCTGCTGCCATAAACTGCCCTATAGCTTGAGTCCGCTGTCCCCCTGACTCCCAGCCGCAAGCCCAGGGGGCCCTCCGTTGTCAACCCTGAGTTCTCTGCTCAGCCAGTTCTCAACTTCCTTCTCTCCTTCTTCCACCACCACGGTGGTCGTGCACTGTGTCCGGCCATCAAGGAGCTAAGCCCAGACTCACTCTTGTTCCAGCCCTTCCATTGTTGGAGGTGTCACGCCCAAAGTCCTCCTTTCCCTGCTTGCTCTTAGGATGGACCCTGTCAGAGCACGGCTCACTGACTCCAATGGTTTCACGCTTGTGTGGCTGACCAGGCCCCTCTCCATGGAGCAATTCTTTCTCATTTGGGGCCGTCACACTCCAGGCATGTGTGAAGAGAGTCCCGCCCTGGTCTAACAGCTGTTCTCTTTCTTTCAGGTGACTTTACGCTCCCGATCCATTATGCGCAGGTTTTATAATTTAACTATCTTTATTTCCAAATTCTTGAGGATGAACTTGTCAGGCCCCCAAATATTTAAGGAACAAAAAGGGTCCCTGTGTTTAATTCCATCAGAGCTTCCTAAGTTCCGGTTGGCGTTCTGCTGTATTATAACCAGGACTTACACATGTACAAAATAGAATGCAATTCATGAACAATAGTCATCAGTTTCCTCTTTGGTGTAGACTGATCAGAACACTGCAACTGGTCTTTTCTTTTTGTTTGCTCAGTATAATTGGACTTGGGCCCAGGGGGAGGCTTTTGGGTTGGATTTTGGAAAGTCTTTTTCAGTGTCTTTTTTTTTTTTTTTTTTTTTTGAGGTGGTGGAGGCTGAGGGGGAGAGGGAGAGAGAGAAAATCTTTTTTTTTTTTTAAAGTATATCTATTTATTTTTGAGAGACAGCATGAGCAGGGGAGGGGCAGAGAGAAAATGAGCGAGCGAGAATCCCAAGCAGGCTCCACGCTGTCAGTTCAGAGCCTGATGCGGAGCTTGATCCCAAGAACCATGAGATCATGACCTGAACGGAAATCCAGAGTTGGATGCTTAACTGACTGAGCTGCCCAGGCGCCCCTGGAACATCTTGACACGATGAAGGAACGGTGGGCTGTAACTACAGGAGGAGGAACAGAGTAACCACAGCTAACGGTAGCGTTACGACTCAGCAGTGAGGGCACGGCACTGATCTGTGAGTGTGCATGTTTGTGTCGGTGCATGAGAACTGCTTGGTTGCTCTCTGGTTCATTTTCAGCCACTCTCTGCCTCCCTCATTTCCCAGTCTTGCACTTGGACATAGGAACTCGTCTCTTCCATGACCAGGTAACTGGTTTCAGGACGTAGAGGGCACAGTATCACAGAGTGTATGGATGAGGCCAGCCGATCTCAACCAGCTTCAGGGAGCTCTTCTGCCAGGTGTTAGGGGCATGGCTTGGCTTTCTAGGGGTGGGCTTCTGGAGGCTGGAGGGCGAGTCGTCCGGAGGCACCCCTGCCATGGCTCTCCATTTCCCATGTGGAGCCCCGCTTCCCAGGAGTGCAGACCCTGACACCTTCCTGATGAGGTCACTGCATTTGAGAAGCCCCGTCTGCACGGTCTCAGACAACCTGAAGTCTTGGACTGGCCCTCATTAGGAGGTACGTGGACCCGGCAGGGTGCTCGGAGCCTTCTTTGTTTTCACAGTGTTCGGGATATACTGGATATTTTGGAATGCAAAGGACATTGGTCTTTATTTATCCCTCCATCTCTGCCGATTGAGCCAAAGCAAATTACACGGCATCCTAGTCACTTTTGAATGCTTGTGACATGGTAGGCTTTGGGTGTGTGTCGAGTGTACAAAATGAGAAGATTTTTCTAGGCACTAGTTTTCTTTTCTTTTTCTTTTTTTTTTTAAATGTTTTATTTATTTCTAGGAGAGAGAGAGAGAGAGACAGCGTGAGCAGGGGAGGGTCAAAGAGAGAGGGAGTCACAGACTGAAACAGGCTCCAGGCTCTGAGCTGGCAGTTAGCACAGAGCCCGACGCGGGGCTCGAACCCACGAACCGCGAGATCATGACCTAAGCGAAAGTCGGACGCTCAACCGACTAAGCCACCCAGGCGCCCCTAGGCACTGGTTTTCTTATCTTATTATTTTATTTCTTAAAATAACAGTACCTACCTCATCAGTATTTTTGAGGATCAGGTGAGGTAATGCTTGTACAGCACGTTTACATGAGCCACGACAGATGGTGGCTGGTATTATTGTTAAGACATAATGACTGCCCTCAAGATGCTGGTACTTTTTTGTTTTTAATAGTTAAGAGATTTTGGGGCACCTGGGTGGCTTAGTCGGTTAAGTGTCCGACTTTTGCTTAGGTCATGATCTCGCGGTTCGTGGGTTTGAGCCCCGCATCGGGCTCTGTGCTGACAGCTCAGAGCCTGGAGCCTGTTTCAGGGTCTGTGACTCCCTCTCTCTTTGACCCTCCCCTGCTCACGCTGTCTCTCTCTCTCTCTCTCCTAGAAATAAATAAAACATTAAAAAAAATAGTTAAGAGATTTTGGGGCCGCCTGGGTGGCTCAGTTGGTTAAGTGTCTGATTCTTGATTTTGGCTCAGGTCATGATCTTACGGCTTGTGGGTTCATGCCCTGCACTGGGCTCCGTGCTGACAGCGCAGACCCCGCTTGGGATTCTCTCTCCTCTCTCTCTGCCTCTCCCCCATTTTCTCTCTCCATCTCCTTCTCAAAAAAATAAATAAACTTAAATAGTTAAGAGATTTTATATTTTAAGAGATAGTAAGAGGCTGGTACTCTCAAAGGGGGAAGAAAGACATAAGTTGGTAATTTATACCTAAGTGTCATGACCAAACAGGAAGAAATATGCTGGGAGGGGGACACACAAGGGTGGAACTGACCCCAAACACAAATCCCAACATACAAGCTTCATTGAGACTCAGCTACCTCAGTTGTATTCATATAACGACATACTATACATAACAGATATGTAATGAACTATCTTTACTTTCCAAAATGGCTGTG